>NC_064671.1:13232500-13545384 GCF_943734685.1 Anopheles coluzzii | reverse complement strand
TAGGCGACTTTTTGTTGGTAATCCCACTTCTGAGATGTAATGACCAAGCGTTTTACGGTTGGCGGAAGGTTAATTGGCCGTTTTAATAAGATTTGGCACAATTCGGAAGAGCACACAAATAATTATACGCAGAAGTCAGTGGCTTACGTCTGTTTCGTTCAATGTCGCGCCAAGAAGAGAGCTTTATTCTATGACAGTTCATCTAGCACACCGGGTGCTCCAGCGGTCAAGGTATAACGCGTTTATACCGCTGCGTTCGGGGTTCGGGTTGAGTGCACAGTGGGCGATATTAGTCCGGACGTTACACGTAGAAGTTTTAGTTTTGTTTTATTTTATTCATTTATTCAAAATGAATTATAGTTTGCAGATCGTACTGTTTTCTTGTGATTCCGTGGCACTTGATTCAAACTTGAATCGATTCTGCAATGCATCTCTGAATTTTACTCACAACTGTCAAAAGAGCGAGCTCGTGGGACACCCCTTGGCCCAACCTGTTTCGCACATAATTTGACGTTTGGCAGTGAAAACTGCACGTTGGGCAGTGCTGACAGGCACAGCGTGCCGTGGCGTTACTTGGGTTTTTTAGTTTACCAAATTGGTTCGTGTCGTGTAGGTTGTGCGTGCAGTAGGTGCGCTGCCGGAAAATGCAGTAAATACCAGCAGCAAAAGTGTTTCCTTCCTTAGCGGTACGTGCACCTTATTAAGCAAGCTGCTTCATTCGTACGCGAATAGTGTAATCACTGATGCAGCAGTGCCAACACAAAACAGCTCTTTCCCACAAAAAAAACAGGTCACGGCGATCAGGTGCCGAAGAAGTGTCTCCGATGGTTTGTGTGCGTATGTGTGTGTATGGTGACGTTGGTGACTTCAAAACGGGCAACCCAGAAGCTGATGACGTTGTGTGTTTATTTACCCGAGCGCGAGTGCGGTGCGGTTGTCTATGACAACGGGAAACAACAACGGTGGTCGGTCGGTGTGTGCAGTCGACGTTGCACGACGACGTGTTCTGGCCTCCTTTCGAGATGGTGGCGAAAGTGGAAGGGGGCAAGAAAAAGCAAATCTTTCCTCCCCCCTGCCTGTTGATTAGGGGTTGTCCGGGAAGCATTCTTACCCTCTTCCGGGGGAACCCGTGTTCACCGTTTGTTGACAGATTGGGCAATGTGTGTGTGTGAGCTCGTCTTGTTGGAGGAATATAGGGTAGCAGGAGCATGCAGGAGGAGTCAGGTTGCGCCGCCGTTCCAATGCAATGCGTAAGCAACGCGTGTACATGCTGTTATTTCATGCCTGCATGGCTTGCTGCATGCGGTGGTGCCGGGTGCTGCCGAGGCATGGTACGGTCCCAATCGAACCGATATCGTTTTGCCAACACTTCAGTTCTCGTCCCCCTCAAATGAGCTGGGATCGTGTGGCCAATCTAGAATTCTCTGGCACAAAAGGTGCAAAACCAGTAATCACGTTTGTGTGTGTGTATATGTGAAAGTAGCTTAAGCATATTCTCTCCACGATTTAGAAGACTCGATCACACACCTCATTCCGCTGAAGTGCGTTGAACTCTGCTCTTCACATAATTTCATCTTGGGCGCCATACATGTTGCCAAGCATCATAAACCGTTCCACGTTCTAAGATGGCCTTGATCGTGCTGCTGCTGGAACGATTAGCACCCGGCCAGAGTCATGCGTTTGACTTGAGTCATTCGGTTGGACCAATTTTCAATCATCTTGCTTTTTTCCCCTCTTCGAATGAATCCCTCCGTGCGTTTTGAACGCGATAAAACCGACGGGAAAAAGTATGAATGAAAAGTAAAGCGAAGAAAAAAAGCAATGCTCCCGTGTCAGTGGCTGGCCGGTTTCGTTTTGGAGGGACTTGAGATGCTTACAGAGAAGATTTCACGAACACACACACAGGCGTACGCGGTCTTTCTCGCTGGAGGGAATGCACGAAGAAGTGGAAAAGTGGTTCAAGAGTAAACGTTGATTGGTGCCGTTGATGATGATAATGATGATGATGATGATCACGTCTGACCAAATGATGAGAAGTGCTGCCGGTGCTGGGCTGGCCTGGAAAACCGAAAACGTAAAATTACCCATGAAATGGGCACCACCCTCTCCTCTTGGTGTGTCCGAGTGTTGTGTCCTCCCGCACACCCGCATTTTAGCACCATCGTCCGCTTCTGCTGCAATGTGGGATATGGAAGTAATAGAAGACGAATTTCGGGCGTTGGAGTTTTCCTCTTCCCATCTGGAAGCGTCGGATCTTGCTGTTTGCTTTTTTTATTTGTTTCTCGTGCCTGGTTGTTTCGGTTCGGCATTTGTGGCCGATGTGTATGCGTTTTCCATGTGTTTCGGGTGTGAGGTTTTGTTTTTTTTTCATCTCGATCAATCGTGTTGTGAAAAGACGTGAACTACTAGACGTTGCTATGCTACGAACGGAAAGTGTCGAACCGTGGAGAAAAGATCTTCAAGGTGGAGAAAAGGGCGACTTTCGTGCACCAAGAGCGACGGAAAAATCGATGCCAAATTAACGAAGTGCGATCGTCGGAGGCAAGGTGTAGTGGGGCGGAAAAGTCGACTTTTGGCGCACGCTTCTCAGTAGGACGGATGCGGAGATCGAGGCTGTGCGAAACGAAATGCCACAAACGCGTCACAATACAGGTGAGTTGAGCTTAAAAAGAGATTGTAAAGATCTCTTTGTTGCACCTTTCCATGTTGGCATCATAATCTATACCCAGAGGTTATTTATTGTTAAAAAGGAGGGTGTTTTCCTGAATAAAAATTGTGCAAATCTAAGTTCTTTTGCATTTACCTAATTATCGTAAAAAGAATGTTTACAGTTTGTTTCACCAAGGCCGAAAGTCATTTGCACGAATAGGTAATCAATTTGGCTCTTTACAAGGAACATTACCAGTATTTTCACAAGCGATCACTAACTTAGGACATAGGAGATGTGATGTAATTAATTGAAAAGGAGAATCATTTTGGAGTCTTAAAAAAGTTGCTTTTTGGCCAAAATATGTTCAACAGTAACGTAGTGCAAAATAATGACGCCAGTCTATTTTTGTCCATGTTTCAGCTATGCCTAAACGTGGCATCCTGTCGTACATGATAAGCATTACAGGGTTTTCCAGGAGTTTTCATAGCTGTGGGACACTTTATTGACTCTTTCGTAAGTGAAATGAACTTAATGTAATGGGAATTGGACTCTATAGCACCTTTGTTGAACAAATCCAATAGGAATTTCAAAGAAACCTGTTCAAAAACAGTGCCATAGACTCCAATTTCCATCATATGAAGTTCACTTCCTATAAGTAAGAGTTGAGGAAGTGTCCCACAACTATGAGAACCTTTGCCCTTACCTTACCCTGTATATGGTAATGATAAATAGCAAGCAATAGACATATTGAAGCTCCTCAAAAGGATCATTAATGGACGAAGTCTTTTGCTTCTTCTTCTACTTCTATTTGGCGTGACCGTCCTACGTGGACATGCCGGCACATCTATCTAATATAGGCGTTTGAAACTTATTCAGTACCGAGCAGCAACTGGATAAGTAAAAATTCCTTGCTACGGAGTGACGGTCCTTTCTAGATTCAAACCCATGACGACCATGTTATTGAGTCGTACAGGTTGACGACTGTACTACGGGACGTTCCCATCTTTTGCGCCTTATACGCTTCAATAAAGGCATTTATCTTGAAGAATCTTAAAATTTAATCCAATATGCGACTTTATCTCGAATACCTTAAGTGGTTTAGGAATCAATCATATTAAAACAGTTTGATTGACAATCTAGACACATAGCCGGAGCGATGCGTGTTAAAAGCTGTGTAGAGAACACATGTCTGTAGATACGGGAAATATTATTGATAAGATTACCGCGAAAATATTGCGTTGATTGGAAGTAATTTTAACTACGTTTTTTTACTACATTTCCGGGGAATTCATTTATCACCTTCTAAGTTGATCATTAAAATCGAGCCGTTGTTATTATTGCTGTCAAAATCAGGCTGGCCAGTATGCCTGGAAGGGGACGTAAATACAGAAATGTGCTGGTCGAGGCACTGTGGTTGCCCCGTGTCCACTCAATGGAAAACATTAATTTAATCTTTTGACATTTTTTAGTTGACGGTATCATTTCGGGTGGAACAAATTAATATCCACAAACAGTTGCGAATGCTACGGACGACGATGAAATGCAGCTAATAGAAAGAAAAAAAAACAATTAAACTTTAATGAAACTTTATGATGTTTTGTTTTGTGTTCCCTACTGTTATGCAATTACATTTTACAAGTTCTTCCAATTCTACAAAGCAAACGCCAGCAATGGTTTAAACAATGTTAAGCATTACACTGGTATTGCTCACCCTTCTAGGTTTCTTAATTGGTATGGAAATTAAATTTTTCGCCGTAAAGGACGATTCGTTCAGAGAAATGGTTCCGGTGGAAAGTGCCTTTCGTTTCCGTGCGCGCAATGCACATCAATCAAGAACTTTGTCGGTATTACAATTAAGTGCAGAAGGACAACATAACTGTACAAAAAAAAAATCCACGAATAAAGCCCTTCATTTTCCACAAAAATGAACCATTTGCAGTTTTGGTTTTGATGAGGTACAACAAAAAAAAACAACAAAATTATGAAAAAAAAACTTCACTTCAATTGCTTTTGAGACGGGCTGGGAAAGTTGGTCATGTTGTAGGCTTTAGTAAAACTTCTTTGCCTTCGTCTTTCAACCTTTTTTTTATTTTTGGTTGTTCACCGAGCTGGTCATACACACATTTTGCTTTCCTTTTGCGGTGTGTGGGACATTGGGTGGGTGGGTTTACGGGTGGTGATGGGCGGGCCCCGTTTGTAAACTTTGTCGGCCAACCGTTGCAGACAAGGAAGCCCACGGCGCCCAACTTGAAACAATTCAGGAAGTAAAGTTACAGACAAACACAAACAGACACATACACAACCTCAATATGAAAGGCAGCAACGGATAGGAATACCTGTGCTGCCGATGCTTGGCTGTGTGTGTGTGTGTATTGAGCTGATATTTGTGTGGCGTCCTTGTGGGCGCTTTTCCGGCCAACGATTTACCGGTAACGATTTGCACTTTTCTTGTTTGCATTTGCAATAAGACCTCAGCCACTCGAGCTTTGCTCTGTATCAGAAAACAGCGAGAAACACTCTTTTTTGTGTGTGTGCATTTTTCCTCATACAGCAAGCCTGCAGAGAAGGTACGAAAAATGAGTAACCAAAAACTGCTTTGCAAAGCTGAATCGGTAGGCTTGACTTCCCCATGTGCTCTTGTAGTGGTCATAGTGGTACACACACGGCAAACATGTGTATATATGCCAATAATATTATTACAGTTTTTTGTTGTTCCTTCTGTGTTGCTCGTTGAAAAAGCCGTGTGCATTCCAGCGTGCCGTAAAAATGTTGTTTCCCCCAACGCCAACAGTTTTTGCCACCTTCTTCAAGCAAGTCTTCTACCGGCAGGCTGGTTTATGGAAAGTGAAAATTGACAAGGCAATCGAGCCCCAGCAGCAGTAGTAGTAGTGGCAGTAGCGTCTTGATTGATTATGTTTGTACGCTCGGCCGGGCGTGATTGGTTGCGGATGAGGGAAGTAATAATTATGTTCTCAGGTGAGAATACAACGCTGTCGACATGAATTTTCGGTCCATAAGTACCGGTCTATGGGTGGGTTTTCTATGCGCATGAAAAGAGGTGGATTTCTGTGGGGAAGTTGCAGAAGTATGATTAAAGAAGGGAAAACAAGCTGTGGAGCATAATCACCGTAAAATTTAAAACACTCATTTGCCTACGATGCTCTGCGTTTGTTGAAGCGATGGCATGATTCATCTTCATTGCTACTACAGTGGATGCAACCTCTTCACAAAATTATAATGACCCACGCACCTTTGTACGCTTTGCGATAAATCTTCATTTTATCACAAACATTATAAACCCTTTTCGCACGTTGCTTGTGGTGCTGCTCACCGGTTAGCTTATCACACTGGAGCATGCTCTCTGCCTGATTAAATCTCTGCCTTAAGGTTGGATGTAGGACACGAAGCTTGGGCCTTATCACAGAAACGAGAATTAACATCTTAAAATAATTTTCATCGCAATTTCCATGCCGTTGGAGTTGCACATACAAACCGATCTTAATGTGGTGTGTATGGAGGTTAGATTTAATCCTTACCGGGATAGGTTTTCGGAATTTTCCTTCAGTACGACCTTACCTGTTGCCCCATCCTGCGCCCGTTACGTGTGGTTAGGTTCGATTTGCGGGGGAGATTTAAAGGTCTTTTCTTAGTTGGTGGTGTCGTTTTCTAATTTGCCCTTTTATTTGTGGTATTCGCGGAACGGATGCTCGGCGACCCGTGCGCGTTTACATGCTTCAAAGGAATTCACTCGTCCTTTAGGGGTGGATATTGTGCGTGGCTTCAGAGTATTGGGAAATGATAACTTTTTGGTTAGAGCTTAGCCTTCTACCCCGCAGATGGTGATGTGTAAGGGTTGCTTTATTAAGAATTACTCTGCTGTTCTTGCTCGATTCGATCGGTTTTGGGTCGAAAGAGGCAAACAAAATTGAAGAAAAACACATGACAATCACTTGTTGGTGGTAGTGGAGGAACAAATGATGTTTGAAAATGGTGATTTCGATGCACAGTATTAAATCAAGGAACTGGTTACATTTTTGTGTATGATTGTTTGATACTGATTACAGTACAGCGATAAGTTTGCAGACATCAGTAATGGTGTAGTCAGCATATGCATAGCTCGTCATCATTACATTCCATCCTGTCCTTGGTTCAATGCTCAGATTGCCCTAGTCAACTTAACACACAGTGGTTTTCTAATTATTGCATTCTTATAATTTAGGTTATTGATATCAAAGGTTTAGTCGATGCTGTTGTAATTATTGTGTAAACATCTACAGAGATTAAATGGGTTCTGGATTTTAAATGTACATTATTAAATACCTATTGCTTTCTTTACACAACATCAATTTTAACATAGAATACTGTAGATAAGACCTACTTGGGTCGTTGGGGATAGGTATATGCCAATTCGTGGAAGGACGCGTGTGTGACACGGGTGTAGCAAAATTGGGACCGGAGCCTTTCGTTGTAAGGGCTGTGATTATCCGGTTACACGATTAAACCAACGTAGAAAGCATACTCAATGGTCGTGCGTATGCGTAGGTTCTTTTGTGTGCAAACAAATGAGGTCAATGTTGCTAGGTACTAGAGCTTTACTAGATACATTCTAGATACTAGAGCTGTGTGTGAGTACCTTAAAGTATGGTACCATATCATCTACTGAAATAACTATTCGTAATTTGAAATATTAATAATTTTACTGTGTAGATTTAGACCATTATGTGGCTCGATTAGTTTTAGTCGACATCTAATTGACTCCACTAGGTGCCATAAGGACTGTTTTAGTAATATCGCTTTAATCGAAAATTAAATGATGTTGAAATAAAAAAGAAAATTGAAATGATAAAAAATTATGCAGAAAATGTTAAATTTATCTTTAAAAGCAACACAGAAACAAAAACACTCCAAGCAAGCAGTTGTGTTTTCATCATTGTGTACTGCTCTCCGCTGTTTTTCGTACTCATGCTCATCAACTTAATAAAATAAAAGATCGTTAGCCGCCGCATTCGAACTGTGGCTGCCGCCTGTAGCCAAGGCCGCTTTTCAACAACTTTCTCCATTGCTCCAGTGGACTGCATCATCTTTGCGCCGCTGGTCGTTGTTGAATGGCCTAATTGTGTGCCGCTCGGTGCTTAAATACGCGCTGTTCTGCTGATTTGGCTGCTGCCGCGCCGCGTTTTTGTGAATGCTGCGTTGGCGCCTGGTTTTAGGGTTTTTTATGTTTTGTTTTGTTTTGATGAGCTTCACAGGCCTCATTGCTGTGCAAATGGCATTAAAGTGACGCCTACCAGGCAAGCCGGTTTGCGTTCTTGTTCCGCTTGCGCTTTCCCTCGGGAAAAAAAGTTGTAGCCACTGGTCTGGTATAACACAGCTCATTGAGTTTAAGTTGAGCGAACAAAACGGTTTTTTTGCACACCGAAAAAAGCACGGGAAAAGTGACAGCAAAAAAAGCCGCAACAAACATCAGCAAAGCGAACACGCCACGTCGTCATTATCGTGATAGGCTGTAGTTTTAAACCGCGATAACAGCACACCATGTGCGTACCCCATCGTGAGAACCACACACACATATTTAAAAAATTAACCCTTTTTTGTTAAAAATTTCACAAAAAGGAAAAACTAGTTTGTTGGTAGACTAAAGTATTCCAAAAAAGTGTATCAAACCCTTTTTTGGGGTCATTTGGTTTAATACTAATTAACGACATAAAGTAATTAGCTTGTAATTAATTCATCACTCAACTTTCGACGGAAGGGTTAAGCATGGGGCGTGAAAAAAAAACGGCTGTGCTTTCCCCCCAAACTGACCTCGCTTGCTCGAACTTTCCCAGTTTTTCCATTTTTCCCAACCCCATTGTACGTGACACACAAATGACTCACTTGCGTTTGTTCTGTGTGTTGACAAAAGTACAGAAAAAACAGCAACAACAACAGCAAAACAAAACAAAAACTATCAGAGAGCAAACAAAAAAAAAAAATCATCAAACAAAAAAGTGAAAACACCACCCTCTGCACACACACACGCATCTACTGGAGACGGAACTAGTTCATGTCCGGTTTTCTGTTTTTTTGCTGTTGTTGTTGCTGCTGCTGCTGGTGGAGTGGTATTTTCCGTTCTCCTCCCCCTGTGTGTGTGTGTGTGGATGGAACGTGGTATCATGTGCGCTCAACTGTTCATGTCCGTCCACTGCTAGGTGTGCAATTGAATGAGCCGTGTGCGCGCCACGCGGTAAAACACACTACTGCCGGCAGCCGCACTAATAAGGATGATGCAGAAGCGCGGCGGGATTATGTTCGAACAAAAAAATAAAAAGCAAGCATATCAACAAGCAGCCTCAATAGCCCAACGTGTCATGTTCTCCGGCATTGAGTTTGGGTGGCCAATATGACGAGTGGCAGGGCAGGGTGTGCAAAGCCGGGTTGGTGTGGTGGTATGACGATTTATGGTTTTTATGAGTGTCAGCACCAACGGCTGGAACACTTTTGTGGGGATGTCTTTATTTCGATCGAAGGCGATGGCTGGGTGGGCGAGGGGAGGGAGAGAGTTGGTTTGGGGAAGAGCAGTAAGTAATAAACATGCTCAATTAGGAAGCATTTTTACGCATGCTGGAATTTTCGCAGACAACGCATGCGACGCATACGACAGGTTTGTTTTATTTGGTTGTTTTTTTATTTTGATTTGCTTATGTTTTATTTTTTTTTATTTATTTGCTTGTAATGCTCGGATTACCGCTATTTTTATTCATTTGTTCTTATTTTTTTTGTGTTTTTCTTCATACACGCTTGTATGTACGGCAGTTTTAATTTTGTTTTATTTTGTTTTTCATTATACTTGATTTTTTAATACTTTGTCTCATTTGATTTTAATGTTTAGTTTTTGTCGTTTTTTATCATCTTTGTTTTTTTTTTTAAATTTGTTTAACCTATTTTCTTTTCTCATCTTAGTGAATTGTTATTCTATATTTTGCTTCGATATTCTTCTTCTGATTTTATTTAATAAAATACTCCTTCTTTTGATAAACTTATACAACAAACTCAGAAGTATCTTATACATCATGGAGAAAATATTGTTTTTACTTATCGTGAAATATCCTTTTTTTGTTTTATTTTGTTTTATCTTAGACTTAATCACTCAATAGTCCAAAGCATTACTCTTACCTGACAGTTTGTAATTTAGCATGGAACGGGTTAATGATGCTTACGTTAACTTATAGGGTAATTGGTCAATTGTTGTACATCACCCTGTGCACACTGTGCATAAATTACTGTATTTTAAAATACTTATGAAACATTGGCAACAATTGACAAATTGTGCTGAACGTGTAAGTCTTGCGTTATTCCAGTTTGAAAATATGATATTTTCTAATAGGACTTAATCATATATGGGGTGCGTTTTCAGATCTTTTGACACCCTTGTTATAAAGCTGCATTTTTGATAATCATTAATTATTTCACTATATGAAATGCTGTCTTTCTGAACATTTTAAGATTTAAGAAATATAATACACAATTAAATGCAACGCAATTCAAAGGTCGAATCGTGTGTGTGTCATTTCCTGCTCAAACTGTCAATAATTTCAAAGGAAGTGAAAGGAACATTGTTGTTTTAAGAATGACTCTTCGATTCCGATACGGAACCAACCGTACCTGATGGAGCCTTTCGCTATAAATGCCTTTCGCTATAAATAGTGAGCTAAAAAAAAATAGCTAAATGAAACCGTCCGAGATTTGCTTCCATTCCATAGCCGCAACATTTCTGGTGAAACCATAAACCTCGGCACACCGTTCGGTTGTTCATCTTCGTTCGCCTTTTCGCTGTCCACACTAATCTCGAGCACTTGCTGTTTCTACTTGTTTTGTTTTTTTTTTGTGTTGCTCTCTATCTCCAGCGGCAAAAATCTCACCACTCCTCACCGATGCCGGAGGATGCGGGGAGGATTAACTAGGCGTGCTTGGGTGGCAAAAGCGAGACAAAGTGAACCTAATCCACGTTTCCCGGTGTGTGTGTGTGTGTGTGTGTGTGTGTGTGTGTGTGTGTGTGTGTGTATGTGTGTGTGTGTATGTGTTGCGCTGCTGCCGGCCCCATCCTGTACTTTACTCCGGTTCCGGTTCCGATGATCCTGTTGCGGTGAAGCACACTGATAAACTAATTGGATTAGTTTCTGACAGACCGGTGGCCGGGTTTGAGCGGCCGTGATTCTGATCCCCCGGGCTCAGCCTTTACTGTTATAACCGCTACAAATGCTTCGTGTGCGTGGGAGTGTACGTGTGTGTGTGTGTGTGTGTGCTGGTCATAAGCATCATCGAGGCGCTTTAGTGTCCTTTAGGTTTTTATGATTTTTTTTGGTTTGCTGTTTCGGTCTCATTTCGAGGAAGGATAGATTTACCCCACAACCAGTGGATATGGATGGAACACACATACACATTTGAAAAGAGCACCCATTTTTGATTTCAGCTCTTTCAACCGCGTGTGTGTGTTTGGTTTGCTAATCGTTTTGAGCTGTATGATGGTTGGCAAAAGTTGATTTTACGCTTTCGTTATAGTCGCTTCCTTGGCAAAGCTTTTGTTACTGTCGCCCATTAGTTCGCCCGCTATGGGGAGCAAGGGGGGTGTATTTATTTTTCAACTCACAGCTTTGGAGCTATCGTTTTAGTCCCTGCCCAGCTGTTGAATTAACAAACCAACTCTCACACACACACAGACAACTTCACATAGAACGGGGATTGAATTTAAGTGTGCGGGATTTAGGATTTTTTCTCCTCTGTAGTGTGCCTTTTGCCTTTTCCTTCTGGTCACATTCCTTCCCCACCCGTGCCCTCGCGCCCGTCGTTGGGTGTAAACATGGGAATTGAAAGTTGGGTTAATTTTCCCCATCATTAACATCTTTCTCACCGCCACCACCAGTGTGCCGTTGTGTGTGGAGTTTGGCAAGTGCAATGAAATTCGGGAAAAGAATTTTCGTTGGCGTTTGGCGTTGTTTCTGCGTGTTGCTGTTTTTGGCACGAACCAGTGTCACGCCGTTTCCGGCCGCTGCTACGTGTCCGGCGTGTTAGAATGTGCGGAAGCGTATCATCGTAACAAATTAGGACGAAACGTGTCCGACCGTGTTGGAAAGACAGCGGGCTGTGGCAGGCTAAGTAAAAGGACGCAGTAAAAGGACGCACGCAGTGGGAGATAGTAAAAAATTTCAACGATAAACATCAGCGCCATTATCGGGTGACGTTGAAAAGGCGAACAGCACCACCGAGCATTATGCTGCGATCTGCGAGAGCTGCGAAAAACAGGGGAACGGGGAATGTGGAGCGTCACGGTTGTTGTAAGCCGTTTTTTAAGGGTTAATCGTGAGCAAAGTGATTTCAATGCTATCGTCTGACCGTTTTATTTACCCGGAAGTTGGTACTGCGTAAATTAGATTGCAGTGAAGAAGGTGGGACGAACGGTGGGAGTTCATTACAGACTGATGATGGTGTTTTGGCGCATTAATTTTATGTTGTTGGGCAGCTGGTTGGTAAAAACCAAAGAAAGATTAATCCATGTTTTAATTCAAAGTTTGTTGCGTTTAGATCCTGTAATATATTAATGCATTTTATTCAAATAACACGTTTAAAAAAGGAAATTTTGGCGCTTGTTTTGCATGTTTAGTCTCAATGATGTTAGAAAGAAACCCAAAAAACCACAATAAACGCAAATCATAAACATGTCTTCGGCGTCTGTGTGTGTTTTTGATGTTCCCCCTTTAGGTTTAGGTCACACTTTGCGTGTGAAGTTAATGCAACAGCTGAAGGAAACTCTTGCCTAACACGCGCGGATGCTAGAACATCGAAGCGCTCGCTCCACGAGTCGCCCCCAGAACATGAATGAGGTGACAAAGAAAGTTTTATGCACGATGCTACCGTTTAATGCAGCTTCCTTTTGCCCGTTCTTCTTACAAAACAGAGTTCCAGTCTACGGCTCTACACTGCTGTTTGACGTTTTGTCATTCGCCTCACGCCATATAACGCGGGCCCGGGCCGGCTGTCGCCAGATCATCAAATTCTTGGCGACATCGGTTCTGAAAGTTGTACTACTTTTTTGTTGTTCCGTGTTTGATCTTTTTCTCGCTCTTTCTCTCCCTCTCTCTCTGACGTCTTTTCCATGCACGGTCTGCCTTTCATTACGCCGATGGTTGGCGGCCCATCCTTTTGAAGCGTGTAGGGTGAAGAAGACCTTCGCCGTTGGATTTGGTTCGGTTTTGTGAATCAATAAGGTTCGTCGGCAGAGAGTCGTCGCTGCTGCAGCCCCGGAGTTTTGCTCTCTGTGTTTAGTAAAGGTCGACTCGGGCGCACCGTGAGGACGGAATGTTTTGGAGCGTAAATAGCGCAGTCTATTGAATGGATTACAAAATGTGATTTGAATCGCATGCAGTTGGCAAGTGTTGAATGGGCCTGCAAAGCGTATCTTTGATCAGTGTAACTTCAGAAATGCCAAAAGTAAAGTTTAGATCCCTTTGAGCGTTTCTCATGTCTTTTTGATGTATCTGTTTTTATCAATGGTCATTGCTTTCACTGCCCCAATTAAAGATTTTTGAAGAAACTAAATTTTAGAATATGTATAACTGTATCGTTTATGATATATAAACTGGAAGGAAAATAGTTTGAATATCTCCAACTTTGGAACCTCGCTTTAATTTATTGTAATTGTACTCACTAAATTGTGTGAACTTATTTTTTGCAGCTCCTGTGGAAAGGTTTGAGTAGTTCGTAGCACCCGTAGCGACCATTGTGCGATATTCTAGCAGTTGCATACCGACGCCGCCCGCCTCTCATACAAGGTGCGTCTGGAGGAGGGCAATATTGCTGACATGCTGCAAAAGCGACCTTTACTCTTCGGCATTCCTTTTTTTTTGTTGGTATTAGTTTGTATTTTTCCGTTACACTCCCATACTACCGACAGTGGAGCTGGGTGGGAGAGAGGTCGGGATTGGACTGCCAAAGTGATACACCGAAGTCTATTGGGTTTGGTACCGTCGGTTGGTTGTGGTGTGCTAGCAGAGCGGCCGCCGGTGGAGCAGTATGCTGCACAAGGGGCGGAATGTAATCGTATGCAGAGACTGTGTATCGTACCGTCAGAGTGCCAATGTGTACACATCGACTCACAAACGGTGCGGACCGGTTAGAGTAAATGAGAAAATTGTCGCTGCCATTTAACCGTCCCGGCGGCGGCATACCGAACCGATTCGGAACGAGTGCGCGCCACAGACACACACACACCCGGGGCTGTTGACGTGTTGATCGTGTCAGAATGGCGACGATTCCAGGGTTTTATGTTGTGCTGCACGTTGATATGTGCACACCACTACGCACTTGTGGCTCCGTGTGCGCTGGAATCATTGACGATCGGCGGGGATTATGGTATACTGACGGCTTTGCATAGAAAGATGCTTGCGAAGAGAGATTTTTTGTTCTGTCAAATCAAAGCTTGACAGTTTGAAACAACCCCAGCTTGCTCTGTTGTTACCAGTGTAGTGCTGTGCTGCTGTGTGTAGTTGACAGTTTCCATGAATATTCCAATTTTCAAATGATAAAGCTTATTTAATTTTCGAAAATTGTGCACATGGTCAATCGTTTTGTTTAATTTACTTCTCTTAGCGTTTTAAAATATTTGAACTCAGTTGTTTTTATTAGGTATTTTATTGATGTATGTATTTATTCTATTCCAATCTCAATTTGAGCCTAGAATAAGAACTCCAA
Organism: Anopheles coluzzii; assembly: GCF_943734685.1. Taxonomy (NCBI): domain Eukaryota; kingdom Metazoa; phylum Arthropoda; class Insecta; order Diptera; family Culicidae; genus Anopheles; species Anopheles coluzzii. The sequence continues at coordinate 13,531,007 of NC_064671.1, read as the reverse complement.
TGTGATATTTCACGTCCAAATCAAGTCACAAAACTCATCAACACAACTTCGATCTCTAAAACAGTCGATGTTATATCTATCTTGCAAATTTTATGATAGCTTATTGCCCTCCTCCGTTCCTGCAAGCTTCAGCAAAGTATTCAATTTGCAGTCAACCATTTTCGTGCCATTGGTCGTGTTCCTTTCTCGAGTTGCATTTGAAATCACATCAAATTACAAATCACTTCATTCTATTGACATTTTCTTACTGCGAAGCGGCACGAACTCTCTCCGCTCACAGTGTCGTTCGGTTTAATGAGATGGTTTATACTCGTGTTTCAATTTTATTTGAATTGTTGCCAGCAGCACCGGGGAGACCAGCTGCTGCTACTACACCACGGAGTTGCGGCCGAAAGGACACGAAATACAATGCCGCGAAGGAGGAAAACCCTCTGAAACGCTTACCGAACGGCCTCGCTGGAAAAGGATGGAACAGTTCTTGTCCTTTCTTTTCCTTTCTTGTTGGGGCTCTATTGTTCCCCACGTGTACAGTGGCGAGCAGCAAAGGAGGAAAGAAGGCTCGTTTTTGTCGATTTATTTTCGCTCCATTTGAAAACTGAACCCATTGCGATGGCATTTTGCTATTTTTATTCCCAGCTTCAACGTTCCAACGCGCGATCAACTCGGTGCGCTATTTTTGGTGTGGCTTTTTTACATTTTAATAAATTGGGGGGGGGGGGGGGGGGTGGGTGGTAACTGCTTTTCCAAATGATAATTTCCTTTCTTTCCGCAAGCGGCAAGGGCAAGTGGGAACGGCGGGGGTCCAATGAAAATGGTTGCAACTAATTTTATTTCATTAGTAAGTACCCGATGTTCATTCAATAAGGTGTTGTGTGACGACAGTGGGCCATTCCAATAGGACGGGTGAATGAATGGGAATATTTAAGACCTTCTCTTGTGAAGCTTTTAGGCTGTGTAAAATAACAAAAATAGTTACTTAACATGTACCAAGTTATCCTAAAAGGCACCACGCCTCATTACAAAATGGTTGGTCGAAGTACGCCACTCACTACGCTCACCCGAACGGCCGGGCCTGCCTTTCTAAACCGGAACAAAACCGGAACAATATGGGTGTGCCCCTCCGTCCCGTACAGTAAGGGGTTGATTTTAGGTTTAAGGGATCTGGTATTTTTCCTTCATTGATTCGCTGCTGTAGGCCGTCGGGCGATATGGCGATTGTAATGCTATTTTTATATTCTACTTCTATTTTTTCTTTCCCAAGTAGTAGGTTCCGGTTCGTGCAGTTCCGGTTTCCTTCCCATTTGGTAAATCGGTGGAGGGGCAGGGGCTTTTAGAGAGGAGGGAGGTAAAACGCAGTTGAAACTCAGTCTGGGCGTTTTTTTTTTGTTTTCGTTGGTTCAACCTCAACAGCCAACCGCCAACTATGCGTCAAGGAAAGTGGAAACCGGAAACCGGAACGCAACCGGATGCCGGCGCCTTCGGCAACGTTCCGCGATGGCCGGTTGGTGTGAGGACGGTATGCGTTAGAGAGGGGAAGGCTAACACTTTCATGAACATTCCATCTTTTTTTTTATTTCATTGTAGGGTAATGATGCGCATGAAGAAGTGAAGTAAAACAAGAATTGCTCCAAAGTGTGTTCGCTAGTGGCAATACTTGCCTGCGTTAGTAAGCGGAATGGAAGTTTAGCTAAAATAATGATGAACTGTTTATCGACAGCGTGGTTTGTTTCTGGGTCTTAGAAGACGTTGCCAAATGTATTTCGCTGTATTCGATTGATAGAGTGCCAAAAAAGCGAAAACAAAAATAATGGAAAAAAACTGTGGTATTGGTCCCGCGTTTTCGCGTTTTTTTTAAAGCTTGAATTGACTGGAAACAATGATTACTATTCATTAGGTTTAAGTTGTTTACAGCCGCTTGACGTCACTGTTACAAATATTCAAAACAGTTCGCTACGCAATGAGTGACAGTAATCGCAAAATGATATTTATATTGCTATTTTTTGTTATTCAACTTTTCAATCTAATTCAACTTTTCAGACTGCTGACAGCAGTCGTTCATAATTTAAGGTCTATCAAAACGGAATAAAATTCACATTGTTTTCTCCATACTACAAGAGGTACAATATTCTCTTTCCAATACAATAATTCGCTTTTAAAGCATGCCGCATTTCACCGGCTCGTTAGATCGCCGATGACGCCGTGCGCTGTCAATTTACTTCACTTTCCGTGTACAGTCATTGACTTTTCACCAGCGCGCCCAGCTGTCCATCAATCGGTGCGCCCCAACGCTGTGCCATTTCACCCGTTTTCCTGGCCCAGATGGGTTTCGTGCGCGTGTGGTGTGGCGTACACATACGAGCTTCACATGCGTGCGCAATTTTAGTGCGCACCGATAGCCCGCGTGGCGCACCAATCATGTCAATGGCGTCTAGTCTAGTCGTTCGCGGACCGCCCTAGTCGGCGGTGTTTATTTTGTGAGTGCTAATGAACCACCTAAACGCTTTCTATACACACACCTGAACGTGGCGTTAGCGAACGGTTGGTTGGTTGGTTAGTTCGTTCTGGCTGTGTCGATATCGAACGAAGGTTGGTATTGAACGCATAAAGTTAAATATATTTTGGGCTGAAATCAAAACTGTTGTATGCTGTAGGTGATCTGTTTTGAAGTTTAAACTAAATTTAAAACAATTTATTATGTTTCCTATATGTTTAGCTTTAAATTAAATTTTACAATTTTAGTGTCGTGTCGTATAACGTGTGAACTACGCAATGCACTGTACATCTGATGCCGATCCCGCTCCCTTTTACTATCTGCCAGCCGGTTACGAATGCCGGCACACCTTCACCAACACTGTGGCCGGCCCTGTCGGTAAGCTTTAGCAGCAGCAGTAGTAGTTGTAGTAGTGTGCTGTAAACGATTGTCTGACGTGTGCCGTTTGACGTGTCTTGCCGGCTGGGTCGCAAACGCTTTTCGAACCATGCTGCTCCGCACACACGTGCTTTAGCCTACGTTGCGTTTGGTTGCGAGTCGGCATGTGAGAGCGCTGCATGGAGTCGCTCAACTCTTTTGCAGCTGTAATGAATCTTTATGCATGTGTGTGTGTGCCCTGTTGTGCGGTGGCTGTTAGTAGCATAACAAACGATAATCCGATGCCAAGAAAGTCGCGTAAAAGAGTCAGTATCGTTTTTTATACATTTTTTCAAAAGCACCACCCTGTTTAGTTGAATGTTTGTACACATGCTAAACCACCCGCAACAACAATCGCGGTCGTTCAGTGGGGGGGTAATGGTATGGAATTGAATCGGTCGCTGTAAGATCCGTTCTATAGCTCGCGCAGCCAAGGCTGGCACAAGTCCTCAGTACCTTCAATGGAGGGACCATTTTCTTTTATTGCAAGTCCTCTGAACCTCAACCTCCCCACTGCTATCACGTGGCGTACGTTGTGCAGTATTAGAAAACATATGGTATGGCCGGCTCAGGGCCCGTTGTCCTCTGCTCCCTGGGGCTGGGGCGTCCGGCAGCAAGCAAACCGGCTTTTTCGACGATGTGGCATACATACACCGCGAGGGTTACCTTTTGCGGCCGGGTTTGACGTGGAAGTCGAACGCGAGCACAACGTACGAAACCTGTTTGGAAAGTGTGCCCCCACCCCCCCCCATTCCGAAATCGAACATGCGCCGCGGCACAGACACACACACACACACACGCGTGCGTGTGCAAACTGGCTGACTAACTTTATTTATTTTTGCAAGCTTTCTTTCGCTAAAGTGATCTCTCGCCGCCGTGCCGTTTTGTTGCACTGTTTAGACACAAGGGTGCCGAGGGTGCTTGTGTGTGCGAGTATTGTTTATCGTTCCATTTTCAGGCCGAAGTTGCTGATTTTGTTCTAGCTCGTGGCGGCAGCGTATTCAAATGGCTTGACAGCACGGGCAAAAAACAACGAGCCAGCCAGCCAGCTCGGCCTCCTGGCCGGTGACTGATAAGGGCAAACGGGGTTTAAACGTAGCGGAAGAAATTTTATGTCTCGCGCACAATGCGTGTGCATGTTTATCTTTCGGTATGGGTTCGGGCACACTGTATCAGCAGCAAAAGTACACGCGCGCATACTCATGCTTACGGTCGATTGACTTATGCGTTCCGGTGTGTGTCGCGGTACACCATTTGTCTTTGTTTGAGGAAAACGTTTCGTTTAATTTTCCCTTTCATAGTTCTGCTTAAAAGCTTGCTCTAGTGTTAAGGGGCTGATAGAAGCTCAACAGCATATTCAGCACAACGCTTGCCCAATCCGTGACTGCACTGTAGAAACTGTTCCACTATATAATCCACCCAATCTCATCGGCCTGCAGGCTAAAGCACATAAATCGTTGCGGCCAACGGATTCGCAATCCCCGTTCCGTTCCGGGCGAGTGAGCACGGGTGGCGATGATTAGGAAAGATTTGAACCTTATCATCAATTCTTAATCTTGCACCATCCAGAAGTGATCGATAGTCATGCATTGTGCTAATGATAATCTACGATTCACGTAGTGTAGAGCGCACACATACACACCCATATGCCGATGCTTCAGTCATTCGCAACACGCACCAAGAAAGGGAGATGGATTGGGCGGTGTAGCATTGTGAAATTTGCTTTGCCTCATCGGCAGTGACCACGCCGGTACTGGCTGAAGGAGGCTCATTTATCCTATGGATGCGCAATATGAGTGATCGTTTAGGGTCGTGTTTATTGTGGTATATTTTTTGTCGAACGTTATTCGGGTATTGAAATGAATTCGGATGAAATGGTTAGTAACTAATTGAATATATTTGAGGGAAGGAAATATATTTAGAGCTTATTCCCACTTCTGATTGTAAGTTTGGTCCCATTTTGATATGACTATGGCGACATCTACCGGAATCGTGCGGAACTGATGTGACAACAATAGATTCTTCTTCTTCTTTAGATGATGGGATATATTCTCCTATACCTTTCGTCACACGGAGGTACTATCAGAGGTTTGATTATCTGTTTGTAGGAGAAGGATTCAATGTCCATTCTCCTTTTTCGTGGATTAAGTTTTCGCATAGGGTTACACCTTGTAGACTAAGGACCAAGATTGTTTATGCATGTGTAATTACTGACGTTGGTCCGTAAACATTGTTTCCTACAAAAGCTTTTTTGTAAAGATTGATTGACCTTATAGATCCTGAGCGATCGGTTGATCCTTTGTCGATTTTCCAGAATGTCCAGTAAATTAACGATAATAAAAGATTATTTATCTTCTTTTTAAGAATATAGACTCATTTCCAAATTATTTTTCAAATGATTGCGAGTTGGGTTTAACTTTTCATTCAGATTGTCGTTTCTTTCCATTAGAGCAGTATGGACCACGGTTATTATTCTTCAATTCAATTCAATGCAATCAAGTATCAATTCTTATTGTGCTTGCGGGTGAACAAATCTCAGATACCTGTGTCTATTTCTATCATACGATCCAGAAGTAGGCTAGTTATTAGCTTTTTCGTAAATTGTTTCACAAAAAGCATTATGGAATAACTTTAATTAATTAATTTTTACCCTTTTCCAAGCAAACAACGATACGATTGATTTTCAAGTTACACTTAAGCAGTATTCGCATATATAGAGAGTTTATTTCTTATAAATGTAATAATCAAAATTTCAACCGCGTCATCGAAGGGTTACTTTCTGCTTCACGGAAGATCGGTGGTTTACTGCTGCTCGACGGATAAGAAAATGTCCATTCTGCACGTCCCCATTCCCCATCGCAATGGGGCGCGTGGTGGCACTAGTAGTGCAACTGGTTATAAATTTTCCGCTCGCTGTGTTGTCAGTCTGTGCCGGCGATGATATGATGCCATCGGACGCTATGAAATTACGATGCTCTCTCTACCCTCGCACGATGACCCGGGCGAAAAGTGAATCTAGTTTTCCGATGCGAAACAGGAGCGCTGGGCTTCGCGACGCTGGGGATGGTAGGGTTGGGCTCGTTTGTACTGATTTAATGTCGTATGGAGCGGATGGGCTGCGAAGTGTGCGTGTCTACGATTCATTTCATCCTCGGGGAACACTTCCCATCCTTCCTCGCTTCCAAAATCTGTCGAAGACAGTTTGTGTTTGTTAAGGCGTAGGCGTTAAATGCGTAGAGATGGTTCACAGTTTCGGCTCATGTTCGCCACTTAGGCAGAGGCCCGGGTTTTACGCGCGCAAATGGCAGCATGCGCGCAATCGTCAGAGCCGGAGCGTCATAAATCGCGCAAAAATGATGCTCGTCATTGATGCGATACGTGTGCGGCCGTGTCCGGTGGGCTTTAGGAGGCACTCTGACATTTATTTGCGGGATTTATAGTTTGCGGGCCACTAGCGGTGGAACGGTTGCGATTTTGGAGCTTTCGGTAGGGGAAGAGGGTATGAGAGTTTTCCGTTCGCACGATTTATGGGCGCGCAAATGCCTGCGGGATTTGAAGTTCAGATGGTGAGCAGCACGTTAAGTCTCCAATTATTTCGGTTTTATTTTGCAGCACAATTGGATTCGTTGTGATATAGTGATAACAGTGCGCTAAAGAGCAGAAAGAAATGGGAGAGTTTCGATTTGAGATGCCTTTCTAAATATAGCCTTCTGTATAGCTTCATATGTCACTTCCGTTTTGGCTGTGTAGTGTATTTTTTCTTGGAATATCATATGAACTCTTACGCTATTGGTACACTCTTATACACCCAAAATTGATAGTTTTATTGTTACTTATCGATGGATAAAGGAACTTTTTTGCTGTGCGTTGATTGAATAAGAAAATTCCAGGTAACAAAATGAAAATCGTATCGATTTACATATGGATGGTGTGCCGGGTAAAAAAGGAAAGGTCGCCTCGTTGCCGTTGCTACGATAAATGTTCCAGAAAATGGGATCTCTTCCTATGCTTGCTTTGTTCAGTTTTTTTTGGGAAGGATCCTTCAGCCCTGTTTGGTGGCCCCGTGACCTGCTTGATATGCGACAACAGTCAAAAAATGGTCCCATTTTTATCGCTGCTATGTTTGTTTTCTATAATCCTTGGCCAACATAATAAAAACATATGAAAAAGGAACGTGTGGAAGGAGAACCCACTTCTGCAAGGTTCGGGCCCCGTAGAATATTGAAAAGAAATGGTTGGGATAGGGGGTTAGCATAGCAAAAATAATACGGTATGTCAGGAATGTTGGACGTAACCGTTAGTGTGTATGTTGTTTTTCGGTACATAGTTTCTTTTTGCAATATATTTTTTTTTGGTTATAGTTTTTTTGTCGCATTGTGATCGAATGTTTCCTAAATTGAAAAATCGGTTTTGTTGTGCTGGTAAATTTTGCGCCACGCACAGGTAGTCGATATGTGTAGAAACAACGTCCATGCACGGTGTTTTCAGCTCTTAGAGGAAGTGGAAAAAGTAATACAAATTATGGAAAATGAAGTAGAAGGAAAGTATAAAAACGGCACATTTCACACGTTTATTTCACATTTCACATCAAATCGCGCTTGATCTTAGTTTTTTTTTTCGACCGGCGTGTGAATTGTTATGAAGCATTAAGGTCAACGTTATTCAATGTTTCCTGAAAATGTGTGAAATGACCTGGAAGGAAAAATGAAACTAAAATTTTACAGGCGAAGTAAGCAGCTGTGAATTGAATTGTATAATTTATTCTTTTTGAATGTGGAACTAGTTTTTTGGAAAAACAACATTTTGATTGTGGTATTTTAAATTTCAATCACTAACTTTATTTTTTTTAAAGTAGTAGACTTTTACGATATCATGGTTCTTTATTGTGCTCTTTAAACCCCGTATTGCCAGTGTCGAACCAAATACGTTACCTTTTTCTGATCGAAACCATTCGATGGAAACACTTACAATGTTGACAACGTAAAAAGTTGTTTAAAGTTGACAGTAGACCATCGCTGAAGTGATTTGGAGGAGTCGAGAAGAAAGTAAGAAATAAATACTGCTTTCTTGAAATAATAGGACTTTGCACGTTCCCCGTTTTCCTTTCGCCTCGCTTGGATGACGCACCATCTGCTACACGGTATAATTATTCACCGCATGTGTGTACGCTGTAATTAATTTACGTTCATTTGCTTATATGGAGCGACACTGTTTATTGGGCGACACGGAGCATTCTATCGTATTTTGCCGTAATTAAGCCTCCGTGATGCGGGCCATGCGACTTAAGGCTCGGTTCTTAATCGTGCGAAGTAAAGCTAGGAAGAAAAAAAAACTGAGGAGCATTAGTGATGCTAGTCAGGCCCGACCTGACGACTGAGGGTATGTACGAGAAAAATTGTGAATTATGCGGTATTCCAATGATGCCAGTTGGCAAAGTAAAAATATGCAAAGAAGAAAATGAAAGTGAAACCCCAACTTCTTCCACCATTTCCCGGCGAGTAGTTCCTCACAATTGGGTGACCTGCGAGCGAACAAAAAAAAATCGAACTGTCGCACAAAAAGAATCCCGCAAAGGCCGCGCCACGCCACGGTAATGGAATGAAGATTTTTCAAATATGAACATTCCTTACACGATTCCCTTCAGTAGCTTTTCATCAGTTTCTTTGTGTCGAAAGAAAAGGCATTTTGTGTGCAGAGCAGGAGGAACGGTTTTTTTTTGCACAATGTTCGTATGAATTGAATTGGAAAAATGAGATGGAGTTCATTCCACCCGGCAGAGAATGATGTAGCCGATAGTTCACATTTGGAATTCCGCACAGGAAACGCATTGACCGATATTCGTTGGAAAGAATGTATGCAGGAGTCCTTTTGTGGATGGCAGCTAAGCTTCATTTTTAATGCCGTTTATAAACTCAAACATGATTATTCACCTCACACACGTTTACCATAGCTAGTTGAGTTTTGAGTGTCTAGTTATTGTTCTCCAAGATTTTACTAGTCTTTTCTTTATACATAAATTTACAACGGTACAACAACTCTTTTTATCCAAAATTTTGTTGATTGATTGAATCTGTGTATGTCTATTCCAAATTTCGAAGTTCTTGGGCTTCATGTTTGGCTTATTTCTGGTTTGCAAACTACAGAATAAAATCATGTGTATGACGTATGACCTACGCGAATTTATAGATTTTCGAAAGGAAAAACAAAATCACCGTAGAAAATGTCACTTAATTGATAATAAATTATATGTTATAATTCCAACACATGAATAAAAATAAACAAAAATATTTGGAGAGCAATTTAAGGATTATTTTTATATTAATTCAAGTCTAGATTTTCATTTTATGCCAAAAATGCACACTCATAATATGTTCGTAATATTCCGAAACACGAAAGCTTGTTGAATGGAAAACATTGTTTGAATTTTGCATCGCTTTCGCACATGTAAGAATTTTTCTTTCGAATGGTGTGCTATTTAGTCGCGGCTCGATTCATTGTGCAGTAATGGAAAAATCCGAGCGGGTGCCATTCAACTGTCCGATTTTTGGACACACCCAACTCTATACTAGAAGGCAATGTATGTAACGGAGGAAGAAGGGCAGAGGAAACATCTCGCTGAAAATTGCTGCAGATGTACTAATCTCGTACCAGTGTTGTAGGGCACAACGAAGAAAAAAAAACCGTTCCCATTTCTTACATTCTAACTGTTATCAACTCTTCCGATCAGCAGCAACCAAGTGTGTAGTTTGCTGCAAAGGCTCTGGACAATTGCTGAACTTCACACTAATATATTGGGTCGAAACCGAAACGAACAGCAGTTGTGTGTTCCGGATGCTGTAGAATATATGCCACCGAAGGGGTTGGACGTTTGGTGTAAGTGTGTGTGTGTGTGTGTTCGTTTTTTTGTGTACTTGTGTCCAATTTTCCAACCCAACACCGATGGGATTTTTTTTCCTGCTTACTGCTGCTACTCCTGCAAGGAGAAAGAGCTGATGGTGGTGGGTTCCACTTGAAATTTCGGTTTCATAACAGCCTCCAGTGCCGCCTGTGGTTGTGCGGAATGCCTGCAAGATGCACTACTAAGTGCAGCGGCGGTGGGCAGTAACGTCAAGCAGCTGTAGTAATTTATTAGATTTCGAACGGAAGCAATAACGTTGCCCACGGTACACGGTTTCGGAAGTGCTCGGGAAGAGCTGACAATGGTGTTTTGGTTTCGGAGTGCGGGGAAGCTTTCCAGCAGCATATGTTGAAGCCGATTCAAATGCAATGCGTGCAGCTTTAATATATTTACCCAGAGACTGTACGTGTTAGCGGGACATTTTCGTTTAAATTACACACTTTGTCAACAGAACCTCTAGGCTGACCATTCCACCTAACAAAGTTCAATCAATTTCACCTGAGGGTGAGTTTTATCATTGAAATCGGTACATTGTCCTACTAAATGATCCAAGTAGATGCTTCTCTCTGGGTTTGCCTCGCTGTACACCATCAGCAGCGTACGAGAAGCTTCAACCTGCATCAACTGTTTGTTTATATCAAGTAAAACACCGTAGCAAAGCTGATAAGGAGCTTTGTTTGTAAATAGGCACTCCCTCTCTCTTTCTCTCTCTTTCTATTTGCTTCTCTCTCCCCTTCAGATTTGCAAAAGTTTGCTCATGGATTTGTTTGTACGGTTGAGGTTGAGGTTTTTCCATGCATAGAACCTAACCAACACTACTTCCTCGCACCCGCTAGCCTACAGTGCGGTACGTGAATGGAGCAAATACATTGTCCATGACGACTATTTTAAAGCGAAGTTTGCAAACGATGAAGAAAGCTGAAGTGGGGTTGCTTTTTTGTTTTTGTTCGAAAAACATGCCCCTACCTTGTGGGACGTAGCATAGACACATGCAGATGTCTGCCGGTTTCATAATCTAAGTTACACTGACCATGCTGCGGGTATGTGCCGATGAAGGAATGGTTTTAATTTACATACCGTAGTAGAAGATGAGTTGGCTTTTTGCTACCATGTTGCGCTTAGGTTGGCAAGGTGTGTTGCAGAATCTGTGCGGGTTTTGCGTTTATTGGTTGTGTGGAAATTTTGGGAAGGTATTTCAATACCAGAAAAGAGCAAAATGTTTCCACTCTTGATGAAGGAGAGCCAAGTGTAGACTAAGCATATTTTAGATTGCTGTTTTTTTGATAAATTTGCTGCCATCAACGCTTCAAATATTTAAAGCGTACGTTATTTAATGTTGGAAAAAGAATAGTTTGCTTTTGCTTACCATTTTCACTTAAAACATAATTAGATGGATTCTCTTAATGGCTGTTGCACTCAGCTCTCGTACAAAGTATTAGTAAAAGAATAAAAAAAATCAATTAGACACGTCGGTAGCGGTTGGCGGGTATATGGCACATGTTTATCAATATTTGAGGCCTTTTAAAATATGTATGAAGCATGTTGCTTGCCATGCGATTAATAATGCATCGAACAAAGAGCAGGGCGCGTTACTCAACCACACCGATGCTGGTGAAACGATATTGTTGTTCAACATTAGTAGCAAAACGTATCAATTTAATCCACCCAGTTACAACAAATTATTGTTTTTCAGTTTATGCGCGCCGTTTTTATGTACATATGTATTAAAAAGCATGAGAGCACGCAAAAATTGCCCATAAATAATTGAAAGTAACAATAGTACGTTGTGGTATTGAACTTTTATAAGGATAATAAACATACAATGCATGATTATAATGAATGGTTGATATTGTGAACGATCTCTCACATTCAAATTTATTACTTTATTACAAATTTTTATTTATAATTATACACAAATTCAGTACAAAAAAAAACATTAATGATAATAAGCCGAACAAAATGCATTTAAACTAAAATCATGTTTCGTGAGGAACTCTATTCATGCATGAAACATCATGTTTAGTCGTTCGGTGGTTTATGAGTGTTGCATAAATAATGTAATTTAAAAAAAATTGCAGACCATAATTCAGGGCCTGCAGTTTTAATATACATTTTTTAGTGTCTATTGTAATTTGTAATGTAAAATTTGTATGTGTAGCCTAGCACAATAGCAAAATGCTAGTTCGGTTTATAGCAAATCATGGCTTTTGCTAGAACTTATTCTCGTTGTTCAGCAGAAAGCCGTTAGCGTGTGCGTTACCCATTTTGTTCGCACAAATGCATACGGTTTAAAAATTACCGTGCCTTATTTCCATGACCATCGAGAAAGTACGGAGGGGTTTTTTTCGACTACAATATTAAAAAAAAAAGGTTCAATACACCTTACTGTTCCACCTTCCCTGCAACTATGGCCGCGTGCGTTCGCTCCGGTGGTCGGTCATGTATTTGCATAAAATTACAACCGTCGTCGCGCGGCTTTTATTTAAATATCTTCAATCTCCTGAATAATCGCAGGTACGGTCGGGCGTCGGGCGGTTCCAACAAAAAACAAAACTCACTGGCGCACACACACACAGCTCCGTTATTCGTTTTTCACGATGGATGCTTTATGTGCAAGCTTTTCCGCTGCCCCGAAAATCTCGCTGGTCCGGAATTGTGTGGCTGTGTGTTCGTCGTTGTGTTCGGTGGTCGCGCATTGCACGGGCGATTATTTTCGCCTGAGCTGACCCTACCCGGGCCGGGTGAAACTATTTTCTTTTACATTGCCGGAGCAGCTCCGGTCATAAACCGGCGACTGACGGCGGGACTGGCTCTGGGCTGTGCACGCCTAGGGGGGAGAATGCATTTTCTCAGTTCAGTGGCCCGGGCTGGAATGGGAGGAAAAAAGGGGGGGAGGTTAGATTTTATGCTTTCATCTGACGGTGTACGCTGCTGTATTCACCGTCTACCTGTAAATGGTTTCAGCGTTTAATGGTTTAGATTACGGCTGGTGCGGACCGTGCATGTAGCGCGGGATGCAATTTTCTTTCAACAGGATCTCAAGCCATGTTGTGCGTCCTGAAAGAGTGTGTATTTGTTCTTTCTGTTAAAATTATAACAACAAAAAATAACTCTTGGTTCTGCTTTAGTTCCAGCATTCATTTCTGTTTGATTAAAAACATAGCTTTATTGCACGCTCGGAGATACTACGACAGTTAATATATTCTTTTGGGAGATCCTCTGTGTACAGTATGCACTTTTAAGTTAATTTCCAAATCCAATATGGTTCAGGCGTTGGTTCCACAAGTCTTCGTAAAAGGTGACCCTGTCATTCAATACTTTCGGCACAAGAGATTGTAAATAGTATGAAGAGAAATGGCATGGCATGGGAGATTATGTGTGCCAATTAGGCGTGAATGTGTATCATTAGGGGAAGTATGCCAAAATGTGTGTCTACGATAAGTACATTGAAAGATTCTGGTACGAAACGATACGCATTCAGCAAATGGGAAATGGGTTGCTTATCCGGTGAGATAGCTCTCCCATGAAGATAGAAATGAATGGTAGCCTGTGTCATCATTAGATGTTAGGGGCTTGATTCCGTTTCGTATATCATGCCATGGTAGATAATTATCTAGTTTTATTTACACTGCAACTAAGATAAATAATGTTTCGAAGAACCATTGCCGGATGCTTAGGATCGTAGGTGATAATGATGATGTTTTGGAATAGTTTTGTTCAGAAAAAGCAATCATTAGGTAAATATTTGTTTATGCTGCTATTAACTGTTTTTGATACTTTATTTGCTATACATAATGGTTGCAAAAGAGCACACTCCTTTCAGCCTAATGAAAAGGCTATTCATGCATGGGCCAATATTGTGGGGATCTGAGGTAATTACAACATTGCTGATAACAGCTCCAAACATCCAAAAGCAAGCTACCGTTTGGGCCCGATGAATCCTGGTCAACCTAAGACAAACAAAAGATATGATGCTGATAGGAACGAAACTACCTCATAAGCTGTCCGTAATAAACATGATGTTTTATTATATTTTTATGTCTTCTTTCATTGCAGATCGAACAGCGAGAACACACTAACGATCGATAAAAAACCATCGACCGTGGCGGAGTAAAACAGGGAAAATCACCAACCATACACATACACACAAACCGTTGACGATGGTCAGGTGTATGCAAACAAAACGAAAATGTTCACACAGCATGATTTTACTCATCTCCAGGGAAGAGAGAGAGAGAGACAGAGATGGTGGTGAGCGGCTGTGATGGAAGTGTGGTCATATGATTATCATTAAAACAAAAGTTACACGGACTTTGGCTGGAAATTAAAACCACTTTCATCATCTGCATCATCATTATTACCAGCATCATCGTGGACGATAATCGTCATTCCGCACCCGTTTTGCCTCGACAACCCCCCCCCCCCCCCCCCCCCATTGTCAGCACCATCGTCATCGTCGCCGAATATTAAGCACATGCTACGTTGTTACGTGGGCCAACGTTGAATGTAGGCGTTACGGAAATCCTCCGTTGCTAATTATTCATCGGAAAGGCATTAAAATTCATTCGGTAGCCACATGGTGCGGTTCTGTGGCTAATGTGATGCCACATCACCGGTACGCCTGCACCTTCTTCCCCAAAGGTGACTCGACAACAAAAACACAAAATCCTCCTTCCCCATTTGACAAAGTCCGATTGGAACGGGTAGGATTTTGGTCAGCAGCACTATTATCTGGGTTAAAGGAATTTTCGGCTGACGGCATGCCAGTTGGAAAAAAAACAACTGCTCACCCACTTTAGTATCTTGTATCTTCATTCAAATGCTCCTTTGTTAGGACAACATGGTGTTTTGGAAGTGTTGAGGAAGTTAGTGTAGGGCAAAATAAAGTTTGATAAACAATCTAAATTAGATAACTGAGAATCAGCAGAGTTAGGTTTCAATCGTTTCAATATTGAACCCATTGTTGAAGGGTTTAAAGATGAGTACAAAATGAAATCGATTATAATAATTGATTATAAACCCCCAATAAATCATATGGTGCAGGAAATGTTACTCATCACTTGCAGGTAGCTTTACTCGGACGAAAATATTTAATTAACTTACAATGTTCGATATAGTGTACATGTATTGTTTCGCATTATCAGGCTTGTGTAGTTGATTACTATTTTGAAAACTTGTCTAGCTGGTTGCAAAATTCCCTAGATGTGTTGATCAAATGGTTGCTACAGTTTTTGCAAGTGCACTCACGCGCTCACCGGAAGTGGCTGTTGGCGTTTGCTGTCGGCGGGTGGGGGAGCGAACCAAAAGCTTGCTGCATGTAATGTAGATCGTTTGCGTGCGCACGGTTTCGGTGAAAGTGCACTCGTTTGCGAACGTACATTTTTGAAGTGTTTTGTTGTCTTGTGATAAATATTTAACCGTTTGCTTGTAAACTTAAATTGGCTTCCGGTAGAGTAGTTTCCGGCTTATCACTAAATTTTTGTACGATGGTAAGCAACGAACAGCACACACACACACACATACAACATCCCATAGCCACACATAGCCTTTTCGATATGAAGGGACTGTGTGTATATGTTACCTTGCGCTATGTGGTGCACGATTGCATATTGTTTTGTTAATGGTAGTAGGGATCGATAAAACTGGACGTCATAACGAAAAATGTATTTTGAACTGTGCAGACCAACAGCAAATAGTGTAAGGATGGTAATGGATACAGAGAAACATTAGGAGCGTCCCATTGTACCAGCGACTAAAACAAAACGTATACATTACATCAAAAGAGATTAATTTCATTTTTTTCATTGTAGAAATAGCATGTCAACATTTTAAAGATACACAACTATTCAAAAAGCATAAAATGTGAATCGCGACTGTTTTTTGTTTTCTTCAATCCAGTGCAGTTTGTTTGTTTTGTACGTAAATCGTGTGTATATTAGTTTCGCTGTGCCTATATGAAGTATGAAATGTGTAACTATGTTACTAGTTGAAGTGCAATAATCGTTAGCAGTATTGATGTGCCGTAGCAGAATCACAGAGAAGAGATTGATGCACTCTTCTGCCACGGTTTGCGCAGGCTGTGTGTGTGTTTGTGTTGCGTTTAGGTGCATGTGTGGTTACACAGTGTGGCGTGTTGCAGTGCAGTTACCAGCTGCCGATCTTTTATGTTGAAGTATATTTAGTGCTGCACGTGTGCGCGTGGTGAATCTGCGTGAAGGTAGATTCCACTTCATCACTGCTCCTCCGCCCGGCTCCTGCACTGGTGGAACAGTGGATAGGCACTGAGAATCCCGTAAATTTGAAAGAAATGTCCGTTGTCAGCTTAAACAGAATGTTCCGGGGGAAGATTCGCACCAACACCTGCCGTATCGTAGTGCTCACCTCACTCGTGTGGCTGCTGATCGATGTGATACTGATAGTGAAATATGCCGACTGTCCCAGTACCGGTGGCGGATCAAGCTGGCTCTGCAAACGGAACGGCGACGGCTATGATGTTGAGGTAAGTAGAGTGATTTAGAGGTGTTATGTTGTGTTTGTGTATAAAATGGAATATTCGGGTTTACTTTTAATAAGGCATCTAATCAGCTTTCGACGGCATTTACTACGTGATTGCTGTGTATAGTGCACTTGTTGGCAGCATTCTGGAACTCGGTGCCACATGAGAATGGCAAACCCATCTGGCATTACGGTAACATTCTATTAGCGCTAATGTATCAATCCATCTAGACCACCAAGTGACAGTCCCTAGATGTCCATTACTCCTGCCTGATAGTGTTATAAATGTCAAACATTTTGGTTTTTAGATAGTTTGCAAATCATTTTATTTGCACGTTAGTAAATACCGCCCTGGGACATTTACATCCAAAAAAGGTACCGTATTTTGGTAGGCTGGAAATAAAAAATCGATCATACCACGCACACCGAACACAGAGCACAGGGACATCCGAGTTTCGTTTTATCTTCGGTTGAAAAATGGATGCGATGCTATCGATCACATGGCACCTTTGGAACCGAAATGGATCATCTCTGTGTGTGTGTGTGTGCGAAAAGGGACGTGATGAATTAGGGTGGGTTGTGTTGGTGCTGTATTTTTAGGTCGGTACAGTTCAATCGCTATCGGGATGGGTAGTCCTTTTTTGTGATTCAAGTGGTGGTGGTTCATTCGGATGTTGAGAAAATTACATAAATCAATAACCAAAAACCCTTTTATCGCTGTGCGCAAAGCAGTGAGGACGGAAAGTGGAGGGGAGATGGTGTGTTTGTGCCTATCCGGGGCTTTCATACGTTTTCCGTTGATTAATCTAGAAAAGTTTTAACCTGTATTAGAAGGTATAGGACGGAGGTTTAGGATGCTAGGAAGAGGGAATAGAGCTGTGGAAAGAGGTGGTTAAACAAATTTAGAACTTTATATTTGGAGAGTTTTTCGATTGTTTTATGTCGGGCGACGGTACTAAGTCAGACATTATTTGATTATTGCTTGTACGAACAACACACGCATGGGGTGTGTAGTACCATAGAAACATTTTTCAATCGTTTCTGTCAGGTTTCGCATCGTAGTTCATGATTTCCATTTGTATTATACTATAAATGAATTTCTTTTCATTCAAATGTGTCTAGTTTCTTAAGATTTGTAACTATGTGTTCCAAAATTCCCTAATTTTAGTCGTTGAATTATGCTAGTTTAGGTGCTTTTAAGAATTCGGTGTAACTATTGTATCACATTTTCGCAGTTTAATGTTTAATGTGATACTTTTGATACTGATGATGATACTTTTCAATTCTTTGAAATATACTTCATATCGTAAAAATGTGAATTTGTAACGATTTTTACTACTGGCAACAATTGTTAACTTAGAGACGTGAAGTACATGCGTCGAAAGAAAAAAGTTGATATACACTAGACCCCAACTTTAGTGACAAACGCTGTGTAAATCAACTGTAATCCATGTTATTTTTAAATTTATATTCCAGAATAATTTGAACTTTATTAAAAACACTACTACGAATTTAATCTTTTCATTAACGGACAAGAACAGTTCTTTTCCAGCTATGTGTCGGTAAATATTGACAGTGACATCAAAATTGAGAATTTAATTTAGACTCCCTTCCCATAAAAAAACATTATTGACGCACCCTGATTGGAGCTTGCGCAAATTAAAAAAAATGTCATATTAAACTTGTGATTATATTCAATTTAACTTCCCCAACCTTCCTAGGATTATATGCCTTCCCCCGTCCGTGTAATGGAGCAAATTTCAAAAGGTCAAGTGTTTTTATTACAACCCGCCAGCCGGTACCGGTGAATTTGTGTCCGTCCTTAATTTCTCCGTCGGACTGGCACAGCTGCACAACAACTGCTACTCGTTGTGGATGGTGGATTCATTTTTTTTATCTTTCAAGAAATTATCTTTTTAAGTGTTCTGTGCCCACATACACACATAACTAAGAAATAACAAAAGAGAAAAAAATTTGTAAGCATCATAAGCAGAGTAAATAGCTACAAAAAATATTTTCCAGCTATATTCCTGTAGTGAGAAGATCCAATAGAATCCGTAGAATAAAATCTCGTTGTGGTTTCATCAAGCTTCAACGCAATGATAGTATGCCTTTTGCACTGACCCTGTGCGGATGACTGTGCTGCAGTAAATGGCGTGGTGGGCAGAAAGAGTTGTTTAAGTGGGTTCCGCTACCATTGGCAGGTTGTGCTTCAAACGAAGTCCCCGACTTCATTAGCATAAATTATGAGTCGGAAGGATACGTTGGTTTTTGTTGCCTTTTTTTTGTCTATTCAAGAACCATGCTGTGCTACCTTAGCAACTGCTGTTGCAAGTGGACTTTTGGAAAATTCATAAATAAAAATAGGATTTTCTTTGTAATAAGTTGAAAGTTTAAAATTTTTTATATAATATTTGTTTTAAGTATTATAAATTAATGCTAATATCGAAAGCCAAGGCTACTGCCTTTATGCTATCTTTTGTAAGTTGTGTTAGTTAAAACTTGAATGAACCCAAAGGTACTTGCAACAGTCGAGAAACTTTAAAAATTCACAGTTTCTGTTAATGAAGGCACACACATCATGGAAATTAATTAAATCGTTCCTATTTTATATTATGCTCAACACAAAAACAACATACAAACACACACAGAGAAAAACACGTTTCACGTGTCACAAAGGCGCACATAAACACGAAAGACGAAGATAAGTTGCAACATTTTATGTGTTCGCACTGTGCTGTGTCGGTTGGCTCTGTGTCGCTGTGTGAGTGGCGTACCGTCTCTGCTCAAGCTTTGCAACTTGTAGCGCTATTATGCTTTATGCACATGCACCCAGGAGCGGTCAGGCAGGATTAAAGGTGCGTCGCGAGAGCGGGGAAGGCACTCGAGAATAAACTGTTGCACCGGTCCGCTGTCCTGGTTGTGTTTTGGTCGTGCTGCACTGGACGCGTAATCAAGTTAGTGTGCGACTGCACTTGACGCAAAATGCATGCCTGCGTCCTGTCGCCACCACCCGCCATCATCCCGCTCTGGGTGCCCGCTGCCTCAATGCTGGGTGGCTCAAGTGGGTGGCAAATTCGAGAAGCGCGCAAATGTTTTGCCTTTTAATTAGTGCGGAAATAAACGTACATAAACGTACATTGAATGCATAATTTCCGGAGCGGAGCACCGTTTCAGCTACACGAGGGCGGGTACACTGGGGGCGCTACATTAACGTACGGCGAACGGCGTAGCGCATCATTCTTGGCCGGTCCGGTAGCACCATGGTGGTGGTTATTGGCCGAAGCTAACATGGCTTCTTAACTCTCGAGTGCGTCGAAATGAGAAGAAATTTGTGCGTCAAACAGCGCTGGTGGGCACTGACTATGATTGCACCTGGCTGGATGATAAAAACGACTACTATAAGTCCGCCCCCACTCCCTCCACGCCCCAAGGATGCTGTTAACTGTTGCTTTCAAAGCCCCGGTGCATAATGTGGGGAAGCTGTATGGGTGCTGTTTCATTATGAATGCAAGACTGGAGATTATACTTCAAAGCCCGTCCAAAACACTTGAATGAACGAACGAATGTGTTGGTAGCTAGTTGGAAGATGGCTAATGAGCGAAATAGTGTTAAGTTTATTGTATGCTTAGCTTGTTGTTGTTTCGTTATGCCATGCCGTCGTTAGCACATGCCGGATAGACGATAGATGAATGTACGTGCGTGGTTTGGTAAAGTGTTTTTGTACGTACATGTATGTAGCTTTTCGGGCATATAATTTTACTGTAGTCTCGCTATATATAAAATCGAAAATCGCCACAATGACGTGAGTGTAAACATTCAGCGAGAGAGCGAAAGCGGTGAGCGCAGCTCTCTTAGCAACGCGAGTTGCTGCGAAAGGACTTGCTCCATGCCACACTGCCAGCCCGCGTGTAATGAGGGCAATGGTTACTTAGATTTTTTGTTTACACACACCGATTTGAGCACCCATCTCATACCCCTTCCCATTATAAATCAAGATATTCAAGGCAATATTTAAAAAAAATGTTTGAAAACTGTGCAAAATAGCTTATTTGTGACATGGTTGATATTCCAATTCATTCAATCATTAATAAAGCCAACCATACTCATTATTGGTGCTTAAGCACCTCGCATACTACATACATTCATTAACACGTAGCCGGATAGTCAATCCTTGCTACGGGGGGACGGTCCATGGGCTTGAACCCATGACGGGCATGTTATTGAGTCGTTCGAGTTGACGACCACGTACCACGGGACCGCCCCAAATCTACTACTCCCTCAAATCTACGACTCCGCAATATTGGAGTCGGGACAAGGAAAACGCATGACAATAAGAGGCGGATGTAGCCGAGAGACCATAAGCGGCCATATGCTAAAAAGCCTTGATGAAATTCCGAGCAAGAAAGCGGCGGATGTTGATGGCTTGAAAGTTAACGATTTGCTCGAGGGCGGGAAGAACTACTTATTTCAGGATGTCCTTCGGGAACAAAGCACTAAAGGGAGAGATGGTTCATTGTGCTACATGACTGCAACATACTGCGCGTTAGTGGAGACAACCGTGCGCACTGCATTCAGCCGGATCAGCATCAACTGCAGAATGATCCACAATGAAACTATGCTTACTGTAACGTGGTCAAGAGAGCTGAAAAGATTCTGACTGTATCTATCAAGAGTGACGGCAATATCTACCATGTGATGCTATCACCGTACTATGTTGTCGATTAAGAACAACCACGTTATAATTAAGGACACGTCAAATTAGAAGCAAAATCTGACAAATGTGGGGCGGCAAGAGTAAATAAAGTAGTTTGCAAGTAAATGTGAATTTAGTTAATTGATCTGGAAAGGCTATAACAGTGCTGAACCATTCTTTTCTATAACAGTATAGATTGGAATATTAGAACTATACATTTGGAATGGTTATATGAGGGGATAGTTCACTGTCGAAATCTGATATTTGGCACAACAATAACAAATGTCTCATACACAAATACCCTTTCCATTGAATACTTCAAAACCAGTTTCAGGATAATAAAATAAAATTTTGATGGCGTTTTTGGAAATGACCCTCATGAAATTAAAGACCAAGCAAATTTACATTGAAATTGTTCTAAGCATCTATTACTAATTACCTAACGTATGAAACATAAGTCGAAAAAAAGAGTAGAAATGGAATTCAAACCACGTGCGATATCATATTTTTGTAGTTCAATCTTAACATTTATGGGCACAAAAAACAGAAGGCACCCTAATTTTTTAATCCACTGCACATCAATACGTTATTCAATGAACACGTTGTAGGGGTTACTACTTAGCTATGCTTTCCAAAAAAATCACGCCAATAACCAAAAAATAATAATCAAAAAATTATACATTTGCGTCTACAGAGGCATTTAAGATTTAAGATTTACATCAGTATGGCTCAAAAGTAGCCTCATCGATATTTAACGGTTCTGCAATGTACAGTAAGAACTGTAACAACAAGGAAGCTACAAGGTTAAAACAGTTGTAAGAACAAATAAGAACTCAAACACCTATGAGTTATGGTTGTTGCCACTGGACGTGTAGAGTTTGAAAATGATTCGAAATTTGAGGACATCCGGTAGATTTTACCGGGCCTTAACTAGTTTCTAAAATAAATGATACTTATTAACAGTCTTAAATGACAGGTTTTAAATCACATTATAGTATAGAACAGTTCAATCATTTGGTGGATTATTTCTAAGGGATAGAGTGGAATATTGTAAACATGCTGTTGATGTTTGCAATGATGGAAAATAATCTATTATTCTGTTTCTTTTGAGTTATTGCAAGGAGTTTAAGGATACGTGCAAAAAGGAAATTTATTTAAACAGAGAAAAAATATGAGACTGACGCCATAAATTATGCGATGTTTACACCTACACCAACGGTCGTGCAACGTCGAAAAATATTGTTAGTTTAAGAATCAATTGAGGGTATGAAGAAGAGCAATAAAAGGATAACCAAAATAATGTAAATTTCCAGAATTTAGAAATAAACAATACAGTCTATCAATTGTAACAACTCGAATTAAACGTTTAAGTTATAACAAAGGCACAAAAAAGGCAGAAGAATAAACAGAAGGCTGAAGGTCAGTACAACGATCCGTAAACGAATGATCTTTATTCTGACATGTCAGATTGTCGCACAGTTGTCACGGTGATGGTCATATTCCGATCCGACAAATTGGGCACTATGGTCTAACAAGGAGTCAAATCTCCAGGATATTACACAATGAAATTTAAAACATGAGTAATATTTTATTTCATCATCAAGCAGGAAACTATAGAGAATGGTGCAAGTACAAAAAAAATATTCACAGGTATGTACACACAAAAGGAACAAAAAAGAAACATTACAATGCGGCAATAATACGTCTTGTGATTTTTTTTCTGTAAGCTATGTGCAGTATAAAAAGGTCATCTCCACGCGTGTGCACCTTTTAATGATTGTAATAATTATTCAGTGCTATCAAAACAAATCCTTTCAAAATAAAAGAGCTTCATGTTATCTTACTAGCACTGAACACTGAACACAAGATGCTGCTAGCCTTTATGTTCCTTTGCATTTTTGGTTTGTTCTAAAAAAGGATTAAAAGATTGCGAAGTGAATGATTCGCTACAGGGATGTACTTTATGGTTTCATCAACCATCTCCCTTCCCAACACAACAACAGGGTTACGAGGTTTGTGAGATAACGGAAGAAGAAGAAGAAGAAGAAGAAGAAAAACCCCATAAATTCCTGCTGGAGCAAGGTGCCTGAGATAAAACGACAAAGCTCGTAACCCGCACACCTTGGTTTACGGGAAAATGTTGCAAACTTCCAGAACAATCAAGCCACAAAATAAAACACACCCGCGTAGTAGCAGCGGCGAAATGGTTGGTGGCGAGTAAATTATGATAATTTCACCCCCCCCTACCCCACATCGCGTAAAATTCTACATCGCCGCGGAGGAGGCAACCGTGGCGAAGGGGGCGGCACACCATTAAAGGGGAAGATTAAACAAAAGAACCCCGTAGACAGAAACAAAGAGAGAAAGAGAGTGTAAAACCATAAATCGGTGGCGGTGAACTAAGGGATGTCTTTTCCTTTTTGTCTAAAGCGTTGGTCAGGTGACTAACGGTCGAAATGGATCTCCTTGCACTGTCTGCTTTTAATCGGAAAGGTGGGTGGGCGAATGATAACAAAAAAAAAAAACAACAAAAAATGAATACAAAGAAAAAAATAAAGAGCAAAAACAAAGCAACAGGAAGAGAAATTGTATAAAACTAGAAAAGACTCAAAGTAGAATAGTTTTCGCACAATTTGTACATCGTTTTACATTGCAACACCAAAACACCGTAGGGCTACCTCGATAATGACCAATTTAATGGCGTCAAAAGCATTCTTCTTGGTGTGTGCATCTTTCTTCGCTCTTCCCCCAAAGTACAGTGTTTATTATTGGGTAGAAATGGTCGTTACATAATTGATAATGACAACTTTATAACTGTTGCCATAAAATTTAACTGTCGGGTGATACAACCGCTATTTCTACTTGTTCGGCTCCGATCAAATAAGACAGACAGCAAGACACGGTATTAGGATGACATTGGTTGAGAAGGGGCGGCTTTGCTCTGATGGGATGCGATTGATAGGAGCTTTACTGATCAAGACTTATCGCTTGGCAAAGGCTGCTCCAGATAAGACGTTATCAATTATTCGTTTGTCTACTGTCGGTATTGATCGTCATTGGAGCATGATGAGATAAAATGTATCAAATGGTGAGTGTTATGTGTTTCTTTTTTTTGTATGCTCATTGTTGTGTATTAATAAGGCGATTGAATAATGATTTCCACGAAGAACAGCTAAAGAGTCATGTCGATTGTATGTCCGGTATTCAGAAGATGGGCTAGGGATCATTAGAAGTAATCAATGTGTAATTATGAATGTTAAGATATGCAAACTCTTATGCTGTGCGAATCATTTATGAGTGTAGAAGAGTGTTCAGAAGTCCAAAAGCATTGTCTGCAATACCGTACAGTCACACTCGATGGTTTTATTTCGCTCATTAAAAATGTTTAAGCGACCCCATCGGCACATTAAGCTTGCCTGCTTCTGCTGTAAGTGCTGTACCACCTTTTGTTATAAAACCATTTTTTGTAGCATCCTAAAAATGCGAACAAACGAAAAGCGCGCGCACACTGCAAAAGGCCGCTTCCGTTAATTAACAAGATCGTATTCTTTAATTAGTTCCAGCGCCAAGAATTGTGTGAGCAGAGGTGCGAAAACTTTTACCAGTTCCTCCTGCCCGAGCAAGACCGAAACAGCACGGGTTTCTGGTACGATCGAAGCAGCACAAAACCACACACACACACACCGAGGCACAGTGCTGCAGTGGCCCGTTTTTGACAAATTTACTCTGAAATATCGTTCGGGCGATTGTCAATTACCATCAACGGGTTGCAAATTGGATTTGCTTCATAAAGTTCATCTTGTTTCCCGGTGCAGCCTCACCTCACCGAAGGCAAATGAGGGGTGTGGTGGGGGGCATGGGTGTCGCGCGATCAGACAAAATGAGTGAAGTTTTTCATGCCTCCTTCCCTTTGTGCTTTGGAAATTGGGCAAACACTTCTGAGCGAGTCCAGCGTAGCGTAGTGGTGGCGGACCTACTGGCCTGCTGCCTGTCCGCCGGCTGTGGGGAAACAATGTTTCGTTTAAATCACCTTCTTTTCTTTCCCATGATTGCCTTTTCGGGCAGGACGATGGAAGCGGGGGTTTTAACTCCCACCCGGGCGTCGGGTTCAGTTCATTTCCCGCCAGATGTCACCGGCAAACACAGAACCATTCCACTCCTCAACCCACTGCCGGGATGGGCGCGTATTGCTGGCCAGCATCGCTGTTGCTAGCTAGTCGACAAAAATTCAATCAAAACTTTTCCCAGCTGTTGATGCAAAAGGGTGCACAGCACAGTGAGGCGTAAAGTCGAGAAGAATAGAGCGCAGGCATCGCTGGCTGACCACTATGGTCCACTGCCAGAAGGTTTCGGTACAGCGCCGCTCGTGCGAGTAACGCAGGTCAACGCTGATGAAGACCTCAAGTTGGCAAAAATCTTGTTTCGAGCATTAGAAATTGCGATGGAAATTGAAATTCTCCACCATCATCTGGTTGGTAAAGGGGGCAGGGTGTGTATAGCACTGCTGCCCCATGGCATAGTTTCGGACACCTTCCGGAATGAGAGAACTGAAAAAAACGTACTGCATTGTTTGAACGTAGGATTGTTTAAGAGTATAGGTGTGAGTAGCACAATAAGAACTTTTTCAAAGTGAGATGTATTTTTGCTTCTACCGTTCTTCATTTACTAAAAGATAGGTAGATGGCTAGCGAAATAAGGATAGTAATTCTCAATTAAGTGTAAATAAGTGTAACTCTTTCTTCGATCGAAGCACTTTATGAAATGTTTCAAAATAAATGAGAAATCTGGAATGCTGTATGTCAGGGGTCGGTCAACTTTCCAAATAAATAGTCGTTTCAGACATAATACAGGGTTTTCGAGGATTACATAGACATGTTCAGCGCGTTGTAGATTTGTTCAGCGAGGTATAGAATTGTTCGGGAGCAGGCGAAACGGAACATCTCCAAAAGTATCATACTAAACCAGCAACTACTAACGAATATGTCAATATTTTTCAATTGAGCTTAATTTAAATTTTCCAATTAATATCTAAGTTAAGCTATCTTGAAGTTTTAGTCATGAAAAATGTGTTTTAACTGTAGTTACACTATGAAAACTTTAATACACAAACTGCACACACTGCTTCAGTCAAAAATACACACACTTTTGAATAATACTTGCTTTATGGTCAAAAATAAAAGCTTCAAAGCTGTGGTATTACTGATTTTTGCTATCAAGCATACCTCAGGATTTCGTAGAAGGCATTTTATAAATAATCGGTTCAATAACAATTGTCAAAGAAAAAGATACCCAATCGGAATAAACCCAACAAGATTCGTTTATGGAAAACGAAATGGTAGATTGTATTGTTGAACCGCAACTGTGGAAAATGTTTCATTTGCTTTTTTTACAACCCCACTCCTACCTCCGTTGACCGACAAGCACCATCAACATCATCAGCGTTGATCGTTGATTATTCCGCGGCATTAACTCGATTGACTGACGAGGAAGTGTAAGATATTGTGAATAGCAAAACAGAAAAAAAAGGAAAATACAAGCGAACTCTGGTAAAGACAGCGAACACAGTAGCATTGTTACAAGTTTTCTTCATTTTTGTCGATGTTTCCAATTCCACCATCGCACCTGATCATCCGGTGGACTATTAATTCGGTCGATGAAAATGGATTTTAAATGGCACTCAATGGGCTGCGCTTGGGTGAGCACGATTTGCTGTCGGGCTAGCTGCGGGAATAAGCTTTCCGCGGGCCAAACAGGTATGAAAGACTGTATAATTTAAAATTATTTTCATATTTTTCTTCACAACGTCAGTGAGCTCGTTTTATTGCTATATATTGCTACAATTTTAGTATAGGTTGCCATTTCGATATAGAGATGATACAGAGAACCGAACCGGTTTGTGAACTTGTATGCATTCATCATAAACTAACTGGTTGACATACTTTTGTATTAAACATTGTAGTGGTATGTTGAAGACGTTCCATTTAAATGTTCAATGTGTTATCATTTTCTCCGTAAAATTACGTTCGAAAGCAAAATTCAAGCAAACTAACATTAGCAAATCCATTTCAGGAGGCTAAATTAAATTGTGTGACGCCTTTCATGATTTGATATACATGCCAGAGATTCCATGGCGACGAGGCAAAGGTTGTAGAAGCACGGTACAACTGTGGTTGGAATGCAGTTCGCAACGAACGGTTGTTTAATTAACTTCATTCCACCGGTGCCCTTTGACAGTGGTTTGCGGATGGATGAGTGATGCATTTATGATGTTAGGGACACTAATTTATTGCGACGGTTAGGCGTTGTGTGATGTGCGCGATGAATTTTTAATTGCAGTGCAACCAGGTGTCAAGCAATCAACGATCACCAGTGAGGGAGAGATTGAAGCAGAGAGTACTTACACGATTCTATTGCACCACATTCGTCGCAGCATCACTTCTAATTTAGCCATTTAACACGATTTATGAATAATTTAATGGGAGATTGTAATCACAGAATGATGCATCCTATGGTGAAAAATAAGTGAAAATTCAAAACTACAGCAAACATAGATGGAAATTGAATATGGTGGCTCACTTGAACAAACACACTGACGTGTTCACAAACACTTTTTTCCGTGTAACATGTGAGTGAAACATTTTTTACACCGCAACACAGCACTTTAGTAAAATAAAACCACTCATCCTTCCGGCTTGTAGCGACTGGTGGAAGAAATAATTGAATTATTCACTACTTTAACTGTGATTTAAACTTAAATTCTCAACAGCTATTGGCCATTTCTTAAAATATTAATCTTTCTTCAACGCGAGGGTTTTTTTCAACTGACGTGTCCGTCCCAAAACCTACTCAAATGTCTGATGTGGCCCGTTCGAGTAGCGAGAATTAATACACCTGCGCAAACACTCTGATTGGTAAATGTGTATGCAGATTGTTTGTACGATTTGTTCCAATTCCTAGCCGAAGCTCAATACTTGAAGAAACTGTGGCTTGCCACGGTGCGTTTCGTGCGCCACTACAGTGTTAGTTGAATTTTCACCTCCTCAAGACGCGAAGTGTGCTCGTTTGTGTTCCCTCCCGCGCGTCCATCA
Organism: Anopheles coluzzii; assembly: GCF_943734685.1. NCBI lineage: Eukaryota > Metazoa > Arthropoda > Insecta > Diptera > Culicidae > Anopheles > Anopheles coluzzii. The sequence continues at coordinate 13,502,922 of NC_064671.1, read as the reverse complement.
TGTTCTGCCGCCGGTCTGCCTGCCGAGGGCTGATAGCGCTGCTAGTTCTACTAGGTTGTATTGTTAGCTTCTACGCGCTAGAAGCGCCGCCACTTCCCGACGTGGTGCCACTGGCGAAAGCGCTGCAGGGCCACGTCGACAAGTTCAAGAAGCTGCGGGACGACCTGAAAGCGCTGCAAAATTCCCAGGATCGCCAAAATCCGCTCGCCTTTTTCCGCGAAACGATGCGCATCATGGAGGGGTTGCAGTCGCTCGGCAAAGACTGGAAGGATATTGAGCGGCTGCAGAACAAGAACGACCGCGATCGTGACTTTGAAAACCTGCTGACCGAGATGGATCCACTGTGCGGCCAGCGGACGCCCCGGACGGCGTTCTTCGAGATTAAGCTGCGGTGCAGCTACACCGATCTCGGTGGCAAACCGTACTACAGGATTGGACCGCTCAAGCAGGAGCTGGTGAACCGGGTCCCGTTCGTGGTGACCGTCTATCACGATCTGCTGACGGAGAGTGAAGTGCGCCGGGCCAACGAAACACGCATGATCGAGCCGAGCGTTCGGCGTCGGCTGGACACCCTCGTGCCGAACCTGTACAACGTGGCCGTGCGGGAAGTGAGCGAACGGGGATACAATGGTGGCAAAGTGAAAGCGCCCGCCCACAGCATCATGCTTTACGTAAGCTCGCGTGGTTTAGGTTAAATTGTTTAGCATTTTGTAAAGAGTAATATGTTTTGTTTTTTTTTTCATGACCATTTAGCTGGAATCGTATAAAACAGGTGGTATGACGTTATTCCCCGGAGGTACATTCGTAGTGGCACCCAGGAGCGGAAGCCTGCTGGTCTCCAAGCAGCATCCCTCGATCTGTCCGTCCAGTATTTCTTTAAACGTCATCACCAATTTTAATCTTCCTCTGACGGCGAAAACGCACTGATGACACGCTTAGAGCTTAACGTTAGTTTGACAGAAATAAATTGGCTAGATATACATTCTTAACTGTAGGATAATCTGGGAATCTGGGTGAATATCTGGGTTTTTTTTGTATCATTATTTCCCACATTCAGTATGTGCAATTAACTGATTGATCCAATAGCTACAATTTATTTCTATGACATCAATTTCTTGATGTGAATGATAAGATCACAATGTAGAAGTGCTCTATGGAAGGTCTATATGCCTCTGAAGTAACTTATAAATTTTCCAACGTTTATTGAACATTGAACAGCTACGCTAAAATAGCCAATCCATATCGTCATTATAAGACGTTTGGGACCTATACTTACTTGCGAAACCGAGCAAAGGGAACTCTGAAAATGAATTAAAAGTTGGTCGTAAATAGCGTCTGCGCAACACTGTCACTGTTCTAATTACAAAAAAAAAATGAAGTTATCATTTCCCACCGTGCCGCATCCCCGGCACACAAAAAGTGGTCCTTCGTGGAAATAATTACGGCTAGAAAATGACAATGTAATGTACTTCGGACGCTTGACCGATTGGCTTACCGGTAGCGCTGCTGTTAAATGGCTCTCATCCACAGTGTCCAAGAATGCCAATCTAATTAATGTTCTTTTCTTTTTCACTTTGACAGTTGATTTTATATCGCTTCTTCCATGCTGCCCCGTCCTTCGGCACGGTTTCGTTCTCCTGTTCCAGCACGGTGTTCTTTTGATCGTATGATATTGGTGCGAGCAAGTAATCGCATTTTTATGCTCATTATTCATTAGCGTTGGGTATCATCAGCTCACAGCATGACGTAACTTGCTCCTATATTTTTTTCTTCTATGAGCCTGTCTAAAATAGCGTTGACTTGACAAGACGTAAAATATTCGATTGAAAAGCTTCTTTTTTTTTGGTTCGTTGTGAAAATGCTCATCCTGCTGCATTAAGGACAGTTTTCACTAATTTGCAGTTAGACATATCCACGAAAAGCTCCAACGATCTGCCGTACCACGCCGTAACGAGAATACGAACACAAAAAGCTAAGCAAGGCAATGTGTCGCTAGTGGTGGAGAAGCGAATTAGAGCACAAAAACGATATGAAATTCATTTGCTCCTCCTCCTCCTCCTCTCGGTGTCGCCTAAACGTCAACGGCATACAGCTCTATTCGGTGGAAGCCCCACGATATACCGTTCTTAAGTCGGAAAACGTAACCGGTAAATGCAAGTCAAGAGTTTCGTTCTCGGTTGATGGAAATGAATGAGTTGTCAGTGCTCGAGCAAACGGGTGAAGCCATTTCTGGAGACGAAGAGGTGGGCTGTGCAAAGCGTTTATTTTCTCTCATTTCAATTGCTGACAATTTTCCCCACACTTACCACTTCCGCACTCTTTCCACGGAGTGAAAGAACGTGTCACAGCGAATGGAAAAAAGCGAACGGATTTTGTCGTTATTACTCACACGTACAACTTATTTCTTGAAGCTGGCTGGCGCTTTTTACTACCAAGGTACTACCAAGTAATCAGCTTTGGGTAAACATTTGGTTTGAGTTAGTTCTTGAGAGTTTGAATTCGTTTTAATGCAACGTTAGCTATAATAAATATGGATTGAAAATGAAATGACTGTGACATTGGCTTGGGAAACGTATTACGAAGTACTGTGAGATTTTTATATACACTTTTATATGTCTATCCTCAGTATCCTGATTTATGACACGCTTAAAGTGTGTGCGTGTGTAACGGAATTATACCGTTGACGAATTAATCAGTACAAATCATTCATATTTATAGCACGAAAGCAATCACGCATCACATTTTCACACTGTTTATTCAAAAGGCCCGTTGCCTCTTAACCTGTGGCGCGCAGCGATTGAATATTTGCGTTAGTTGAATTTATTTTATTTTCGCAACAAGATTGAAAGCAAACATAAAAATGTTTGCCACCAACATAAGCCTTTCCACCGCCGCTGCCTTCATCGTTGTCGTCGTTGGGGTAGCCATGCAACTTAATAATAATTTTATACGCTCACCATTCTAAGCGACAGCAGTGGTCCTGCGGCCGGTTCTACCAAGCGGCCCCCACCACCCGTTTGCACACACCCCGCACTCCCGGGGCCCGCAGTGCGCGTTAAACATTTTATTTGCATTTTTCACCAGCTGCAGGCTGTGTGTGTAACGATTTTATTTCAATTTCGTCCTTCATTGATGAGTTGAGGTGGTCTCCCCAACAACTCCCCGCTGATAAAGCCTCCGCCCGAAAGGACGGCAGCGAGCTGTGTGTACTTGCGTGTGTGTTTGCGTTGGTACGCAAAACCATTCATCTTTTTAAATAAAATTTATCACCATAAACTTCTGGCATCGGCTGCGCTGGCACGGTACAGTGCGCGGTGTTTTATTTGTTGCACGATTGTGACTTGCGACGATTTTCCGACTCCGTGGGGGAAAGGTCGGAACGGCGGGCTGCTGCTGCTGGATAGATTGCTGTGCACGGTGGTGGAAGATTTATTTCGTTCGATTTTCATTTCATTCTCGCCTATAAAAGACGCTTTCCTCCGCGGCCGCAGACCATCGCGGGAGTGAAGTGTGGCGGGGGAAAAGTGAAAAGTGTTTTGTCAGTTTCTTGCGGGAGATTGGTGTGTGTATGTATGTAAGTGTGTCATTTTTCATGCTTTGACTTTCGTGAACGATTCCCAATGTGAACGGCTGAATTGCAGGACGAACGAGGTGAGGTGCAAGACGGCGAGAAGCTCTTAGGCGTAAACGCGACAATCTTATTTTATCGTTCGTCAGCATTCGCAAAGTATGCGCCGCGAATGGCATTTGCGCTACCATTACAATAAACATTTATATAGTATATCGCGCAAGTATTAGGAATGGCTTGGGGCTGCTGGTGGGTAAGCGGTGGAATGAAAAAAAAGGGAAAAGTCAGCTTTAGTAAAGTAGCGAGCAATTTATCGAGCATGAAAATGGCGTTGAAGAAATAGTCGTGTTAATTGAGGCAGCTCGAATTGTGCTCGATGGCAAGTAACTTGCCTCACAAATCACAAATTTCATGGAATCGAATCTAATTGGAAACTCTAGCAAAAATAAAGCAAACATTGCTGGTAGCAGGTTGGTCGAATCGTTCAATTATTAGGGGAACCTGGGGAAAAATGGTTACGTGGGGCGAAATGGTCACCTGCATTATTGGAAAATTAAAACGATTGCAATGACTTCCAATGATTGAAAAACAAGCTTTCGTAAACAAGCTTTCGTAAGAATTTAACGCAAAAAAATTCAAGCAAAAAAAAGAATGTGTTTTCAGTTACATGATATTTACGTGAAGAAAGTAACCATTTTAATTTAATGTAAACTTTTTAATGTTAAAGTTTGTAAAATGTTTCATTTGGGGTAAAATGGTCTTTATGTTTTGACAGACGCAACATGATAAGGCTGTGGTATAAGCAAAGGTTGCTACAATACACTAGCTTTACATAAATAAACCTTAATTGTATGTATACTATAACGACAAGAAAAATTACTGACAACACGTGAATTATTGAAATATTCCAGCATTCTACTAAATTATTAACAGTTCAATATTAAACTTTAATCTCTTCTCTCACAAGTCTATCAAAATGCAAGAGCCTAATCCAAAGCCCTATAGTCCAATGTTGTAGTCCTATTTGCTCCTTTGTTTTGATGTGAATTGACATAACAAGTCCATTTTACCCAGCACAATACATTCTTACCACTTTTGACGTTAATTCATTCATTCATTCATTCATTCGTTCATTTTATTCATTTATATTTGTTATTAATGCGTAAACTTCTGATTGTTTTTCATGAATAAGGCGTTGAAGCATCGATTGTCGTCAAAATAACAGTGTTAACCAATAAGATACAGACCAAAATCCTTAACAGGTCCATTTTGCTCCGCTTTCCTCTACATTTATTCGAACAAAAATAATTCTTTTTTAGTTCTAGTTCTAATGTAATTCTCGTTAATTCTAGTATTTTGTTAACTTTTTGTGTTTTAAATATTAATTTATAAATGATCTTTTTTATTTTTCCGAAACGTATGTTTTATCGAGACTTTGATCCGATTGACCTCATTCGCCTCTTCAAATCAACAATTAAATCCTAATCTTAAAATCTTAAAACATTCTTCTTTGCCAGCCATTGCCGAAAAGTAGTACGTGGTTTCTGTTCCCCTATGATTGTACGTCAGGTGCCAACAAATGATATTTCGTAGGTTTCTCTTGGCTGCCCTCACCACCACCATCGCAGTGGTTCTAATGGAAATAAATATTGCTTGAAAAACGCTCCAAATGTTTCATTATTTCTGTCCATTATGCTTAACAACGTTCCGGTGTTGCTTACTTTTTATTGCATTGGCCCGGTGTCATTCTTCCGAAATGAGCTTACTCAGCAAATCATAGCAATCTTTGTTTGTTTCTCAACGATAATGTGCTTTCGACGTACGACTGCAAAAGTTTTGTCCATCTCTCTATATAGCACTACGTGAGAAAAGGTATGTGCCGGTGAATTCCGGCAAGGGGCCACTTTTCGGCGAAATCTGCCCCCATTCGGAGAACGGTGGAAAGGTACGGTGAAAATAAATTGACACCCATTTATGCAAAGTAACAAATGAACTTTTGAGCAGTGGAAAAGCACAAACAGCCAGACACTTCTCGTCTTGGAGTACTCGGGTTTGTGTGCTTTTCGAACGGAATTGTTTCAGAATCTGCGGTTTCAGTTTAAAAAGGTAAAAAAACTCTAGTTTATAATAGAAGGACTCACGGGAACTTAGTTAAATGTGAGAAACCAGTAAAGAAATTAACCTTTTGAATCCAATGAAATGAATTTGTGATACTGTCAAAACTTGTACTGTTAGAAACACTAATTGGATTTAGACTCTAGTCTCTGAATCTAGAGGTTTATGCCTTTTAGTGTAGTTTTGTTCATAATTGCATCCTATAAGTCACTTAAGTCAACCCCACAAGTGGTTGAGCCAAAGAAGAAGTAGAAGAAGAAGCTGCATTCTTTAAAAAAAACAATCTTAAGTGTTGGTGATATTTAGATTTTTGTTTCGAAAAAAACATCACATTTCTGGGCTATCGATTGCAAAAAAATTATGCTTTTGTGTAACTTTTTGTTCTATGCGAAAAAATTGCATCATATGCAAAAAAAAACAATCAAAAACATACTTGACATCTTTTATCGAGCATAACATTTATTGGCACGTGAAACGCAGCTTTTGCCCGCTGCTACTAGGAGGGCCATGGAAGCATCAGAGCAGAAATTGAAATTGTAATGCAATCAAAGATTCATCTCAGTGCTATGGAAATTACGGACGGCAGCAGCTGCTGTTGCATTTGCGTCAGTTTATTAGGTTATAAGCAGAGCGACAGCGGCGGTGCGCGGCAGCGATAGCAGAAACTGGAGCAAAATCAAGACGCATAACCTTGGCCGTCGGTTGACGACGTCTCTACGACCGCCTCCTCAATGCATGTTGGAACCGTAGGTGGGAAACAGCAGAAGCATTGTGTGTGCGCTCTGTGGCGCATGGGTGGTGCGGAACACTTAAAAGCATAATCATAATGCCAAGCTGCGGGGAAGCCTACAAGCTGCACTGTGCCACGGTTGGGTATGTGAGCGGGCCGACTTTCCAACCTTCTTGCTTAGCCATGAAAAGTTTTTGCTCTCTCACGGACTGTTTTTGTTTTTAATGGCGGGTTGTGATTTGCACTGGTAACACGTTTTTATGTGTTTTTGCTTGTGCTGCGAGCAAATCGTTTGCCGGAAGAGGAAGGGACCCGACGAGCCAGAGTGTATGTATTGCATGATCATCATGGTATGCCTGTTTCGTGATTGTGTGATTGGGAGAATCGGTAACAATTTTTCTTCATTCTGCCCCGCCCCGCCACAGAGCTTTGTGGGGGGGAAAATGCTTCACCAACATCCCAAATGAGGGTAGTTATCACCTAACCGATACCCCGAAGTCACATGATGGAGCTTAAATTTACAATATTGTTCATACCTTACGAGAGTTCCCCAAGCCCAGCCGGTCATGGTTATTTTATCTGAATATAAAAGACAACCAGGACGAGCTGCTACCACTACCACTACCACTGCTGTGCTAGTGTGGCAGCCAGCATAATTTTGCTCCATTTTCTTTACCACCCCATTGTTTTCTTTTTTGCATGCCCGCGCTACAAACCCCAAAACAAAAACTCCGAAAGGCGAAAGGATAATTCCCTAATGAGTGATAAAAAGCTGTACTTTATACTTTGCTTTTACACTTTTCACAAAAACGTAAAACCCTACATTAAAAAAAACGAGAGAGAGAACGGGGAGAAATTCCTCGTACAAAAGTCGTATGGCCTTCTATGGGTGCCAAGCAAGCTGCGGATGTGAGGGCCGCCGGGGTAGACGGAGGGGGGTGGTGTTGGTTGCCGATAGTAATGGGGGAAGTTTTGTGGGAATTAATGCTACCGCTGGGGATGATTCGGAAGCTGATGTGGTATGTGCCACACGGGTTCTAACCTTTGACTATAATGGTTTCAGCATTTTCGAGGTCGGGCAATGTGCTTTTTTAAGCTTTTCGGGGGGTGGCACTTTGCTAACAAAAAATATGGTACTTTGGTGATATTTTCGTCTCAGAAAGGAGCGGCTGGAATGTGCAACAATATATGAGTGTGTATGTGTGTGTCTGTTTGCATGCTGTTGGACTTCCCGGTACCGAAGGGATTATGCATGGGCATACTTGGAATGTTCAAGTTGTTTTCCCCCGCTCTCCCATGGTCGAGTTGCTTCATCATCCGTGTATTATAATGACTGTTTGTTGAACCTTTAACTCCTTCCAAATGGGAAATAATATTGTTGTTAAACATTGAATAAAAAAAAATTCACAAGAAAAGAATTGAAATCCAACCAACCCATGCTCTCGCCTTAATTAAAAAGCTCCAATAAAAGCGACGAAATAATTTCATTCTTTGTTCCAACGAACATTGTTTGGAACGGAATCAATGGAAATGCGCGGAATATTAACGAATGAAGTGAAAAGAACGCGGCACCATAATTGATGGAATTATAAACTTCCCCCCCCCCCCCCAGCGGGCGAGCGCAATATTTCCGACTAATTAATTGAAATATGAACGAATGATGCAAACCGGATAATGGGCTTCCGCCGCCGCCAATGGGCCCGGGCGCTGGTCGATATCGCGATTCATTGCAGCTCCAGCTCCGGCGAACCGGGTCCCCCGGAGGAGATTAATATGGCACATCCTGCCATCGTGCATTGTTGCTGCTGTTTACAATGACGGACAGCTTGCGGCTTTGCAGCGTACCGGAATGAAAGGATTCTAGGGGGGATAAAAGGTCAACAATATGTCGATGGCGTGCTTCGTCCTCGCCATCCTTAGACCGTGGATGGAAAACACTGACGTGGGAAGTGTGCCGATTGCCAAATGTATCGAGTTTCTGGCTCCAGGACCGATAGGTAATAATGATGATACTCTCGTTGTGCGCTTCCGCCAACAATTGGTATTTTTCGCAGACTTTTCCGAACTCGGTCGGAAACTCGCGTGATGGGCTAGCGCGGGAACGCGAAACGAATGTTTGCAAAATTGAAGTACACAACATTTCATCTCCAGTGAGAGGCATCATTCCATACCCCGTTCAGCGAATACGGACGGCACCGTGTACGACTTAAACACAATTCGGATGCATCACCGAGAGCCAATGTGTAGAATTCAATTCTCCTCATCACCACACACACACATCAACGAGCAACGCGAGGTCTGTGCGTTCTGCTGAGCTTTGATGCAACTGTTTATCATTGTCAATTTTGTGGCTTGATGACATACGGGGATGGCGCTCTATGCCTGCGTGGCACTCGGCTCCGATTGCACTTGCTCTCCGCCGCCGTGTGTATAGAGACCGTTTGAGAAGCCACAAAAAGAGAATAGGCAGATGCATAGAATAGAAAGGAAATCTGGAGACTGGCACACTGTGTCTCTGGGAACCATATTCGCGGCCGTGTGCCGCTCTGGTGGTTGCAGTGTAGAAGAATGGGGCAGCATTTGAATCCAGAATGCACAAAGCAGGGAAGGAAGGAAGCCCTTTTGTTTGAGTTAAACGTTTCACAAAATTGAACTATTGTGTTTGCGGGTTCGAATTCACTATGATGATAGACCAAGAGTAGTTGGGAGTGTGTGAGTGTGTGTGTGTGTGTGTTTGTGCGCGGGCCTTAGAGTGCAACGTTGCTAACCGATGCATTTTCTTCGAATGCATTAGAAATGCTGCGCTCGTGCGACGGGGGGGTGCGAGGAAGTGAATGCAGCTGTGCATTTCCTTGGCAAGATATTGAATCGGCAAGATGGTAGGACCATTTGTGGGTTGCACTTTTGCATGCATAATTTTTGCCATAAGTTAGAATGTTAAATGTTGGTTAGACCGGTGGTTTGTTACGGGTTTTTTGTTCGCTGGAGCAAGAAGTTTGAATGGGAGAGTTGTGATTTCAAAAAAAATATTTACTAGGTTTTACAAGTCAATTAGTCAACATATCAATTTTAATGAACTTCAACATTCACTATCTCGCTCCCTGGTTTCGGCTTTCAGCAGTATTTGTAATAATTCATAGCACATGAAAATGCACTGAAAAAGATTCGCAGTTTTTCATAACCTTTACAAAGATTCTATTTACTAGTTTAGTCTTCAAAATTCTTTGTGTGTAGATCGTTTAATCATTAAATCAATGTCAAAGCTATATACTATACACATTCACATCCTTAATTTTTTCTCCTTAAATTAACTACCAAAAGAATCTTTGGAGTTTAGATGAATCTTAATTGAAATTTTTACCTTTGACCCAAGAAAACCCTACCATTGTTCATGTGTGTTGAATATGTTTCACTGTGAAGAATACAAATTGAATAAAGTGAAGAAAATGTGGTTTCGTGTGAACGAGAAACCCTATTCAAATGCGAGATGATAGTGCAAGCGCAGTAACTAAGGCTGATGGCTATTGAATATCGGTTCGTCCCTGGAACAATTACTGCATCATGACCAACTGTCGCATTTCAATCGATACTCGCATTAGTTCAATCCTGGCTGTCTCTGGTCTTGTAGGCATCGTACCCAGCCATTGTGCTGCACTGTGCAATTCGATATGCTACAACGAGAGGAGTGTTACTGCAGCCCGAAGTAAGCTTTATGAGCAATTAAAAACATCCAACAGTTGAATGTTTAAACATACCACAATTACCACTTTCAGACCGGTTTCATGTTATGGTGAAAATCTTCTTCAAATTGATAGACAATACTATGTACAGAAGACTTATATATGCAATATTTACTAGTATTGTTCATCAATTTATATTAATTATGTAGCTGGACAAGAGAACGACATTAGTTCCTTCGAAATCCAATAAAATCATCGTTTGCGAGCCTGGTTGAGCCGGCTCCTTGTACTGCGTAACGAATGTGAACATTTTCAGGTACCTGATGTGTATCACACAACTCGTCTTAACCTTCTTGCACTGTAAAATGCATAAGGAAAAGGATGGTAGCAGTGTACGCTCGGTAAACCTTCCTAACCGGGTCGGCTATGGCGTCCAAGCGCACAAGCGCACGGAGTAAACTAATTAATGAAGATTTACCAACCAATTGAGTTTGGTCGGAATTGTTACGGAATTGTCCTCTTTGCCATCCCTCGCTTTGGGATCGCCTCTTTTCCAATCCTTGTGTGGGATCTCTGATGGAGTGGCATTATCTCTCCTGCATTCTCACTCTCTCTCTCTCGGTGAGTGTGCATCTTAATTAAGTAACGCAAGACGAGCATGTGTATTGGAAAAGGAAATAAAGCTGATCTACTTCACAAAATGGTGACCCACGGCTAGCGTCGCTGTGCATGGCACAGAGTTAAACTTTCCGCTCTTGGGACGTTGGGCTGGCTCGAAACTTTCGACGCAAGGCTACACATTTTCATGCCCTTTCGCAACACGCGTCTTGCGATCGGTGCGTTCCTTTCGTCGGACGGTGCCGTCTTCGGGGCTCGTGTCTCGCTAGATTGGATTTATTAAATCAGCACCGCTTGGTCTCCCGGTGCGGGTTGACAGGATACGTTAACGCCTTTTGCCCTTCACAGTGGCATCTTATGGCTGGCTGTACAGGCTTATTGGGCCCAGCGTTAGGACGTAAGCTTCGAAATGGCCTATCACTGTTTCCATCGTAATCCCTTCACACGCCATGCCGTCTGATGCTCATGTATGTGTTGAATGAATAGGGAAACATTAGACAAGTAAGTGAAAGAACGTTTGTTTTGCAGCGTACGAGTTTAGATAAGACATTGAATGTGTACAGAGAATCAAGCGGCAAATAAAACAAACAGAAAAGGTTATCAAAAAGGATGTTCTCCATGAAAAAAGTTTGAGGAGTTTGAATTAAGGAGTCTTAAAGTAAAAAATCAATATTCTATTCGTATTTCTATATTATAAGTATGTGTGAATTCAATCAATAAATGTGTTAAAATCTCATTTAATGACAATTGTTGTCCGTTCGCTGTACCAATTGTTCGCTCTCTAGAGCGAGAATGAAAGTGAGATGCTTCAGTAGAGTACTGCGAAATTAAATCACTTACATTTAATTAATTGACCTGCAGCTGAAGCAACGTGAAACGGTTGTCATTTTAGTGATTTTCAGAAATTTAATTTGTTCCCCCTTGCCCTTACCCTTATCCGTACGCATCGGAACGGCTCGTGCTTTTCCCCCGGTTTGGGACCGGGGAAGTGGGACGGGCACCCCTATCACACCGATTGAAAGCGGTAGTAGCAGTCATTGACTTTAAATATTGACCCGATTCGTATCCACAAATCCTCGGTTTGTGTTATGTTCCCGGTCGTCTGCAAATGATGCGGCCCCGGGCTAGTAGCTAACAATGTGCACCGCCATGATTAAAGGGACAGGCACGAGGCGATTAAACAAATTGCTCATTACGTCCGTTGAACATTTTTGGTGCAACGAAATCCCCGGACAGGCGGAATATAATGGTGCCATGGATTTGGCATGTAGATTGCATTGCTGCTGCGCTTTCCCATTTGGGGGAATGCTTGTTTGCACTTGCTTCGTCGGTGTACAGCGACGGGCAGTGCAGTGCACACGCCGTACTACATGTCTATTCGATCAGCCTCTCAATCCCCCTTTTCAAATAGAGCACGATGATTTAATTTTAGGCAATCGTTGAATGAGCTGACCCATCACCGGATGATAGGTGTTGTTATTTGTCAAGCTTTGTGTGCAAATTGTCTGCGAGTGTTGTGCGCACAACGAGATCCTTTAATTGGATTTTAATTATAATTTTAGAAACATGGAATGGAAAATCGTTCGTTTTTAGTTTACTTTTGTATTCAGCATCTTCAATACTTTTGATAATTTGTATCATTTATCTGCTGCAGGCATTAAATAATATAAAAAAGAGTCGAAAAGTTATGTATTTAAAAATTACTTTCCACAATTTCTGCACTCCTGCATACGGTCTTCCAACAATCCAAAGTATGTTAACGCTAACCCCGCATGCCTTTGTGTAACTACGAAACAAGAAGGAAATTCTTCACCCTCACTCGTTTGGCAGGACGAGTGTGTGCTCATCGATCGAAGCTCCTGCCTAGAATGCTCCATCCACCGTGCAATTGCATGGAAATTCCTTCGCATCGGAATGTTTGATTTCGTGATCGCTGATTTATTTGCCTGTCTGTAGGGCTACTACCACAACTGTCACGCATGCAATGTACAGAAACAAACCGGTAAGCTTTCTTTTACGGCTGCACCTGTCGATATTCCAGGATTGTGCAGCGAGTGGATTGTGAATAAGTGCACGTGCTTCCTGCGATACATTCGGTTCGATCCTGCTGCTGGGAGAGATAGCGTACAAACAATACAGTACCTATAAGCCACAAGAAAATGGGGCTGGAAATGGTTCAAGATATCGTAACAAAGAAAATTAAATTTCCATGTGAATTTATAGCACCGGTTTTGCACCATGGATCTTGGAGATGTTGTCTTTCGGATGCCTTCGTTAATCTTGCCGGCGAAGAACTTTGTATGCTGAACTTGTGCTTTCAGCATCGTTCGGTGAGGTTCTTCGGTGGCAGTTCTTCGATGCTATTGTAAACGGTAAGCTTTAGCTTTTGTTTTGAAAACAAAAAGTCATTTTGCTGTATTGTTGGATGCATACAGTGGTGCTATGCAGTTTTGTAAGTTTTCGATTGCGATTTAGGCGTGTTTTTATCCTTTCAAAGTGCACAAATTGCTTATCTTGTTTGTATAAAATAAAACGAAATGTTTGTGTTTAGCACAAAGGGGAATAAGTTGGACAAAAGAATACATTTTTCATACAGCAAATCAACTTACAGAATGGTTAAAAATAGATAAAAAAGAAAGAGGAATAAGTTTTCATTGACTACAATAAGATTGTAGTGGTTCTTCTGCGGCTCAAATCAAATAAAACTAACTTCTTATTGATAACTCACTCGATTGAATGTGGTCGTATGGTGGTAAGGCAGCATAAATACTCAAGAAGTAAACCTAATCCAATGCTCTGCGGTATGAATGGTTTAGCTATTCATTGCACTCTTCAACATATCGCCCCGATGCACCCGATGCAAACTAACCTCACAGACAGAGGGTTGAGTGTTGCCTTCTTATCCTAACCGTGCGTAAAGTTTATAAATAATTTATTTATTCACTTACTTGGTTTCTCGTTTCGATTTGCTACCGGCGCTAGTGGGCAAGTGTGTGCGGTCAGCAAGGATGGTGCAACTGTGCGGTATCATTGGCCAAGCAGAGCAGACACTGATCGAGACGGACATTCAGCGGCAGCGGGTCCGTACGGGTGGGAAACTTGAAACTCTGTTCTGTTACGTTGGCGTAAGATTATGCATCCCTCGATGCGTTTTATTTATCCCTTCTCCTCGAGCGTGTGGCGTTTCGTTGTGGAGGGGCAAAGTTTCCCGACACCATCCAAAGCGCTGTGTAAAGTTGGTTTAGAATCTTCTATCCGGATTATGGTAGCCCAACGATTGACGGTTGCTTAGAAAGGAAGGTGGCGAGTGAAAGTTTCGGTTTTATTTGTTTTTTTGGGTGTTTATTTATTAAAAGTAGCAATGATACGTATTATGTGAGAGTTGTTGTTGTTACGCGAAATATAATTCCAAGAATCTGGTCCCATTCTATGACACACATAGTTTTAAAAAATGAGGAAAGTTGTTAAAATTTCTCAGTTTTTTTGGAAAAAATAATCATCGCAATTCAAATTAAAGACGTCTAAAAGTACATGCTAAATAATGTATTTTACATAATGCAACATATTTAAGAGAATTTTAGTCCAATAAAAAAAAAAATGAACTCTTTTGAATACAATTACAGCTTTTTAGTTTATTCTGGAAATGTCGTAAGGATGATAAAGTAGGTGCCACTATCTCTTATTAAAATATTCTTAAATTTTGGACACGAATCAATAATTCAATAACCAAAAACGTGATTGAAAGTGCTAATTTATCTGTCCTCTCTTACTTACAATTCAGATGATAAATGTTAAACAATATTCCACCACAATCAACGTGCCATACAAACCACCGTTCAACACCCTAAGGTGTTTATTGGTGTATCTGTAGAACTGTAAAACGGCACCAAGTACCATCACACCCCGTCCACGCTCGCTAACTGCTTAATTACTTCATTAAATTTTGCTCCTAATTACACCCAAACAGTTTCGCTTGATATGCAATCAAGCACGTGCAGAGAAGAGTACATGCGCTCACAATTCGCAGGCCACACGACGCCTGACACGCGGCATGGTATGGTAGACGGCTGGGTGCAGTGTGTTCCATAATGTCGGATGCTGATGATAGCAAAATATGCTTCGATACGCTCTTGCACTCGCCGTTTTTCATTTGGTTTCAGTGTACCACCGCCCCCGTACGGCGCTGTTCGGTGTTGCTCTTCTTCATTTATATGGAATAGCTACTTAAGCAAACTGAAACTGTTTCTCCCACCTGTGGAATGTCGGAAAGGAAGGAACGCTTGGTTAATGGTTTCTTATTGCAGTGTAAGGGCATTCTCTCATAGAGGGAGCTTCGTAGTGCAGACACTTTAGCACGTAAAGCTGAGACGATGATTGGCAAAGTAATAAAACGTTCCTTAATCGTCAATAACAATCGTCTAGCGATTGCTTTAAAGGTCAAGCGTGCTTCTTTTTACATTCCCCAGTTGCATACTTCTCTTCTCTCGATAGTTTAATCCGGGCACTATTGTTGTTAGAACTCACCAGAAAACATTCGCCTAATGTCCACTAATATCGTTCTAATGTTTTCCATTTCCAGGTGCCAAATGCAGCCCGCCAGTCGCAGCAACAACGCCGGGCGGCTGCCCCCGAGGACGACGATCCCATCGTGGACGCGGAGGAGATTGACACCAACTCGAACAACTTCGGCGACCCGGGCGGCTACGGTGGCGGCGGCGGCGGCGGGGGTCGCGATGCCGACAGTTCAATGCCTCGCACGTACCGGCCGCAGGAGCTGAAGAAGTGGCGGCAGGCACCAACGGTCGCCGAAAACTATGGTCGTCCCGGTGAAATGGGTAAGTGTCGTGGTTCGTGGAGTTCGGCGGGATCACCGAGTATTAAAGGGATATCTTCTGGCTGGCGGGCGACTGATCCGGCTGATGTCAAGCAGACGCGAGAATAGAAGAGCAATGTGGTGTGACATTGGGGATTCGGCGTATGTGTGTGTGTGTGTGTTTGTGATCAGTGCACATGGACGCGCCATGGTTTAAGGACGTTCCGAATGACCAAGCTTAACTTTTTCCCCAAAACCCCCAGTGGACCGGATCATCAGTAAGAGTTTGGTCATGGGTTTGGTTTCGGGGATTTCGATTTTCCCTGGGTGCTCTCTGTATTGGCCATTCCGTCGGGGATGCATTCTTTATTGGAGTTACTAGTTTTCTTCAATTTGCTCCTAAAGCATGCTGTATGTTCTGGTGAGCGTTGTAGAGAAATAAATTGGTAAATAACATAAAAGAGCTTAGCTGCGCCATTGTTTGTGGATGTCAGTTTTGTGTCCTTCGACTGTTCGTCCATTAGCACCACCCTTGTGTCCGGTAAAGCGTTCAAAGCGCCACACGAAGGTACACCTTTCCCCCAACGTTTGAGAACACATATCCCGGTGTCTGTGGTCCACTGGATGAGATTTTTCATCAGTTTGCCGGTCTCGGTGGCAAAGCCACGATGACACGTTTCGCTCGAACAATGTGTCAACCGCAACCGGCGAGAATGCTCTTGCGGTGGTACTCTTTCGTCGATCGGGCGATTATTGGCGTGGCGTGGAAAAAAAGTTTCCCCATTAATTTCGTCTCTTAACGCGCTTCGCTGAGCTTTTGTTTTATTTTTCCGGCTTCTCTATGGGCTACTACTGGTCAATGTAAGTGTGTGCGAGTGTGTGTTTGTGTGAAATACTTGCCGGGAAATCACCATTGTTCAACGGTGTCGATGATGAGCGTTTTGCTCCATCGCAAAAGCTGCTCAATATATATGTATTATATATGGACCCACAGCAGGCGGCCAATAATGTTGGGGCTAATTTTTCAACGATCCCATTGTGTTGCTCTGGTCCCCAGTAATGGCGCTTTGATGTGTGTTTGTGTGGGTGCGGGAGAAAGGAGGCAAGGAAGAGGAATTACTTGGAGCGTGAAAAATATGCTTGTTCACTATGGACGTTGTCATACAAGTGTTTGTGGCTGATGCTAAATTGAAAATAAAACTGCTCAATTTATCGTTTTTTTTTGTCGTTGCTTTCAATAAATGCATCAACAAGTATTGGTTGAAATATGAATGGTGTGAAAGTGTTTTCTGTAAGGAAGGGATAGATTGAAACATTGAATTGAACATTGAATGAACATTGAGCAGTTGAACATTGAACATTTAATTGAAAGACAAGTAAATTCAGTGCACACTAGTGATGGGAAAGGTTGCCAAAAGTCCTGTGTCGACTCCGATGGGACTCCGATAATTTCTGAATCGACTTCGACTCCTAGGTCCGCCCAGCATTATCCGGAGTCGTTCGGAGTAGTCCGGAGTTGTCCGGAGTTGTCCGGAGTTGTCCGGAGTTGTCCGGAGTTGTCCAGAGTTGTCCGGAGTTGTCCGGAGCTGTCCGGAGTTGTCCGGAGATGTCCGAAGTTGTCGGAGACGTTCGGAGTTGTCGGAGTCATTCGGAATCGTCGGAGTTGTCCTTAGTCGGCCGGAGACGGCCCTCGAAACTAAGGCCTGTATACGAAGTGCACGCGCATAATGATATACAAAAAAACACAATGAAATGAAATGACTGATCACTAGCACATTGCACCGGACGGGTCCTGTTGACTCCCAACGACTCCGATTTCGGTCGACTTCGATCGACTATGGACGACCCCGACTTCCGTCGATTCCACCCAATTCCGGACGACTCCACATGACTCCGGACGATTCCGGATTACTCCAGACGATTCCTGATGACTCCATACGATTCCGGATGACTCCGGACGACTCCGAACGATTCCGAACGACTTCGGGCGACTCCGGACGGGGCTAATGGTTCGGATTTTTCCGGAGTCGGAATTGGACTAACAATAGCCGGAGTCGGATAAGTGTCGTTGGTGCGCTCCAAAGAGCACATCACCAGTGCACACATTTGCCTTTTTACCCACGAAACAGTATGAAGAATTTTAATCATTCCTGAGGGTTGGTTTTTCATGTTCGTTACATGCCTACGTGCCTCATTAGTACAGTAACTTTATATATTTTACTCCACCATATGCCGCATCCGAACACAGCAAAGGCTGCGTTTGTTTGCGAGGGATACTGTTTATTTATTATCTTCCCAGAACAGCTTGCCGGAACCATTTTGCAAGCTTATCTGTTGAATGGCTGCAAAGTCCATGTAACAGGGCTTTTCCCCTTCTCTCCCATCTTCGATTTATAAATCCAGCTAACCGAGAAATCCACTTCAGAACCGGCCTCATCCCCACACACTCGGTGGCAACCCCGGTGCATTGTGCGTGAAGTGATAAAGTGATCATAATTCCATGAAGGAAGTTATTCTTCGCTTTACCTTCGCCCCCCTGTGCCCTTTGTTTGTATGAGCGTGTGTGTGAGTGTGTGGGCTCGTACAGCTCTTACAGGAGTGGTGGAAGGCTTCATCCATCGAAAAATTTGCTCAGATTATGAGGCTCAACGTGCTGAGCCGGAGCATTAAGTCGAGCTTTCCTTTCTGTTGCCTGCTCGTTGGTTGTGCATTATCGTTATGAGAGAGGTAATGAGTGGTTCTTACACACGTGCGCGCTGAAAGTGAGCGAGCCTCCCCCGGTTTGCCTGAGCATGTATTAGTTTTGTGGGAAATTGTCTAAACTCTTGGCTAGTGCAGTACTACCACGGGAGCCTTGTATTGTCATGGTGCATGGTGTGAAGGAGGTGAAATTTTCCATCAAAATTTAGTTTGAGCTTGTTTTTCCTGCGAGCTCAGACCAACTCGGCAACGTCAGCCAGTGCCTTGGGGCAATTTAAATTTGCTCCCCGTTCTAAACCGAACCATGGGAACGGATAATTGTGTAATGAAACGAGCATGTCTTTCGTTGAGAGACGATTCCTATAACGTTGTGACATAGCGATCACAAAACGTAACCTTCTTTTTCCGACAGTAATCTGCTCCTAGAGGAGGGTAGGACATAAATGAAGCTAACTTTCTCATGGAATTCTTCTAAAGTCGCGCGAGACACGAACGAATTTTATATCCTGTTAATGTGTGAGCGTAACCATCCATTCGCACACTACTCACCCTTGTATCGGTGTATTGGTTTTTTGGGTTTGCTGGTTGGTTCCGGGGCGGCAGCACATACACAAAAAAGTGCGGAGCAGATTGATTAAGAGCATAATTTATCGCTTACCTCCTGCGGGCACGCAACCTTCACGCTTACTCATGCACAGATTCCAGACGGTATGTGGGGAAGAGAGAGAGAGATGGAGAGGCTACATAGCTTCCTGCATATGGTGCTCTTTGTCCTCTGTGTCCCTGTGTGGTGGCGGGTTGTTGTGGGAAAGGAGAAATTCTGAAGCAACAAATTTAGGCCCCCCCGACCAGACGGAACCAGTCAGGAGATGCCAGAAGCATTCTTTCTTTGGTGTGCTTTCGTTCATCACGACGAAATGGGTGGTGTGGAAATCGGAAAGGTGGTGTTGCTATTTTTTTTTGGGGGAGTATGGTTATTTTGCTAAACCCTTGCTGTGTGCTAAAATCAACATTTACCACAAAACCACCCGGGTGCCGGGTTCTGGTGCGCTTTCCTTCTAGCTCGCTGTATGCATTCTTTACCCACCACCCACTGTGCCGTTTTCCTTTCGTCCGAGAGTGGCACTGCTCAGTGCCAACGACGGGAGGAATTAATCCTCCCTTCCCTTCGCCCTTCGCGTTCTACTCCCTTCCGCATTTCCCTCGCTGTGGTTACGGTGTTATTCGATCGTACCGAAATGTCATTAATCACTCTTTCACTCTTGTGTGGAGAGAACAAACGAGAAAGGAGGTGGTGATGATGGTGGTATCCGTTCTGTTGCTCCCCTTGTCCCTTCTACTTCAGTTCGTTTTTTCTTCAAAACGTCTAAAGATTATGTAGAAAAAGGAACGAACGAAAAAAACGATGTTGAAAAGAAAATTGAACCGGAAAGAAAAAAGGATTTAGAGAGAGAGAAGGGAAACGAAAAGCCTCGGGGCGAACAGGAGCCAAGAGGAGCTCTGTAAAAGTGTGCAGAAAGTGTTGCGTTGCTCTGCATATGCTTCACCACCTTTGTCCTGCACTCGAAAGAGGAAGAAAGAACCAGCTACACTCACACACACACACAGCCTTAATTTAAATCAAGTTTAGCTTGAGCGTGTACTCCTGTTCCCCCTTGCCGTCCTTGCACACGTTCATTTGCTCACTTTTGTTTGATCGTCATTTTTCATGCAACGTTTTTGTCTTGCTTTCTCTGTAGCTTTCTAAATAACAGGTTTTTATATCCTTTTTTCCTTTCTCCTTTCCATCTATTTCCACAGGTAAACCAGTAAAAATTCCAGCGAACCAGCAGGAGCTGATGAAGGAAAAGTTCAAAGAAAATCAATTCAATCTCCTCGCCAGTGACATGATCTGGCTGAATCGATCGCTCACCGATGTGCGCCATCACGAGTAAGTATTGATGGAGTCTGGTGGGGAAGGGGAGGTCGGAAACGATTCGAGTAGAACCTGGGGGGAAATTAAAGGTTTCGCGTGCCATCAGCTTTAATGCTCTGTCGGTGGCGCGCCATTCGTGTTACCGGTTGGCTATTATTTCCTGCGGGTTGATGACATTTACACTTCAAGCGCGAACAATGGACTTCATTCGTTGTTCGGCGTTTTAGTGTTTTTGTTCGAGCAATGTAGCTTTTTGTCACCGGGTGGCAGATAACCTTTAGAAGATTTCGTGCATCATTAAATCCCGGTAGGGTTTGATTTTTGTTTTTTTTTCATAAATCTTGAATGATTTATTGGGACGGTCATAAATCCCTGTCTAGGGATACGGAGCCATCATGGTTTAAGTACAATCGAACACTGAAATGTGTAGAGAATGGAAATAATCTTGTCAAAACACATTCGAATCTAATAACACTTTGACCGCCGGCCTGACGTCACAGTTTGCGAGTGAGCACGTAGCGCATGACAAGAGAGCGATGAGAGCGATTATTGTTCGTGCGACTATTATCACTCTTTTGTTTCATTTCGATAAGCGGCGTAGCACATGTCGTTCTCGTTCTCTCTTTCCTACCTCATTCGTTATCAAGAGAATTGGTGAGCGTCAGATACAGAGCTGAGCGGTGAACAAAGCCGTCGTGCGATTTCATATGACGCGGCGCTTAAAGTGATAATCATGTCAACGCTTCATACAAAACTACAAGCAAAACTTGCCTGCGATTTTCAGTCTAGATTATTTCAGCCTCCAAGCTAGAATTCGAGAACCTGCTCGAGAAAATGTCTAAACAAGGTCGTGTTTTCATTTATCCCAAGGTGTATCAAAGAGATCAGATGGTGGAATCTAGAATCAAAGCGTATGTAGACCAGGTGGTCTCGTCTAATATAGTTTGACCACTATTACCACTATTCATATTACCCGAAAGCCTGTTTAAGCAAACATTTTCACTCAGCTGGACTCGTGTCTTATTCTGACTCAGAATGCACATTACTAAACTTTTATCTTGCTTATGGAAACATTTATTGCTAAACTCATAGCAGTGTTTGGCTTGTGTTAATATTTTATTGAATTAAAATACCGTGAACCCTCTCTTATTTGAGAGGCGATGGGACTGTCGAATAAGAGGGGTTTTCAAATTACAGAGGTGGAAAGTGAATGAAAGGTCCATGCAAACAAGAAAGAGACAGAACATTTAGTATGCAGCCTTAACTGTTGCTATAGGAAACTGCGAACAGAATCGCCAATTTGAGCACACATCTTTCAATAACCATGGCAACACCATACACAAATAAGAGGGATACAGATTTCAGAGGTTTTCCAAATTAAAGGTACAAAAATGTACTGAAAATCAAGGGACTGTGCAAAATGTTCAAATAAGAGAGGTTTTTCAAATTGGAGAGGTGTCAAATAAGAGAGGGTTCACTGTATGTCAATGGGCCCCTTCACGATTCTAGTCAGTTTTTTGTATGGAGTTTGACAGTTGGAGGCTGAAATCATGTAAACACTCCATACAAAACAACACATAAAACTAGCCTGCAATTTTCAGTCTGGATTATTCTAGCCTCAAAGCTAGAATTAGATTCGAGTACCTGCTCGAAAAATGGCAAAACAAGGTGGTGTTTACATTTATCCCAAGGTGCATTAAAGAGATCTGGTGATAGAATCCATAATCAAAGTGTATGTAGTCCAGGTGGTCTCATAGCATGTTTTGAAACCAAATTTGATTACACAAAGACACAACACACTCTTAAAATCTTCATTCAGAAGCAGAAGCGATAAAAATCAGCCTGATTAATTAATACACCTTGGGATAAGCCCACCTGTATATTATACCAACTTAGATAGCTGCTCGAAAACTGCTATACAATGCAAACAGCTGACAGGATGAAATTTAAGCCTACCAACTTAAAACGGAAAGGACCCCAATATTAGCATAATCTACCTAAAAAGACAAATGCAAAAGCATACATTGAACTGTAGCCTTCGTTCAGTTGCGCCTCTACCAATATTCGGGAATATCCTGTAAGAATCTAATTTTAATTATTGAAATCATATAATTATTACTGAATAAACGTCATAATGTTTTCCTGCATTTCAATTCAAAATGCGCTTAGAGTGTGAACTATCGGTAAGGGAATTTTTCTTTCATAATTTCCCTTTCACAAATTATGAAATGCTGATGCTGTTTGAAAATATGCTTACCGATAATAGATTATCCAGCAGTTCAAATTAAATTAACTGCAGTTCCTTCTAAAAGCCTACAGTGTAATTCTGTCCACACGATGCTCTAGCTCTGCTGCTGATGCGATACATTTGTCATACTAATCGGGTAGATTGATATCTTCCCCAGATATTGTCATTAATATTGGGGGAGACAGGTGCAAAATAAATAATATCAAACCCCGAATGCAAATAATGGCCGCCCCATAAGTGACAGATGAAGGAAAAATCCAACCCAGCCACTCACAGCGAAACAAGCAGACTTGCTAAAATACACACACACACACTCACACAGTGTAAATAAATGTCCTGATATCTAATAACCGTCAATCATTTCATCTGTCTTGCTGCTGCACTGGTGGTGGATATGTTTCTCACCGAGTACCGGCATCCTTTTAACGCTCTAAAGTGTGTACGTATTCCACATGTCCCTCGGAAAATTAGTCGGTTATGCGGGACCCGCCCCCGTCGGTCGCCATCCCCGTCCTTGAAGTTCATTTTTGTCTTTCTACTGTGTTTTACCTACGCTGTATTGCAACGTAGACATATTCCCCGCATGATCGTAGGAATCTCGCCAATCGAGAACAAAAAATCCCATACCGAAACAGAGCCCTCACCTCACTTGTGAAACGCTCTCGGGCGTTTTCCTGGTTGGCACACAGGGCTCGTTCCAATTTAGCGTACGGAAAATGGAAATTGCTGGAGTCTTTTCTCATTTCGTTTTTCGTTCCATTTTTTTTTTGGTTTTTGGTTAGAAGGATGTGCACGCCATCATATAAAGCACTTGTTAGTAGTTTCGTAGCTGTAAATAGACACACGCCCTGGTCCGAAACTTGCTAACCAACCGCACGGAACTTCTAGCACACTTTCGACGGGGGGCGCACTGCGTTTGAGCGTTGAGCGGATTTTGCAAACCTGGTTAAAAACCTATCCATTATTCACATCGCTTCAAATTGGAGGAAGGTGCGGTATGTCTGTGTGTGTGTGTGTGTCGACGAGATGAGATCCTCGGCAAAGGAGTGCACACGATGGGTAAAATAGATACTTGGCTAAAGGCCCCCGGGACGACAGTTTGATGCGCGCGTGAAGACAACCGTGCGGAGGCTTCCTGTGTATTGCTCGCCAGGGAGAGAACCTTGTGTGGTTCGTCCCAGGCACTCCATGGCGAACCTTTGTGTGTGTGTGTGTGTCTGTATCGTCGTCTTTGGTGAGTTGACGTGCGATATATTTTGGATCCTGAGGCTAGAATACTTCGACACTGGAGTCTCTACACACACACACACACACGAGCTCCATGACATTAATACCTGCCTGTTTGCAAGGCACACGCTCTAAAACACTCCACTTCTCTAACGAGATAAAGGGGAAAAGTCGCCGTAAAGTTGACTTAACGAAGTCAATCTTTTCTGCCTGTGCTTGCGCTTGCCGTCGTACAAATCAGCAGTTTGCGCCATACCCGACGGCTCGGACGGCTCGTGCCGTAGCGCGTGTTCGAAGCGTTGCCTGGTGCATCTCAAACAACAGGTCCCCTAAGCGGTGGATGGTGCTTTATTTTTTGCCCACAATCTACAGCACAGCACGACGGTGCATGTTAAATATTAGTAACTCTACAGCGTGCATCATCGGTGTACGTAACAGTTTCAGCAGAGAAAAATGTATCTATTTCACCATCCCATGGGAGCAATTCTACAAGGAAATTCTTATCGCAGTAGTGAAGCGATCCCAGTTTTATGTTTTGTCCCTCCACTGAAGATACTTCGTGGAATTTGGCAATTGGGGCATACCCGTGCCTTCCCAACATGCGAAAGAATGCGAAATGCGCGTCTCCATCTCGCTCCGGATGTGTCCGATCGTGACGGCGGCTCGACAAGGGGTCACGCCGTACGCGCGTCACCTTCGCTTCTCGGACCTGTGATGCTTTCCAACTGTCACGACTGGCCGTTGTCTGCTTGCGCACGGCAAACCTGAAACCGGCTGAAGAATGTTTCACAACCTTTTGTCGATTTGTTTGCAAAGTGTTAACCCTACCGGGTGTAGTTTTCCGGCTGTGGGGTCCGTTCCAGGATACGCTGGAAGGGGCGGAATGGTGGTGCACATTTCGGCAGTCATCGGATGCCTCGGGTGTGCGTTGTTTCAACCATCTATTCCGGGACTGTCCGGCCTTCCCAGCAAAAAAAAAAAAATTGAAGGGGTTTGCCTCTAGGGAATAACCAGGATAGCCACTTTTGTGAAGGTGGCGATAGTGGTGACGCGGGAGTACGGGTGAGGCTTTGGGTTTATTTATCGGTTTTAGTTACCAAACAGACGACGACGACAGAGACACACGTTGATTGTGGATTAGATTGCCACCACAGCCAGGACTGGTTTGAGGATGGATAGCTTCGTGCTGGTTTTGTGGTTGGCTGGCTTTTAATGAGTGTTTGTTTGGATCAACGTGTAGTTTCGTGATTGTGGTGCAAAAGGGTGCAAAAAGCGCTCGGAAAGGCAAGGTTTTTTTGTTAGTTTTTGGAGTTTTTAAACCGTAAAAATTGCACAAATACCCTTTTCATTGTAGAAAATGTTTGAAAATGCATCCGTGGATGATTAGTTTTGTCCATCTGAACAACGAAATGAATACAGATAATAAGCTATTAATAATCTAAAAGTTCGTTCAGGTTTCATAACCAATAAAACTATCCCCAAATGTGATACAAAACGATGCCTACAAGCATACTTCGCGCGAACCTCGTTGTTGTCTCTATTACAAATGAATAATTTAATCGGAAAAACGCATCGCACAGCGCTACCAAACCATAGCACGAATCCCTCCACCAGCCGAACTAAGCACATTTGGTTTCCTTTTTGTCTTCCCCGTTTCGCTAGCTGCAAAAAGAAACACTACCCGGCGAAGCTGCCAACGACCTCCATTGTGATCGTGTTCCACAACGAAGCCTGGAGCACGCTGCTCCGCACGATATGGAGTGTGATAAATCGGTCGCCCCGGCCACTGCTGAAGGAAATCATCCTCGTCGATGATGCGAGCGAGCGGGAACATTTGGGCCGCCAGCTGGAGGAGTACGTCCGCACGCTGCCGGTACCGACGTTCGTCCTCCGGACCGGCAAACGGTCCGGGCTGATCCGTGCCAGACTGCTCGGTGCCAAACACGTCAAGGTAAGGGGAGTAAGGCAGGAGCAAGTGGACTAGAAACTGTGCCAACAGCATACATTTAAAAAAAAACTCTCCCGGTCACCCTTTCATTGGGGTAACGGGGTTTGTAAGTGTGTGTGTGTTGTTGCCATGTAGTTACAGTCACCAAAGAATGAGGTTTAACATGCGGAATCAAATTCATTTCCCAACAGGGGCAAGTGATCACATTCCTGGACGCGCACTGCGAATGTACCGAGGGCTGGCTGGAGCCACTGTTGGCGCGCATCGTGCTGGACCGCAAGACGGTCGTCTGTCCCATCATCGACGTGATATCGGACGAAACGTTCGAGTACGTGACGGCGTCCGACCAGACGTGGGGAGGCTTTAACTGGAAGCTAAACTTCCGCTGGTGAGTAGCAGTCGCAGTGGTGAACACCCGACGAGGCCCGGTAGCACTGGCTGGCTGTTGACAAATTCCATTAATGCATGATCCATCCTTCGCGCAGGTACCGTGTGCCGGCGCGGGAAATGCAGCGACGCAATCACGACCGCACGGCACCGCTGCGGACGCCCACGATGGCCGGTGGACTGTTTTCGATCGATCGGGACTACTTCTACGAAATCGGCTCGTACGACGAGGGCATGGACATTTGGGGTGGCGAAAATCTGGAAATGTCATTCCGGGTAAGTGTGGCCCGTTCTGTGTTGTTGTAAGCCGTGGGTAAGGGGACACAACATAGTGTGTGTGTGTGTGTGTTGTGCCCTCCCACGGTTGTTTTGTTTTTAGGTGTTACGCGTGAGAAAAAACAGGCGTATTGCGCGAATATTCATCCCGAACGGCACAAAAAGAGAAGCGTTGGCGGCACCAGCAGCAGCACCAGCAGCAGCAGAAATAATGTTCCCTAGCACTAAAACTGACCTGCGAAACCAGGGGACACAAGTCGTACCGAGCATTAATTGAATTGATTTACTCCTTCCCCCCTCCCCCACCCTCCCTCCTACCCCATCAGATATGGCAATGTGGTGGCATCCTCGAGATCTCGCCCTGCTCGCACGTCGGCCACGTGTTCCGAGATAAGTCACCGTACACGTTCCCGGGCGGTGTGGCGAATATCGTGCTGAAAAATGCGGCCCGCGTCGCCGAGGTGTGGCTGGACGAGTGGAAAGAGTTTTACTATCAAATGAGTCCAGGTTTGAACACGTTTCGTTTGTGCTATTTTTTTCTTTTTTTTAAACCAACCCCCCCCCCCTCTCCCCCAAAAAAACTTCTAAAGCTAAAAATCGTCTGTCGATCCTTCATCATTTCCTTTTTCATCCCACTGTTTGAAAGGGTTTCATATGAGTATATCATGAAAAATCTCCTCTCTAACCGTTCCACTCCAATAGATGCCGTTAAAGACCAATCCTTTCTCTGGCTTCTTTGCATACTTATATATATACAACAAAGTTTGAAACATTTTTGTCGACTTTATGTCGTCTTTATATCTACTTGCGAGGCACTTAAAGCTTTAGCCTCGTTTGCAAACGACT
This sequence comes from Anopheles coluzzii, assembly GCF_943734685.1. NCBI lineage: Eukaryota > Metazoa > Arthropoda > Insecta > Diptera > Culicidae > Anopheles > Anopheles coluzzii. The sequence goes on along the minus strand of NC_064671.1, from coordinate 13,475,851 downwards.
AATCCAATTAAATCCGATTAGAATTATATCCGATTAAATCCGAGTACGAATTGAAACGATGGCTTAATCTGGTTAGAGACTTAATAAAACTTTAGATATTTAATGCTTGGAGAAATAGCACTGATCTACGACGTATTGAATAACACTTTTAAGTGTGTGTGTGTGTGCTGCTTAAAGTTAAAACACTAACTTTTCACGCCTACACGTAGCTCAGAGCTTGTCTGGCATGTGTTGATTAACCTACTTCACAACAAAAAAAAAACAAAACTAAGTAGATGTTTTAACAAACGGTAAAACCTAACTTCCGCTGTGTGTCCTTTATTATAGCTTTGCAGGAAATGGTAGTACACGACCGGATCTTGCTGCTGATAGTTCTGGTTCCTCTGCTCGGCCCGTGAAACGCTAGTTTACCTATTTAAACAAATAATATATTCTATCATTTTAGGCCTCCAACCGTAGACTAACCTATTAACCAATTGATGTATTTCTCTTCTTTTTCTTCTTCTCTACTCCCTCCGTAAAAAAATGGATAACATGTGTGTGTGCGTGTTTTTTGTTGTTGTATTGCTTCACCTTTTAACCTTCTCCATTCGCGCGTGTGTGTGCTCACTGCCGCCACCTACACGGTGCATAATTATTGAAACCCGCAAAAACCGCTCTCCCTTACTGCCCTCCCTAACTGGTAAATAACATTAAAATTGGAAAATATATTTAAAAACAACTTGCCCCAACAAAAACACTCTAACAAAACGATCACGCTGAAAAAACAACGGTGGCATTTATGATGATACCTGTGCGCGCGCGCTTTGGGCAAATTGCATCAAACTCGACTCGGCCGCGACACACCGGCCATATCCGACGGAACCAATCAATTGCATGCGGATGGGAAATATTGTGCACACCGCAAATTTATAATCTAACAACAACAAATCGTCCACCGGGTCCGTCCCCGGTTTATGCTGTGTGTTGTCCCGTCTGGCTTTGATGCGTGGGGGGGGCGCGTTTTCCATCATCATTCCCATGCTGCTGCTCCCGTGGATCCCGTGAATGGTGGATGCCACAAAACACAACGAACGAACGAACGAACGTATCCCGCCGTCGTGTCTGGTGGGCTCATCATCGGAATACATTATTCGCAACATACACACACACGTGTGCTTGCGGTGTGGTGCCTGTTTACTATCCCCCCCCCCTCCCTCCCGTTGCCGTTTGCGTGCGTGCCTTAGGTCTGGATGTGCGGTGGTACGCTCGAGATTGCGCCCTGTTCCCGCGTGGGCCACGTTTTCCGGAAGTCGACGCCGTACTCGTTCCCGGGCGGCACCTCGCAGATAGTTAACAAAAACAATGCACGGCTCGCCGAAGTGTGGCTCGATGGTTGGAGTGAATTTTACTACAACATTAACCCAGGTTCTATTTTTCGCCTTTTTCCGATACGAATTTTTGATCTCCCATGTTTTTGTTTTATTTCTCTCTCACTCTCTTTCTCTGTTGCACTGTGCTCGTTTGTGAGCTTTTCGTTCACCATCTACTTCTTTTTTGCTATGTTTTTTTTACTCCACATACACGTCGGTGCGCACCGGTTTTGCACACATGTTTGTCACAGCATAAAAACGATGAGTGATGTTGAATGCTTCGCACCACGGGTTTTGTTTTGCACGATTGTAGCAACAATTATGTGTGTGTGTATGTGTATGTTTTGTTTCGACTTGGGTTGTACTATGTCTGTTTGCATGCCTTTTTTCTGTGTTGGTTTATTGAATTTATGATGCCTTTGTATGTTTATTGTGTTTGATTGTTATTTTGTTTAAGTGTAGATGTGTTTAATACTGTTTAATACCAAGTATTCTAATCGTTACTAGCAATAAGTGTACTGATTATATAAACTTGTTAAACATCTTAATAGAAATGGATTATGTTTACAAATCTCAGATTATACACAAAATTTGTAAATGCTTTTTTATAGTAAATTGTGAAATGAATATTATAAATAGGACAATTCACTCTATTCCACGAGGAATAGTGCAAAATATCCCTGTAATGTGTGTAAAATGTTTTCTGGGGGGTAATTTATTGAAGAGCTTTTTGCACTACAAATAGAATAATCATAAATTCTGTCTGTTGATATCTTCAGTTCTTGTACATTTGATCTCAGGTTGGTTTTGTTCACATTTGACAACGAAACTATAAGACTGTTGTGTATGCTATATAAGCTTTTTATTATGCTTCGTATGTTTTATACAAAGTTTTGGAAAAAAAATGCTCCAAATTTCGTTCAGCGTCAACACCGGGCTCCACAAATCCTTGGCTTTCGTACGGTAAACTTGCTGCGAGATAAAATGTTTCGCTCGGCATTTGACACGCTTAGTCCAGCGAACCTAACGAACCCGGAGCATAGCCCCCCGTGTAAAGCATTCGGAGGTGGAATGTTTAACCTCTGCGCGCGCTTCCCGTAACCCGTCCAATGGACATAAAGCGTCCAAAGTTCATGGTCCGTGTGTAGCGGAGCAAGTAGCACTTTGCCGCTTTGTGTGCTCTGTTTCGTTTGGCTGGCAAACTCCACCGCCAGTACAATTCCTCCGGTGCATCGGGCTGGCACTAATTGACTTTCGCACTCGAGGAAGCAGCCGCCGTGTAGCACGGTTTGGGTATGTAAAAAGCGAGAATGCGCAAATACAATGGCGACAGTCGTGAAGAAGTGCTTGCGTGTGTGTGTGTGTGTGTGTGTGTGTGTGTGTGTTTGTAGAGATTGTTAGAAAGGAAAGCTAAAGAGTGTTTCCTTGTGTATATATTTAAAGAACCAATAGCAAACTGTACAAACGGCTTTTGTTCTGTGTGTATGTGCATTTTTTTGTTTTTTTACCTTTGGAAAAAAGGGAAACAAGGCCTCTCATGCTGGCATTATTTTCCTATGGGTTGATCGACCAACACCGTCGCTGCATTTCAGCTCGAGAAAGTACGGTGAAATGGTAAAATAAAAAAAATGGATAAAAAGAACTTTACAAAATCACGACACACGACAAGTCCCAACGGGCAGAAATTGGAGACTGCCAATAGCTTAGAGCGAAAAAATAGCAACTAAAACAAAAAAATACGTACACTCACACACACACACACACACACAAACACACGCATCATTCGTTTCTTTTTTCCCTAGCGTGCTGCCATTTTCCCTGGAGTGTGTGTGACGTTTGTTAGCGCAAAAGGGAGAGAAAAGAAATAAGACAGCAAAAAAGCGAAACACTTTATCCCAGCGATGGAAATCTCGTTAAAAAATGTGTCGCCATTCGATGACAAAATGTCACCAAACGGAAACAGTAAAAGGGCATGTGCCACGCCGCATATCGCAAAATCGGAACCAGCACGTCGAGCTGCTGCCGCTGCTGCTGCTGTGTTTGAGTTCCTGCATCCACATCCACGATCAAATGTCTTTTTGTGAATACATTCGCACGAGTAAGGGAACGAACAAAAAAATGGGCGCTTCAGCTTTCAATCGCAAAGGCCGGACAGCGGCGGGAAACTCCGACACTACCGCTGCTCTCTGGCATAAAGAAGGTGATCGTGGAAACAGTCGGGTAGGGTTGCCGATTTTTGTCACTTTGCAAAAAAAAAAGAAACAGGGAAATCGTTCACGTCAACAGATGTCAACGCGGATAGACAGACGGAAATATTATCGTTAACTGATGAATTTTACCATACGCTCCTTGCCTGGGCGGCCGGGCAGATTAATGTGTCAATCAGATTGTCTGGCGCGCGTGTCAAATCATTAAGTAGCATCGGAGAGAGTGCAGGTGACATCAAGAGGAAGATATTGTGCCCTGCAGCGAGTGTATCGATTTGGTTTTAGTGCTTTCAAATTTAAAAATAAATAAAATCCTTACATTAGCCTTCAGCTGAATGGAGGCGCCTGGTGGCTTGTAAATGGAGCAGCCTGGTTTTTCACGATCCTTTTGGGATGGAGCCGCCTGGTGTTTCATGATTTTGTGGAAAACTATTTACAAAGCGGAGAAAGCATTTGGTTGCGGCTCAGTGACACAGTTTTCTTTTGTATTGCGATAGCAAATGTATGTGTGCTGTATAATTAATGTGTTGTCCCTTTTCATCCTCGCAGCAATAAATCTTGCATGGAAAGATACAAATGAAAATGGCATTAAAAGTGTGTGTGTGTGTGTGTGTGTCTGAAAGACTGATAAAGCAACATTTCTAGCCTTTTGTTCGTGTTTGCCTCATCGCTTTCAAGCACTGTATCTAATGGGCGTAAATTAATTCTCCTTAATCTGTTTTCTACACACAAATACACTCACCGATTGGGTCGAGGTTTTTACCTGAAGACGAAGACCAAAGCCTACGACCGAAGCCAGAGACAACGGGTGTGTAAAATCCCCTTACCGCTCTCACTCCCATCGCCCATCTGACATCGTTAAGAGGCACCACTTCGAGCATTAACCCTCCTCATCGTACTGTGGGGCCTTTTATCGGGTTATACGGTGGGTTCGATTTTAGTCTAGGCTCGGTACGTTTCTTGGAAGCTCTTTTTTCCGGTCCCTCCCGATCGGTGGTTTCGAAAATCGGTTCGAGATCTGTTCACCACCACCACCAACACTCGTGGCTACGGGCTACGGGGTTTCTCAAGAGTAATTGGATTTTCAAGCCAAATTGTATTTGATTGAGAGGTATCTTCTCGGTCGGCCCGGACGCCAGCATACCCCGCTCCGCTGCAGGTGTTGGGCTGCAAAATTTGAATAATTTATTTACTTTCCATTTTGCCCGCCGTTTCGTTGGCGCTGTTTGTGCGAATGTGCGAACGCCCGTTGCCGCCGTTTATCGAAGCCACAAAAGCACTGCATTAGCGTTTTGTTTGTTTGTTTGTTGCAGTGTATGTGTGTGTGTGTGCAACTGTGGAGACGGAAGGGGCGATGATTTTTTTTTTATAGTCTCAAGTTTGTATGTGTTTTCAAAATAACAACATGATCATTACCCCTTTTAACGATGATTTGGGTACTCGTGAGATTTTAAAAATGCGTTACCGATAATCTTACAGGTTTTATTTAATGATCCCTTAGGAAAAGCAACACGTGTTGTTGTCACAGAAGATGTATCATTTATTTAAACGAGTTTTTGTTTAATGTGTTTTTATTTTTCTCGTTAAAGGATAGCGATAGTTTGTAAAAAAATGTAAACAAGATAACCATTAAGCTTCACATCGTGCATCGTTATGTTTATTCTGTTTCGCAAAAAAAGCTTTGCTATGATGTGCTTCTTTGTGTTGTTTTTATTGCAATTTATGTGCATATTTGTTGTATATATTTTTATATTCCCTCTCCCTTACTCCCTCATTTCTCTTCCTTATAATGCTTTTTAAAACCAACTGTATATTTATTAAATTTTCATCTCATTCTTCTTTTTCTTGGCATCATTTCCCTGTTTATTCCCTCATTCTCTAACATTCATGATTTTACTGTACCAATACCATCGTTATCATTGTAAAATGTAGCACCCATCCATAAATAGTTTTCTGTACCATATTTTGATCTTTTTCCCTAAGCTTGAGATTTTCATAGCCAATATGTTTGTTGGTCAGCGGTAAACTGTTGTTATTTACTTTTCTTTTATCTTTGTAATCCCTTCATTTGTGAGTTCTATTTAGCTTCTAAAAAGATATAAATAAGAATAGTCCAGTTATACAAAGACAATAATATAATTTGTTCCTTAATTTTAATTGATTTTAAACATAATGCTTACAGCAAACACTATTAAGTATTTTGTACCGTATACAGATCATGCTGATATAATTTTCCATTAAAAGAAGTTCGAAGACATGTCAACTGGATTTTGTCTTAAACGTTTTAATCAAGAACTCATTTTTGGCTTCAAACATGTATATATTGCACTTTTTATAATGCATAATTAATTATTATATCTTTCTAAAATCAAAACACTTTTTGGATCATAGCACTTATACAAATAATAGCAGCACTTTTGTCTATTGGATGTTTTCAACTGTAATATGAGTATGGGTATAGTTTTTTTAAGTTTTAAATTAAGTATGAGTTCAAAAAGAACTTTAAATATAAAAAAGTGGTTTCGAATTACAAAGATAAAGAGAGAATTAATAACAGTAGTTTACCGTGATAAAGCAACATATTTGCAATTAAAATACTCTTTATAGCAAAATAGGACGTTAAAACTAGATCTTGTGCTAACATAAACTACTTTTTTCTGCCTCGCCCGTTTTGCTGCTCCGCCATGTGTGGATGCCATACATCACCAGGTGCCCGGAAAGCATCCGCAGGTGATGTCAGTGAGCGACGGGCGCTTCGAGAGCGTCTGAAGTGCAAGAGCTTCCGCTGGTATCTGGAAAACATCTACCCCGAAAGTCAGATGCCACTGGATTACTACTTCCTCGGCGAGGTAAGTACTGTCCTTTACTCAGAGTTGGATGTGTCCTGAAACTATTCACCTAATTTTCATTTTCAATTGCATTGCTCCGCAGATTCGCAACGTGAAAACGCACAACTGTCTCGACACGATGGGCCGCAAGTCGAACGAAAAGATTGGCAGCAGCTACTGTCACGGGCTGGGCGGCAACCAGGTGTTTGCGTACACGAAGCGCCACCAGATCATGTCGGACGACAACTGTCTCGATGCGTCGAACGCGCTCGGACCGGTCAATCTGGTCCGGTGCCACGGGATGGGCGGCAATCAGGAGTGGATCTACGACGATGAGGTAGAACGCCGGGGCGCAACACAGTTTTATCCAACCTCTTGTCCAGTGTTTCAAACCAAGCTCACATCTCCCGTTTCTTGCGCTTGTAGGAAAAAACGATCAAGCACGTTAACAGTGGCAACTGTTTGACGCGCGCATCGGACGACGACCCATCGACACCGCTGCTGCGGCCGTGCAACTACTCCGAAGGCCAGCAGTGGCTGATGCAGTCCAAGTTCAAGTGGCAAGCGCACCACGGCGACAACCGTATCGGTGAGGACAGATAAGACGCACTGTACCGTGTTCGATCCGGTGTCGTACAGCGCCCGTCCGGCCAGCGGCAAACCGGCACCATCGAACGCTACGGAAGCAACATCGGTAGCAGTGGCAGTAGCGATAGCAGCAGTAGTAGCAGCAGCAGCAGCAGCAGCAGCCGAAGCCGTAACAGCAGCAGTAACCACAACTATCAAGCAACTATCAAGCGTGCACACACGGGTGGTGGTGTCGGTATGATGCCGACAAACCGTTGAATGCATCGATCAATCCACTGTGCAGCAGTGTAGGTGATGTAAAATTTGTACGGGAAGTAATAAGACGAACTCTCGAACTCGTCCTGCCATTTGTATTCCCCCTGGTGTTCCTGGTGCCGTGACACGGGTAACTAGTGTGAAGCGTGGAGAGAGGGAATGTATCATTATGACAGGACACTGGACTCCCTCTCCCCGCTTCGATCCCTGCCAATCTGTCTGTCTGTCAGCGGGCGCTATCAAACGGCCCAACGAAAGTGGGGGCAGCCGTTACAGCGCGTCCGTCTCCTGTGAGAATTCCATTTTTGTAGTATAATTTTTATTCGCACACTGCACCGGTTGCGTCCAGTCTGACGGTGTACGTTAAGCACATAGGTTTTAATGGTCCAATTGTTATTGTTTGTCGCACACTTGTAATTGTTCGTTTAACGTTGTTTCTTCCATTGGATCCTTCCGTTCGGGGCAGCATTAAGCTTAGATTGCTTTGAAGCTGCTGTAACTACCTGACTGTCGTTTCGGGATTTTGTTTTCTTCTATAAGTACCAACAAACTCCAGCCACTGATTCAACTCCCGGAAGTCGAAGAAAATTAACACACACACACAAACAAAAAATACATATCAGTTTGTAGTGAAGCACGCACCAGCCCACTCTAAATCCTTTTTTTGCAATGCTTAGGCTAATTGTTTTATCAGTTACCTTGTTTTATGTTTTATTCCATGTGTTATTAAGGAAGGGTGCGATGGATAGACCCTCCCGGGAAGAAGAGAAAACAAAAACTTTAACAAACAAAAACAAAAAACCGCAATGTTGGACCATTTGCATTTATAGAAAGCACGCGCATAGAGAGAGTGAATGTGTCGGATGATGGGGGAAGAAGAAAAGTGGCAACATGCACGGAATTGATGTCGAACTAAGCGGACGAATGATCGCTTGATAACGGTCGACCACGTGCAGCGTAAGTGCACGATGCTGAGCCCCGCGGCACACCACATCCGTCTTGTACATACAATATATCAACCAGAAAGGGAAGCAAATAGGGTAGACATACACATACACACACCACAGAGTAAATGGGTGCCGATGCAGGATAAAGGATAAACAAAAACGATCACCACCTATCAGTGGGAAATGATATCATTTATTTGTAGTAGATGGCGCGATCCCTTTAAAATAATCACGTAACACGAGAGTGTGCAAGAATGTGAAATGTTTCTTGTGGTATTGAAGGTAAAAAAAACTCAAGTAAGCAACTGTGAGGGAGTAGTAATCGAAATGATAGGATGAGTAAAATGGAGAAACGTGATCAAGTACCGCACAGTCTCTCTCCTGAGTGAATAAGTAAACCTGCAAATGTGAATGTAAATCACACACACAACTAAAAACAAGAGCGCGTGCGAAGAAGAAGGAGCTGAAGGGGGAAAAACGGTTAAGAAATGTCATGAATGGCAAATGATATATACATATAGATATAATAATTTGTAAAAAAACAGAGATATTAGAAGAGACTTCTCAAGAGAATTTTTTTGCCTCGAAAGCGGAGAGAAAAGGAGACGGAAGTGTGCGAAACGCAACTATCATTGAACAAGAGGCATGGCACTGTCTAGTGGCGCACAATCGAGCACTACCGTACACACATATCGTTTGTACGGGGCGTGCGTATGTAAGAAAACAAGGCAACAAAACAAGGAACAAACAAACAAACAAAAAAGAAACAAATGTCCCGCTACGGAGTGACAAAAAACAAACCAATATCCCCGGGCTGGCCAAGCAAAACAATCGACACACCGCTATCGTTTAAAGGGGGGATGTGTGTGACCGTGTTGGCACACAGAAACACAGTTTTAATTAGTTCTTCCATTCGTTTTATGCTTTAACACTTTAATTCCACCTTAGTAGCAGCAACAATCAGATGTTCTTCGCACGACGACTGAGCTTGCACGCTCTTGCGGCGCTCATCGCAGCGACCTTTGAAGGGAAATACTGCAGTCGATTGCGATATTATACTGTTTCGTAGAATGATTTAAACCCCGATAGTTGTAACGCCCTTTTTCGGTGGATGCTCAAGAAGGGGACCTATTTTAAAACAATTCTATAAGACCGATAAGTTAACATCGCGCGGAGCGTAATGCTCTGTTTTAAGTCGTCCAAAAATGTGCTTGAAAAGAGAGACAGAGAGAGTATCATTTTTATTGGAAAAGCACGGTCCACTCGCTCACTCGCTTTTTATATGGTTTGTGCTTTTTTTTTTGTTAGGGTTAGCATTTTATTGGACAAACAAAAACAATCCTCATTATGTGGAAAGCTTTTCTTTCCAAGAGAAACAGAAAGTTCGATAAAATAACAGCATAAGGTTCGTTTTGCTGCTTTCCTGTACTAATCCCTAAGCTGGATTGCTTTTATCCTTATCCTATATATCTTTAATCTTTCAGGGTGATGGTGTGCAATTTATTAAGTTTTAGAAAAAATCATTTGTTTTACGAACACAATTTCAACGTTTTTTTTTTTATTATTATTATAATATACTTGTAACTTTATACCAACTAAGTGAAGAACAAGCTGTGTTTATACAGTGGCAGGCATTATCAGTCTGTTGGTCCTATTAATTGTATGTTTTTTTCTTTTTCTTCTTTGTTTGTTTTTGTAACAATTAAACAAAATGTGTAGAAAACGAATGTGCATTAGTCGGTCTTTGCAGAAGAAGAAGTCCTTTCTCCTTCCCCATCGGTACGCTCCTTCTCCTCTGTGTGTTTTAATCAGTTGTTTGTTTTTTTTTTTATTGCTCAACCACACCACAGTACAGCTGCTTAACGCTTCAGTATTAAATGTATAACGTCTGAAACAATTAGAAATACATTTTAGCCTTCGTTCAGGATGTTTGCAGTATGCCAGTTGTGTAAAAACCAATCAGTAGCACAGTTCAGATACATTCCTTACTAAGGTGTTTTACGCTTTACCATAAATCCAATAGGAAATGTGCGCCAGATCCCAGATCAGATTTCTGTCCACCTATTGGATGTTCTTATACCTAGCGAGAGCTTTTATTTTTCATTTTTTTTTTCGCTACAGCAGTTCTGAGGTACGTGCTTTTTACAACAAAATAATATATTCACAATAACAAGAGCAAACAAGCAGAAACTACAACAAAAAAACAAACAAACACTATATGCCGTCTTTCTTTTTAATGTAAAACATTAAAGAGCAAAATAAAATGCAACAGTTCAGCCGTAAAACAAAAGGGAAGGAACCCAAGCGATATGGAAAAAATGCACATCAATAGACAGAACAAAAAGACCAACTAGTAGAGTGTAAACAGTAAACACATGTAAACGAGAGATGAAAAGTAAAGGGGACGCGAGTTAAAGAAAAATCATTCACCGTGCATATCATCTAGAGAGGTGTTTAGAAAAGAATGGGGGGAGCTCTCGATGTGTGTTACGCGCTCCCGCAATGGGGATTAGTGTAATAGATTGTAGTAGGCGTGGAATCGAAGGCAGAAGGGCAGACAGTTTGACTATAAGCTCGGTGTTATCGATATCGGTCCATTGCATACGGAAGGAAAGAGAGATATAAGGGGGAAGAAAGCTGCAAAACACTGTATGTGAGTACGTCCAGTTTGGTAGCCAAACAAAAACGGGGGACAAAACGCGCAGATGTGTTACTGAACTATAGAGAGAAGGAAAGAGAAAGCGAATGCAATGTTGATACAAAATGAAGACTTCCTTTTATCCGTTCGCTGTATCCGTTTGTCGTAATGCATTCACACAAGCGTTTCTTTCGATTTTCAAAGTCAATTTTATTTCGCACGTTTTTTTGTTTAAAATGTGAACCGATTTGTTGTTGATAGGTGGTAAACACGGCAAGAGAGAAAGGAATTTTGAAAAAGAAAAAAAACAAGGAAATGAATGAGTGCATGTGTTCAGAGCAGATGATGAGCAGAATATTGCAAAAAAAAAGAAGAGAAAAACTAAACAAAAAACGAGAAAGACTATAAACATTATGTGAATGTATAAAACATAGAAACAAACAGCGACGAGTGTACGAGAAGATAAAAAGTTTTTGTGTTTTTTTTTCTTTGTTTTTCCTTTCAGGGTGAGAAATGTAAACCCCCCGTACACACCGAAACACCACAAGAAATGCACCAGAAATGGAAGAGAAACGTTACATTCGAAAGAGTTGTGATGGAACACAAAAAGCTTCAGCTGCCTGTGCGTTGTTTCCAAACGGTTTTGTTTGTTTGCTCTAATGTACGTTGGCCTTAAACTTCTTCAGCAGCGCAATCGTCCGTGCCTGCTGTTGGCCGTCCCGCACCAGTATCAAGCACTGCAGTTGCTTCAGCAGCTCGAGCGCTTCCGGTCCGCGCAGTGCGTTACGTGCGATCAGCGCATCGACCAGCGCTTCGTATCCCGCTATCGGCTCGCGGGACAAGTCCACCTTGCGCAGAAAGCTTAACAATGCCCACGCGTTCGTACTGCTGCTGCCCGTTTGGAACACATTCTGCACGATCGCGCCGTACGGTTCGCTGGTGTAGTTGGCCAGCTTCTCAAAGTTGGACAGGGCTACCGGGATCTTGTTGTTGCGCACGTTTAGCGCTACGAGCTGCAGCCGACGGGCCATATTCTGCTGCCGTTCTTCGGCGAGCTGTGTCACGCTTCGGTTAAGCTGTTTCTCCATCGCCGCGATCTTGCGCTTCAGCTCCATCAGCTGCGATCGGTGCTGTGCGTTGGAGCGCTGCGATAACAGCTCCAGCTGCGCGTTCAGCTCCCGCTTGCGGGCTGTGTAGTGGTTTTGCATGTAGCGGTACTGCTGCTCATCGATGTCGACCGTGTTTTGCTTCAGGTTGTGGTAGCTTTTCTGCAGATGATCAATGCTATGGCGCAGCCGTCGAAGCTCCCGGGCACAGCCCGGGTTGAGCTGTGGGGCTGTTGCTGCTGATTCTGGTTCTGTCTCCTCGGAGTTTTCGTCATCATCATTGTCACCTTCGCTCGGCTCTCGTTCGATATCCTCTACCTGGGTGATCAACGCATCGAGCTCGTCCGCGGACAGTGTGCATTTGGGTGGCGGTGGTGTTGGTCTTCTGCCTCCCTGCTGTTGCGATTGGACGGGCGCTACCGTCAGTATCGCCAGGCCCGCAAGGACCAGCAGCAGTAGAACCGCTGTGGGACTTCTAATGAAACCCATTTTCTAACACACCTTGCACAAATGCACGCTTTTTCACGAAATAAACACTGTCGGATGGCGAACAGAGCAGTACACCTCAACACTGGCGAACACGATCGCCCTTTGGCTGTGCTGCGCTGATAATGTGCTGTTCAATGCGTTTAGCGAAGAATGGCGAGAATCGTCCGACGGGGAAATACCCCGATTGATAAGGATTTTTAAATAAGGAATTACGGTGTGTGAATGTTTGATGTAATCGTCTTGGGCGGGTGAATCTTTTGTTCCATGCAAACCTTTGGTGGAAGAAGTTTTGAATTAAATTTATTTGGAGTTTCAAGAACAGGATGATTATCAAAGTTGGGTGAAAAAAACTAGATTTTTTGTGGAAAAATACTTATTTTTATAATTTTGAAACCTTTTCTAGCACTGGTCGCTACAAAACCAGGCGATGATCGTGATCTGTTTGAAACGGTGTAAACCTACGTGGTACAAATTACTCTCAAACATCTTCATGAAGCTGGTACGATCGCGCAAAGGCTGTTCAAAATAGTGCACTGTCCAGATTTTGTTCTATTTCGATTAATTAGCTTTTATCAAAATTGGCAATCATATAAAAAATGATAATATTGCTACTCAACTAAATTATGAGTTTTCGAGGAAAGTTGTTTATTTTTTACTGTTACTAATACTACTTTACTATAATTACTATTTTTTACAACAAAAAAGCCGTTAAAAATGCTCCCAATTTACATTGTTTTGAATGCACCAAACCCATAGTGCGTCAATTGGAAGCTGCTCGACTATGAGACACTGCTCGAAAAGCATTCAATCAACTCGAAAGCAACAATCTGTGTGGATTTGCTGAGTTTTTAGATTTAGGAACAATTTTTAATTCAATTTAATATGTTAAATTCATTCAATTTTGCATACTGCGTTCACTTAGCATGATAAAGGTTATTAAAAATAGAAAAGAAAATGCCTTTCGGTAAATTGCCCTATGCGACTGCGTCACGTTTGGCAACACTGCCCTTGCTCCGATCAACTGTCACTAACGTCAAAACCGTTGTTTACAGTAAAATTTATCTTGTTCAGCGCACAACACGAAAACAACTCGCATCGTCCGCGTCGTACCGATTGTGTATTTCCACTTTTCTCCCATTTTTTGCTCAATTCCAATCATCTTTCGCATCCAAAATGGGCGACAACTTTGGCATTCACCGTGGGCAGGGCAAGAAGGTGTCCGAAATGGTGGAAGACCGCACCCAGGGACAGGTTTTGAGCGACTTCATGATGCAGCTGGAGGACTACACGCCGACGGTAAGGCAATAGTGGGGACTGGTTCCCCGAAACACGGGACTGCTCTCAAGTGCTGATGATTCGGATGATGCATTTTGACACGGTTTTTCGCTTTCCAGATTCCCGATGCAGTCACCTCCTTCTATCTAAACTCGGCCGGTTTCGAGGGTGCCGATCCCCGAATGTAGGGCACCGATCGCAGAACGCAATGGCGAACACTGTTAATTGACCATTTCCCTTGTTTTTTGTTCGTTTGCAGCGTCCGGTTGATTTCGATTGCGGCCCAAAAGTTTGTGTCGGATGTTGCCAACGATGCGCTGCAGCACTGCAAAACGCGCACCAACAGTGCGCCGAGCTCCGGGCACGGGTCGTCCAAAAACCAGAACCAGAAATCGTCCAAAGATCGCAAGTACACGCTCACGATGGAAGATTTGCAGCCGGCACTGAACGATTACGGCATAACTGTTCGCAAAGCGCACTATTTCGTCTAGACAGGGAAGGAGGTTTAGGGTGTGTGTGCGTGCAAATTGCCACTGGAGGGGGAAGGTTGTGCAGGTTGGAAGGGGGAGAGGGAATTACAAAAAAAAATGTATCTTTATAATATCCTTTTAAAGAGAAAATGGTAAAATGCTAACGAAATAATCAATTTGATGTTAATTTGAGGAAAAATAAGTAATAAAGTGATTTTCCATTAACTAAGGGTATGTAAGGATTCGCTGGTTTTCTTCCCAAACTCTAATCGATTGGTCCTGTTCCGTGGTCATAGCCTACTAACCATACAATAGTACGTATCACACACATCTAACCAATTAGCGCACCCACCTTGTGAGTTCGTAGTCGCCGTGGCAACAGGGCCAGTGCAGCATGACTACCATACTAGGGACAACTTTTCTACGTTTCTTTCCATTCTCACCAAACAAACAACGAGCGCATGGTTTTCCTTTTTTTTTGTTTACTTCATAATTGTAATTTTATTTTGTGTCTCAAATTAATCATCTGATTTTCCGTTTCCACTTGTGGCTGTGGCTTTGCTGGAAAACATTGTTTTTCCCTCGTTGAAGATGAATATAGTTTTCACATTTTTTGTTTTGTTTTGCTGAGATAATTTAATAACCCACTTGCCTACCCACCCACCAAACATAACACTCCAGCTATGAGTTTGTTTGCAAATTATTCCCCCCCTTTCAACTAAATCTCGTCCAATCTTAAACACACACACACACATAAACACAAACGTCGCCCACATATGTGTCTCTCACTTCACAGCAGCAATTTTGAAAACCATCCGGCAGTTAAATCAATAAAGTGATAATAATAGTATTTTTTGAATTATTAGTTACTCTCCCATTAATGTCAGTGAAGTAGAATAAGAAGTACTTGTAGTAGTAGTAGTAGTAGTTTGTGTTGTTTGTGTGATAATTAGTAGTAAAAGTCGTATGATTAAAGGTCCTATCAACCAATGTGCGATTTCATTAATTGCTCTGTCGTCCTCTTAGTTGCTCTCCCCTTGTTTCGTCTTGTTGTGTTGTGATTTGTTGAAGCGTATTCGTTAGTATTTCTGTTGCTGTTTCTTTTAAACTAGTTTCAACATTGATTTCCTTTCCATTTATTAAATTTCACTTTAACGCACGTGTCTTATTATATTTATCTTTCTCTGTTCCATTATTGTTTCACGGAGTGTCTGTGTTTACAAAACTGGTTTTTCTCCATCGACTTGTTGCGCTCGTGTTGTGTTGCCAAATGATAGCTAAGGGGGAGGTGGTGGTGTATGGATAATTATACCGGATGGTGGTGTGTGGGTGGTACACCATTTTCTTCAAGTTTTTATAACACATTCTGTAACATTTTACTGTTTTATTTTCTTCTTTTCTTACACCTTTCTACACTCTGTCTATCTCTCTTTCAATCTATTGAAGCAATGAAAGTTGAAGTAAACCGGCTGTGGGCAATGTTAATATGTTGTAAGTGAGTGTGTGTGTGTTTCAATTAAATTTCAGCATCTTTCCTCTTTTCTCTATTCTCTTCTTGAGTGCTAAAATGAGCTCTAATTAATATATATTTATATATATGAAAAGATCTAATACATATCCATTTTTTTCTTCTTCTGCTTCGTAACACATATTATGCTCGCCTGTCGTGATTTTTTCAATCTCTCTTTCTCTCTGTATTTTCCTCCCTTTATTATCCATCTTTCTCTCTCTCTCTCTCTCTCTCTCTCTCTCTCTCTCTCTCTCTCTCTCTCTCTCTCTCTCTCTCTCTCTCTCTCTCTCTCTCTCTCTCTCTCTCTCTCTCTCTACTCAACCATATGTGTGTACATGCGTGTGTGTGTGTGTGTGTTTCCCTGTTTCCAATTGCTTTCCCACCCCTTCCCTGTTCTCCCTTGTATTCGTTCCCTCGATCCGAATATGCCCGCGTTTCTCCTCCCTGTACCGTTTATTATTATTATTATTTTCGTATTATTTCAATTCCCTCCCATACATACACACACACACACCACAAACACACACATATATTTGCCCACCCCGCCTCTATAAGGTGTCATAATTGTAATCTACTATTTGTAAGCCCAGATCCCAGATTTGAAATTCTATCACTTTCAGCACGTACACCACACTGTGCCCGCGTGCCGTTCATTTTTCACCCTTATTTGTTTGTTTGTTTGTATGATTTTCTTCTTTTCTTTTTTTCCTATTAATTATAAACAGAGATATATGTAAATATGTGTGTGTGTGATTTTTGTTTGTGTGTGTATATATAAGTATGTATATGTATAGAATCGTAATCATAGTTAATAATGATAGTATTATCTTTCACCTTCCACAAATTGCAACTTTGCATTGGGTAAGAGCTGTGGCTTTTTTTGTTCATCCTTTTGTGAGTGTGTGTGTGTTTGTGTGTTGGGCAATAGGGAGGACAGCACAATACAGGATTTTCCAGTGGTTCTCATAGTTGTGGGACACTTCCTTGATTCTTTCGTATTGGAAAATGAACTTCATATAATGGAAATTGGATTCTATAGCAACCGTTTTGGACAGGCTCCTTGGAAATTCCTATTGGATCATCCATTCCTATTTGTCCAATAATGGTACTATAGAATCCAATTCCCATTACATTAAGTTCACGTATGAAAGAGTCAATAAAGTATCCCACAGCTATGAGAACTCCTGGAAAACCTAGTAAGAAAATGGATATTGTGGTTTTCTACTGTTACTGATATAATAATTGCGCTGCTTTGCCATTTTTTCTTCAGTTGCAGCAACCCGACCAGAGTGTGTGTTGCTATTTTGATACAACCCAGCAACAACGCAACAGGAGCATACACTCCTTCTCTCTCTCTCACACACACGCACACATAGACACTAATCTCGTCAAGGGAGGGAGAAGTGATGCGGCTACACACTTTTAAACGGGCTACATCATCCAAGCAAACTACTAAACCTTCCATTGGCGCGGGGGCTTTTTAGAACTAGCTCGCCAGCCTCACTTCAGCTTATATTTCATCCTCATTGCAATGGTAACTCGAATTAGTCTGAGCATGGGTGCTACACCTCGGATGACACGCACACATTCACACACACACAATTGACAAAGTTGAAATGGGATTTTACGGGTTGATGTGGCTGTGTGCTGGCTGGCTGCGTGCGCGAACACTCCCGTACCTTCTGCTAATCTAAACAGGATGCCTTCTTTAAACGACCTAAGAAGAGATACCTTCGGATGGTATAACTTTTGTAACATCTTTTCGTGTGTGTTTGTTATACAGTACTTGCTCGATGTGCTCTTTCCGATCCTGTGTTCTGCTGTTTTTGGTACGGTTTGGGAGAATGGTTTTGAAGTTTTCCTTTGCAAGTGTCCCTTTTGCTTCCGCTTAAGCCGCCGCCTGCTTGGATGTGCAATGTGTCGCGCCCCAGTGCAAGAGCAAACCCTGCAGTGCCCATTTCTCCCCCTCCTCGAATTACTTCATTACTGCTTTCTCGTGCTGCTCTTTTCAACAAATACTACCATTACCATTAATATTGATATTTGACTCGATAGGCGACGCGGGCGGCGATGGGGAGGCGCACGACGACGATGAAGAGGCCGGCGAGGGAGAGGACGACTTGGACGAGCTGTTGCCGCCGACGCCGCCGCCGCCCCCATTAGTTTGATCGGTCGACTGCCAGCTGTTGTTCGGTGCGGCCGTCTCCTTGCTGTTCTCTACCGCTAAAATCACATGCTTTCCACCGTGCACTTTCGGCGCCGGTTGGGCACCACCGCCACCACCAGTTGGCTCCTCCGGTCTTCCGCCGATCGAGCCGGATGCGCTCGAAAAGTTGGACGATATGGTGGAGCCGGTTTGGTTGGGCGAGCCCAGGCCCGGCGGTGCCGGTTCGGCCATCGAGATCGCCCCATTCATACGGCTGCTGGCGCCGGTTGGGCCGGTCGGCGGTGCGCCCGCGTTGAAATAAATCTCCGGCAGGCTGGTACTCTGCTGGATGCGGTTCGTGCTGGAGTCGAAGTGCAGCTTGTGGAGCATCTTTTTCACCGGGTGGTGCTGCTGGTGATTCGTTGCAGCATTGCCGCCCCCGGCAGCGAGAGAGATGGTCGTCGGTGCACCGGTTGGCGGTGAGCCGGACGTGGAGCCACCGCCGATCGTTACCATGGTGTCGGTCGGTGCCGCTGCCTGCCGTGCCTGATGCTGGTGTTGGTTGCTACGATGCGGTTGATGTTGCTGCGACTGTTTCGGCTGCTGCTGCTGCTGCTTGTAGCTGTCCCGACTAGCGTTGGTGCTGTAGCTGTTGTTGCGGCTGCTGCTACTGCTGCTGCTGCACAGATCGTACTCGTCGTTCGGAATGTTGGCGGCACCGTGCCCCAGTCCCACCATACTCTGCGCTCCCTTGGCCATACCACCATCGCCGCCGCCGGAACTTCCCGCACCATCGATATTGTTGATGCTCTTGCTGTTGTTCCCACCGGCACCGTTGCTTCGAGCGCGTCCACCACCTGTCACGCCCCTTCTACCGGACGTTTCCCCCCTGCCGCTGGTGCCCGCTCCACCCGTGTTGATCACCTCGTTCATAATGTCGATCTTGGAGTCGTAGATCAGCTGGCGTATTTTCTGATTGCTATCCTGTATCATATCCTCCAGCGAGTAGTAATAATCGTTCTCGCCCGCCGTAAGCGACGAGGTAGCAACGGCTGCAGCAGCCGCCGCCGTCGGTCGATGATGCCGCCGGCTAACGGCTCGACCTGCCAGCCATCCACTGTCGCAGGCCGACGTGCCACCACTGCCCAGCATACCGCCAAAGTAGTTGCTGTTGCTCACGCCATTGTTCAGCTTGTTGATGTGGATGATTTTGTAGTGCGATTCGCGCGGATCGTGGCTGAGATTCTTCATCAGCAGCGTCTCGTACTCGCAGGCACTGGCCGAACCGGATCCGCCGCTGCCGGAACCACCGGCACCGCCGCTACCGCTCCCGTGCGACGGCCCGAGCAGCAGTTTCCTCTTGCGCCGGTGCTTGCGATTGTTCTTAAGGCTGTAGTTGTGATGATCGTCGTCGGCCGAATCGACACCGTCGAGCAGGGTGGTGGCAGCGGCCGCCTCGTAGCCGACCGGGCCACCGGCGCCACCCTTTGCCGCCGCACCGCCCAAGCCGAGCAGCAGCGGGCTGGCAACGGTCAGCCCAAGCTCGGGCCCGACCGCCAGCTCGTCCTCGTCCGCATACCCACCGCTCAGCCGGTTCGGCTGCTGATGGCACAGCCGGTACTTGCCGAGATGCTTGTCGTACATGAAGCGCGTCGTCGGCTTCATGATCGATTTCAGCGGAATGTCCCCGCTGCCGGCGATGACGGATTTGAACGATTTCGGCGTGTCGGCGTGACTGGCGTTCATCGCTAGGGCGGCGGCGCCAAGGTGCAGCTTGCCGGCAGCCATACCACCGCCCACGGCCTCGTCCTCATCGTCGTGCTCGAGGCCCGCTGGTGGCCGGCCGCCCAGGTAGTTGATGTGGATGGGTGATATCTGGGGCTCGGGCGTGGCCGGCTCGTCATCGTTCGGCGTAAAGTACACGGACGCTTTGCTCTCGTCCACGCTCTTGGTGGAGAAGTTCTCCAGATACTTGAGCGCGTAGTCCGAGCCGACGAGCACCTTCGTTGGTGGCACTTCGTTGCCTTCCATCTGGGACAGCTTCTCGATCTTTGCCTTCAGATACACCTCAAAACCTACCACAAGAAGAGAGAAAGAGAGAGAAAGGAAGGACAAGGGTAATGTTAGAATTTGCGCTTAAGTACACGCTACACCACAATCTCGTCTTATTTAAGCGCGTGGGTTTACTTGCACCGTACACTCTTCAGCAGCGACCTGGGCACTATGGAATATAGATCTGGATGGAATGATTTAATTTACAACGTTACAACCCTTGCACCATCCATCGTTACACCCGAACGACTAACCACAGCCAATGCATTACATGAGCTATACATTTTGAGTGTGAGTTTTAGCGCAAGCAGCCAGCACCTACCACACCTACCCTTTTTATAGCTTTTTTGTTGATGGTGTTAATGTTTCGTTTCAAGGGTGACCATCTTAACTAGCTTTGCTATACATGCTATAAGCAAAGGTGTGGTTGTATGACTATTTTCTATAATTTGTTTGTGGTTGTTTCATGTACATGACATTTTTTTTCACATAATAGGCCCATATCACTAATGTTAGAGAACTACTGATCAGTGCTGCAAAATGTCATAAGCATCACGAGATGTTCACCAACGAAAACAATGAACATATCCATGGTAGCTTGATGCTCATTGTTGATACTCAATGAAAGTGCGTCATGATATGTCGAACATGACATGCGAGTGCTTGAGTCGAACGCGATACTCTGGCTGACAGGCTGAGCGTAATGTCGGCGCAAGCATAATCATGAGCTTTTCCTGGTAGTGAACAGTGCTACCACATGCCACTGTTTTAGTCACCAACACTCATGACTGAAACCAATCACATGCTTGATGACATTTTCTTAAACACCCAATTCTTCATCACTCACTTGGTAATGACATTTTCTGTCGGTGATAATCACGACATTCTTGCAATATACTTGGCGTGTGGTCCCAAGCAGCAAAATGAGCATGCTTTCTCGCCCTGTGACATAGTGACTGGCCAAACGTTGGTCGAAAAATGTAACGACGCATGCATTGGTCACACCAATCGTTTTGAGTATCACTTCTGATTATCACAATTGAGTACGTGACGCTGACATGGATTTTGTTTCGATCAGATTTTTTATGACATTGACACTGACGTTTTGCAGCACTGAAGTACATTTTCTATCACACGCGATAACAAGCTCAGCGGGTAAAAGTCCATGTTCCAACTATGCTAAATAGAAATTATGAAGAATTTTAACGTTTATAAAGTATATTATTTGAAAGCTTCTCACATTTACAAATATTGAACGTCTGAAGGTGTGTAACATGATGTAATAAACATAATGCTTCACTATTTTTAGTTAATAATTATCATAGTTATTAATAACTAATGCAATACGGGTATTTTTTCAGCTTATAGCAAATCGTTTTTTTGTTATTGCGCTGCTTAGAACTATGTTGTTAGGCCGTTTGTTAATTTATCGTCAAATTTTCCATTTTTTTACAGCATATAAGTAATAATTTTATGCGCCGTAGTGTTGTTATTGAAACGTCCCTAACATTGCCAAACGTATTAAACATAAAATTAAAACAGCATCGTAACAGATTAAAAATATTAGTAAAGCATTTAGCCTGCATTAACCAGGAATCATGCCAAAAAAAGAGGGTTAATAATTCTGCAATAGCTTCTCTCAAACGTCACAGCAAGGATTTGCAATCGTAAAAATGTAAACCTTATCCTTAGAGTGAAAAATAATATTCTATTAGTAATGCTTCTGCTCCATTATTGCTGACTCTATCAATAATAAAATAATAATAATAGCAAGGACACAAAAGTACAATGTAAACTATCGTTCTACATATGAAAAAGCTACTTTCCATTTCCGTTATCCACCAACCTAAAATGTTACGGGATCCTTTTCTGTGCCCACATAAATAACGAATAGTTTATTACAACATTAACGTACCCATTAAATACTCCAACTTTACATGCACTTTTGGTGCATCAGGCGGTTATGTGCGGCACTAAAACCTAGTCCTGAGTAAAGCAAGCACCACCTAGTAGCAATCTTCTTCTTCAGGTGATACATCAACTGCTTAGTGGCAGTGTCGGGCTGGGTTCAAGGATTTTTCCTTGCCTTCTCGAGCGCTGCATCAGTAAGCAGCACCATCGTGGCATACACATCAACACAGCGAGCAAATCCCCAAACCCATCATCCACAGCCAAGCTGTAGCGGGACAAACTATTGATTGTACCCGTCGGGGGTGGGGGAAGGATGTACTGGCGACGAAAACGGTTCGGTACACAAACAGTCAAACCCGGCAACGAGGGCAGGCAAAAGCAGGGTTCGGAGGCGCCACGGTAAGCTTTAACCCGTTATATTTCCTGTACGATCCCCGATGGCTACATGAAAAGGGCACTCGGTTTGGCGGAAAAGGACGCAACTTACGGGCGCTGTCTTTGACGTTCACCGCCATCGTTGTACCACGGTTGCAAACCGAAGCCCCGGGAAGGGTCAAGGTTAATGGTTTCTGTTTTCGTAATCGAGCTGTTTATTGCGCGCCTTTCAAGTGCCTGAATGCTCGGGTGGACCCGAGAACCGACCCGGTACGTTGGGTACACGTGGGAGAAATTGAGACCCCACGGGAGGCAGCAAAAAAAAACACAAAAACTTTTCACATAACTTCACATTAGGACACCCACATGTGCTTGTAATGGAGGTCGAGAGAAGCCCGTCCTGGCGACCCTCCATTTCTTGGGAAAATGTTTGATGGTTTCGAGTGGGAATGGTAGTGTAGGTACACACATACACTACTGGCGACAGTTTGAAACGGACATACTTTCCGCCGCTATCAAAACAGAAACTAATGGGCCCATCACAACCGTATGTCGCTGCTCCTGCCACCCTGGCCAGGCGCAAACCGTGCAGTAGGAAAGCTTGCGGTGGAGCGAACGAGTAAGCAAATGGTTCAAGCAAAAGCGATGCATATTTCACAGCATGGAACCGAGGTGAAATCGAATGAGTCAATAGCTTTGAATTTGTTTGCTACAAACATACATGTGTGTGTGTACTGCTCTCTATTTCAAGTGATGTTAGCGACGAGGAAGGTAAAGATGGAAGCGTTTGTTAGAAAAGCTTGTTTCGTGGAAAGTGCGGAATTACTTATAAACGTACCAATGGAAGCATCACAGTACAAACTTCTACTTAAGCGATTTTCAAGATGGTTTTGTGGTAAAATTTATATTAAAAAACATTTATCCAGTTTATTGTTTTTAAGCATGATCCAAGTTTCATAAGATTTTTCACAACGTTTACTGACAGATTCCCAAAATTATTATTGTAATGTCTTAGAATTTTCATAAACTATCCACAAAATTGTATTGTGCACATTTACTTTTCTTGAAATAATGAATTTTAAACCATTTTTTCTATACTAAAGTCGTTGAATATTTTAAAAGGCAAAAAAAAACAATAAAAAACGAAATCGATATCTTTTTACAATTTTTAAAAATAATATAAAAAGTATAGAAAAGCAATATGGCCTTCTCGGACCGTTCCTTCTGAATAATAAAAAAAAGTAGAGAAAAATGCAATGCCTATTGCAAGGAAACAAAATTAATTTCGTTGTAACTCAAATTTCGTTTTCATGAACTAACAATTTTATATTTTTGGATTTTTGGTCGATTTTTTAAAGTGAGCAACCGCCCATTAAAATAAAAATTTAGTTATACTATGAAACTGTACTAAAATGATACCGAAAAGTTATAAGAAACTACCGCAATAAATAACTACAATGAACTGGTAATCATTACGTAATGGAAGAAGCAACCCAGTAATTGATAGCAGTTCCTTTACATTACTGGAAACTGGACCTAATATACCATTTCCCCCAAGCCC
This sequence comes from Anopheles coluzzii, assembly GCF_943734685.1. Classification (NCBI taxonomy): domain Eukaryota; kingdom Metazoa; phylum Arthropoda; class Insecta; order Diptera; family Culicidae; genus Anopheles; species Anopheles coluzzii. The sequence continues at coordinate 13,452,141 of NC_064671.1, read as the reverse complement.
AGCATGCGCCATTGCCCCAGCACCAACCGTGACCACCACACATCATCAACCTGGCCCAATGTTAGACGTGATTGAATAGCTGTACACAGAGTAGAACGAGTGGATAGAACCGGACACGGAGGAGGCGAGCAAACAACAAATCTTAGCCTTTTGAAAACTATCGTTCTATCATTGCATTGCCTGTGAGTGTGTTGAAAACCAGCGATAAAGTATATAAACAAGATGCAAACACATGATAGATAGAATCTCTTACAAACTAAATATAGCTCGCCGTACTTTACCATGTATCATTGCAAAAGCCGCGTGTGTTTGGTTTGGTTCGGTTTCTCTGCGCGGGGGCTTCTCCATCACGCGAGGGGGGGGGCTCATTGGATAACGAGGATAACGCACGGATGGGTTTGCCGATAGTGCAGTTCGTCGCTGGTGTCTTGCTTGGGTTGGGTGTGCTTCGTGTTGGTTGGGTGGTGGTGCCGTCGGTTGCATTTCGGTTGTCGTTTTGAATTTGAACTATCACGCCACTAGAGCGCTGATAAGTTTGCAACAATGGGGGCCCGGTCTCTCGGCCCAGCTGGCTAGCATTGTGTCGTTGTTTTTAAATTACCAATTAAACAATAATCGTATCTACTCCGGTAAATCAAACCCCGCCGGAGTAGCCGGAGCAGCGTCTTAGAATCTGGTGATTTGATCATGTCTTCGCAGTTGATAGCGCGAATCTGGGTTTTTTTTTTCATTTAAAGCATTAAGTTACCCGATGCATCGGGCAAAGCGTTTTGTGTGTATTTGTGGGGGAAAGTAGTGGCCGAACCGTAACATTTTTTTTTGTTAAAGAGAAAGAAAGAAAGGAATGAAAAGAAAACGAAACGAAAGAAAAGCCATTCCAAATCGGTCGTGTACGTACGGAACGGCAGCGTGTCGAAATGGATAAAGGTTAATAAAACAAGGGTAACAAAAACAAAGAAAAGTATTACTAACAGTTTGCTATCTACGGCACGGCACCCGTGCGCTAGCTACGGCTAGGTCTACTACTACGAATAGTTAAAAAAGCGTTATTAAACGACTAGCTAGCTACTCGCTGCAGAGAGCAAAAGCGTTCCTCAATTTACTAGCTGCTGCAACGGTTGCCCTGCAACCGGTCGGCACCCGGTGCCCACACCATTGCCCAACACTCACCATCGAAATCTTCGTCCTCTTCGTTGCGGCCGCGGCAGTTCTCGAAGTAGAAGCTGGGCAGATTTTCCAGCACCTTGTTCAGCGTCTGCTGCTGGTACTTGTAGCCCTCGCGCAACCGAAGCGCCTGGTGGGCACTGAACTTGCGGATCTTGTTGCGCTGGAACACGTAGTTCTCCCGCACCCAGGTCAGCTGACCGGTGGAATAGTCACGTACCCGGCGGACCTGCACGTGAATACGCAATAAGCGCGTTAGTGAATGATAGACACACACACACATGCATATATTTATAGTTTTGTACCAGTTGAGCGTAGCTTCTGCTATGCACGAGTAGTGCACACTGCTTGCTATCTAGTACGGTGTTACACAAGTCAATACTCACCTGATCGTAGTACTGATCCCGCAGCGTGGTGAGATGATGCGTTCCAATGTCTCGGATTTCGCGCAAATGTTTCGCCTGCGTCGAGTAGCTGCCCTGTATCCAATCGACCTGCTGGGCACAGTTGTCCTTGATGCGATGAACCTGCCAAAAACGAAAGGATAATAATTCGTTAAACAGCTGACAAACGTAACAAACAATATTCGTGCAGCTCCAACCATACGTCTGCACGTACCTGTTGCGTGTAGTTATCGCGCAGCCGCTCCAGCTGCTGGCTCTTGTAGTGTTCGATGTTGTCCAGCATCGCGTAGATCTGGCGCGCCTTCGACGACGTCTTGTCGTTCTTGTAGCAGTAGCTGCAACAGTTCTGGCAGATCAGATCGACGATGTGGAAGCGGATGAAGATGCGCCGAATGCCCTGGAAGATCAGCGTCAGCGCTAGGAAGGCGGCCGCCGAAATTGCACCGGTAATGATGCTACCGATCTTGACGCGATAGAACACGATTGGATCGATGTAGAGGCTAATAATAGCAGCGTGTCCCACAGCGCAGTTCCAGCAGCACGCAGGTGACACACCACACGGGTGTAATTTACATAGCGCGGAGGGGAAGTAAAAGAAAAGGGAAGAGAAAAGGAAATCGCACATAAATATATTACACTCATCGAGCACAGGAGCAAATACCATGCCAAGGCCATTTCAGGAAGGAGAGGGGCGAGCCTGTTCGAGAACATACGATAGCACGAAAACCATATCATCCGTTTCATTTCCTCCCTGCTGTTTGCTCCGTAGTTGGTATGAATTATTCATTTTTGCCGTGGCCAAAAATCAAAGCCATATCGACAGTGCAGCAGCTAGTATCGATAAAATTCTTGCAAATGGCGTACTTCGCCTCCCTGTTATTTAGGTTACCAGGGAGTGGACGATGTAGGACGGCGGCAAAGGAAAGACAAGGCAAGAGGGTGTGTAATTGAAGTGAAGAAAACCTGCAAAGGCGTAATCGATTTCCATCAGCTGTGAGGAGCTGGCGGGTCGACCGTTGGTAGAATGTATGGAAGGCACGACGAAGCGTGGCGTTTGCGAAAAGTGCATTCGGGCATGATGCAACTGATATAAAGTGCAAGCCGAATACACGCTGAGAGGGAAAGCAGGAGGAATTTCAATTTAGAGCAACTTTTTTGTGTTTTTTTTTTACGAGATATATTTTACTTTTTTTGATATGCAACGAAAATAAACGACTGCAGAGTTTTCATGGTAATAGAGAAAGAGGATTTTGATGTCCGAAACTGATTGGCCTGGAATAATATATTAGAATCTAAACTATTGCAGCTAGGTTGGTCTGGTGGTAAAGTCGTCAACTCGCACGACTACACAAAACATGCCCGTTATGGGTTCAAGCCCCGAATGGAACATCCCCATACGGGGGTTAGGACTGACTATCCTGCTATGGTAATACGTAAACGCTCAGTAATCCCGCACGCTCGATAAATCTGCACTTATGACAGTTAAATTCTGAACAGGTGTGTAGTAGTAGTGAACTATGTTTTAAAAAAGATGAATATATATATATATATATATATATATATATATATATATTTCTATTTTTTTAATTATTAGCTTTCTTTGTACATGAAAATGTATATAATGAAACAGGTAACTCATGCCCCGAGACTAACATAAGAAGTTAAAAAAACACGTCAAAACGTCATTCGATAATTCGCACTCAATCAAGTGCGGTTTACGGAGCGTATACTGTAAATTAGATGTGTCAAACTCATTTCTTCGGTGGGCCACTTGTTAGCTCAAAACAGCCTGTCGCGGGTCGCAATAATTAAATTGAATATCGATGATAAAGGCAAATATGGACTGAATTCATCATTACTCCATAGGGCCGAGGGCCGCATACAGAACCCTCAGGGGCAGCCAGTTTGACATACCTGCTGTAAATAAGTCACTGTAAGCCGAGCCCACTAGTGGTACAGGCAGGCCTTGACCGACAACGGTTGTTGTGCCAAAGAAGAAGAAGTAGAAGAAACAATTGCAGCTATTTATCTTGTGAAACATTACCAGCAAACATAAAAGGACGGCAACAAACCGCTTGCCCGTTTGCCCAACATTGGGCGAAAATGTTGTTCTACCAGCAGTGCAGCTAATGTAATTATTATAGCCAGCTAAAAGCTTCCAAAGTACCACCAGCCTTTCGAATCGAATAATCTGCCACGGATCACACACACACAGTAGAGCAGAACATCGCTTGCAGCACACACTTACCGTATATCGGCCGTGGCATTGCCCATGATATTAATAGCGTAGCACGTGTACAGCCCACTGTCGCGCCGGGAAATGTTGTGAATCCGCAGGAAGCCATTCTCGAGCAGCGTTATCCCCTCGTGCAGCCCATCGCCCGTTACGTTGTCCATCGTGAGCATCTGGAATTCGACCGCCTGCTGGTACTTGCGGTTGCCGCCGCCGCCGCCCGGCTCATCCTCGAACAGCAGCGATTTCTGATCCTGCTCCTGGCTGTGCCGCAGGATCTCGTTCTTCGGCGTGATCCAGATAATGTCCGGCGGCGGATTGCCAGTAAACACGCACTCCAGCACCGCGTCCGACTTGAGCAGATGCATCCGGCTCTCGGACGACTGAAGCAGCTCCGGCTTGAAGCAGCTGATGTGCTGCAGCACGCGCACAATGTCGCCCGGATAGCCGTTGCGGCACTTCAGCTCGGACAGGCGGAGCAGATCGTAAATCTTCTGCGTGTTGTTCTCCGCCTGCAGCTCGTCGAGCCAGCTCAGTATCCAGTACATGTGGCAGTCACAGCCGTAATCGTTGTCCAGGAAGTTGGCGTACTGCAGCTCGTGCAGGGTGCGTATCTGCTCCGGGATGTACATGATATCGTTGCTGCCCACGTCCAGGTAGCGCAGCCGGCGCAGCTCGCCAATCTCCTTCGGCAGGCTGGTCAGTCTGTTGTTGGACAGGAGCAGCGTTTCCAGGTGCGGCACATTGCGGAACACGCACGGCTCGATCTCCTTCAGTCGGGTGTTGTTGCGTATCGAGAGGTAGCGTAGACTGCGCAGCACCTCCTTGTTCACCGTGTGGTTGTTGCGCGCCACCCAGTTGCTGAGCGTTTCCAGGTTGGTCGCGTCCAGGTGCAACCGTACCAGCGCGTGCTGGCTGGCGAAGATCGAGTTCGGCAGCGAGCGCATCAGGTTGTTGCTCAGATCGAGCGACCGGAGCGACCGGAGCGCGGAAAACACGGTCGACGGCAGGATGTAGATCTGGTTCTGGTTCACGTTCAGGTACCGCAGCTCGTCCAGCGTGTCGAACGCGTTCCGGTCGATGAACACCAGCTTGTTGCCGGACAGGTCGAGCGACTGCAGCCGGCGCAGCCCGTATAGCGCGTTCTTGGAGATCTTCTCGATGATGTTGCCGTTCAGGCGCAGCACGCGCAGCTGCTTGTTGAGCAGGAAGAAGTTGTCCAGGAACGAGACGAGCATGTTGCTGGACAGATCCAGCACCTCGAGCGCCCGCAGCTCCTTGAACACCTGGAACGGCACCACGTACAGCCGGTTGTGCGCCAGGTGCAGCTCGGTCAGGTTGCCGAGCCCGGCGAAGCTGTTGCGCGGAAGATCGTGGATCGTATTGTTGGCGAGGTTCAGCACCCGCAGCCGGCCGAGCGGCCGGAACAGGTGCAGCGGCAGCTCGCCGAGCCGATTGCCGTGCAGGTCGAGCTCGACCAGGTTCGGCAGATCGGTGAAAATATCACTCGGAAGATTGTGTAATTGATTCGCGGATAGCTGCAGCAGCTTCAGCCGCTCCAGTCTGCTAAAGTAGTCTCTCCTTAACGTGCTAAGTAAGTTTGCGCTTAGGTCTAGTATCATCAGGTTGCTAAACTTCCGCCCGTCCCGGGCGAACGTGAGGGCGAACTGCTGATCGGTCACGTTGCTGTCCCGCCAGCGCACCATCTCGAGATAGTTCTCGTTCTTCAGGGCGAGCTGGTCGCTGGCCGGGCTCTGCACTGGCACGCGCTCCAGCAGGATGCCCTTGTAGGAGTTGACGGGCCGCAGGTACTCCTCGTTGACCGCCCGCAGGCTCGTGTCGGAGCAGGTCAGCACCTTGAGAAAGCTATTTACATCTTCGGTGTCATCATTGTAGGTTGGATAGTCGGACTGGGGCGGCGAGTAGTCCGCCGTCGGCACCAGCGGCGTCAGGTCGATCCGGTGGCGCCCGGCGTCGGCCTCGACGTCCAGATCGGCGTCGGCGTCCGGTGCGGACGGTAGCGTCGCGAAGTAGCTCACCGAGACGGTACCGTACGTGGACGTTAGGGCACATTTTGTCTGATCCGTCACGTGTACAATGAGGAACAGCTGGGCTAATATCAAGACGACTTGCGTATGCAGATGCATCTTGACTGTAGTGGCAATAGTTTGCAGTAGGATTCGCTGTCGTACAGTTTACGCGAGAGTCGTTGAATCCATTGAGCTACCAGAAACCGATGAGGCATCTTTTTACACTGTGACTGCGAATGAGAGAAGAGATTAGGAGTGAGAAAGTTAGTATGTGTTTGATGATATTGGCTAATCAGTCATATAAATCTTCATCAAAAAGGGATTTATTGATATCGTTTAGAAATTAAATCACACTCTCGGCTAACCTTTTAATATAATGGTTATGCAACGCAATATTTACATTTCACGCATAGTTTCTGGTGAATACATTATACCGTCCAAAAAGAGCAAACAAACAAATGGCCCTGGCCACATGGCACTAACAAAAAAAAGGAATCTGTTTCCCGACACGCACAGTGCCGTTTGCCGCAGCAAATGTATTCTACGAAACGGCAAACCCACACGAATACAAACCCACGGAAATTCTGCCACAAAAAGACACATCACCTTAGTATTCTAACCGACGACGGCATAAGGTAGAGGCCCCGGTCGTTCAAAAGCAGCCGCAATTTTCCGACATTTTTTTGCTATAGTTTAATAACAAACCCAACTGGTTATGATGGTTGGTTAGCTGGCGAGCTGAGCGATCCAACACTTTGCATCACAATTGGAAGCATTTTTGTCCCAAAAATTTTGGTGATTATACACCACTCTGTTTGCACACATCCTTTTCCTCCGTTTTCATCAGGATCAAACAACACCAGGATTTTGCGATTTGGGCCAACAAAGAAATTGGGCTTTTATTAACGAGCAAGCTTCCACGGTCACGTACTGCAGTGTCGCGTAAAGTATGCAAAATTAAACGATCAAACACACTTCCCATGCAAAGCGGGTCTAGTGTCTTCCAAGCGGCAAGCTTACCGGTAGAGGTCGCACGCATTGCAAGTCGAGAATAAAATTGCCGTTGAGACATCGGAAGATTAGTGCCGTTGCGGTGTAAAAGGATTAACGGAAAGGGTCGATGACCATTCGTGATATGCTTCTCCTCATGTACGGTTCGTATCAGGTATTTCAACTCGAGCGTGAAGTTTTGTGTTACGATTTAAACAATTTTTGTATGTAATTTTAGAAATGAAAATGTTGTCAACAGTGCATATAACTTCGCGTGCCCAACTATGGCTTAAGACTTATAAAATATATAAACAAACAATCGAGACTCTTTGTATACTCGAAAATGTTCGAAATGGATCGAAAAAGGAAAAAGCTCAATCATCATCATTAATCATTGACATTTACACTAAAGGGGTGTTTTACGATAATGGCCAGCTTTTTTAAATGGATCACTAGAAACTGCATGGTGGCCGAACAAACAGACGCTGTCGTCTTCTACAAGGCCGGACGGGTTCGTTTCCTATTTAGATCGTGTAGTCGCTACAACAGAACAGGACTAAGTATTTAGAGGTTAGTATGTAAAAAAAAGAAGAGAGAGAGAGTGTGTGTTATGTCCCAATTTTAATAAAATATTTATGACACATTCCGACACTCCTAGTGCTGTGGCTGGCTACTCTATATACACACATACACCCTTCGTTCCGAACGACCCAAAATCAAATAAAATTCCACACTCTTATCACGCCCGGTTAGTGTCAATTTTATGGCCGGCTGATATAATTGGTTCATCTGTCACATCGTGCACCGGGGGGGAGGAGGAGAACTTGTGGTTAATAAAATTCCATCTCTAACTGTCATGTCACTCCCCCGTAGTCGTAGAGCTCCAGCACCCTGTTGGACTTCGCCCGGGAGCGACCAGACACACCAGAAGCAGAGAACAGGCTAGTCCCTCTCACACGTCTCTCACGTCCACTTAGTAGCCATGTCTCACATTTAAATTGTCAACAATACTAACATCACCAAAGATATCTTTGGACAGTTTGCTGCTACCAAGGAGCATACACGGAATGTGGTAGAAAGCGATGAATTTCAATTTAATACACACCACGGCATAAGTATTTCGCAACATTCGATACCGACGAGAGAGAAAGAGAGAGAGAGAGAGAGAGAGAGCGAGAGCGAAAGAGAAACAGTGGACCACAACAAAGTTGGTAATGGATACAGACACAGACACACAAAACCGCCAAGTTGTTGTTTTGCTTCCCCCTCTTCCGGGTATAGAGAGATGGCCCGGTGGCGTTCTACCGACAGCCACAACCCGACTAATACGGGCGGCTTCACGAGTAAATACTTCGTTAGCATCTTTATGGTGTGCCTTTCGTTGTGCTGTCTCACACTCCCGGCGTTCCGTTCCATCTGATGACATCGCAAAAGTGTGCTTTTGTGTGTGAGTTTGAGTGTTTTGAGCATACCGCATACTCTTTCAACGGGGGTCAACGGACACGGAACTCCAAAATGACAGGATGGAAACGAGCGATCGATCGATTTTTGGCATGCCTACACACCCGCAGGACAAAGTCATGCGAAGGTGAACAGATCAACACCACCCGTTGCAATGGAGAGAGAGCTTGCTTGCTTGGTGTGAAGCGTTATCACACTTTAGCGGCCCGTTTTGTGGAGCAAACGCGCCAGACACACTGTGACACCACATCGAGCACGCACGCATTTCTTCGGCAGAATACAGTTTCTGTTGGGTGCGATTGGAAGGAAACGGCAGCAAAACTAAAACGAAAACCAGCCACACCATCCAATGAAACGTCGAACGAAAGCACGAGTAGACGCTTAATGGCGTTGGACGGCAGCAGCAGCATGAGATGTGCATTAATTTGATGAACCGAATTCAATTTATTATTTAGTAGTTGACGTATGGGAGAGGGCAGGAGGAGGCGCACACTGTCCACCCGATTCTGGCCCTGGCGTTCTGTGAAGCGATAAATAAACCATCGGACACTGCCAGAGTAATCTAATAAAAATTGGAAAATGTTTATTATAAATATTGATCCTGGATTGAATCACACAGCTGGGCGTAATATCGCTTTTTCCCTCGTTTTGTCTTATGTTGCTGTATTTTGCCCCCCCAGCGACAGTGAATCGTTTGTTTTTATGGCCGCACTGAAATATTCCTGCATCGATAATTCATAAGAGACCGACCGATTTGTGCCGTGATTCGGTTAAATACTAATGGCTGTGTAATGTAAACAGTTGTGTGCGGTATTTGTATGATGAATGGTCGAATGAATTTATTATTTGTTGGTAGGAAAACAGAGCACAACAAAACATTACATGTTACATTTCGCTCCTGTTATTGGCTTCCTCAGAAGTTGTTGGGATTTATTACTATTTATGAATTTCAATTCATGGGGGCCTTCACGATTCTAGTTAGTTTTTTGTATGGAGTTTGACAGTTGGAGGCTGAAATCATGTAAACACTCCATACAAAACCACACAAAAAACTAGCCTGCAATTTTCAGGCTAGATTATTCTAGCCACAAAGCTAGAATTAGATTCGAGTACCTGGTTCGAAAACACGGTGTTGTTTACATTTACCCCAAGGTGCATTAAAGAGATCTGGTGATGGAATCTAGAATCAAAGTGTATCTAGACTAGGTGGTCTCATAGCCCATTTTTTATAACCAATTTTGAGCATCACTTTTTGACAGGATGGGTGAAAACTTTTGTTCAAACAAGCTTTCTGGAGGCTTGACGAATACTCAAAACACTCTTAAAATCTTCATTCAGAAGCAGAAGCGATAAAAATCAGCCTTCTAAATTCATACACCTTGGGATAAGCCCACCTGTATATTATACGCACTTAGATAGCTGCTCGAAAACTGCTATACAATGTGAAACAACTAGCACTAAATGACCGATAAAAACATTTTCTAACTACTAAATAAAACTAACTTTTCATTTATTTGACTATAACTAATTTAATTTATTTTTATAATCCCGCTACTTAACACCGTATCCCGCGATCACCGACACCAGAATGGCCTTTTTTCGCCATCGCTTCGCTCGTCTCGATCGCTTCTCACTCTCTTCTCATAAAATGTTCTCGCTGAGTGTCAGCCGCCCGAACATGCCGCCGATGCCGCCTTCAGCTCCATCTACACGTAGCCGGTTGTGTAGAGAACTTGTTGCGGCTAAGGTCGCTACATATCATTACACTTTTTTTTTTTTTTTTTAACGAAAGTGCTGCAAGAAAATTTTGTATAGTGCCGTTTTTTTCATGCAAATCGATATCGCCTTATCAATTGATATCTCTGGTTTTCGCATCATTTCCGCCTGAACGACCCTCGTGGTGCAGTCTCGCTATTAATCATCTGAAGTTGCTCGTACTCGCAATATACGTAAATAGTGTCGTTTGGGGTTTGAATGTAATATTATCGTACCCTAAATTTTACTAATTTGACCTATTTCGTATTTCAGATGTTCTGTTCTGGCTTGGGGACTTATCGCTTATAACAAACGCTGGGGGAGCAATTCGGTTTCTATCAATCATTCAACCTCATCCGCTCAACCTCGCCAGCTCAACCTTTCATTTCGCGTGCCTTGTTTTGTTTAGGTGTTGTTTTAACATGCCTTTTATGTCGTGTGCTTTTCGTTGGTGCCTTCAGTGTTGATATGTGTTTGCGCTTATAGTGTATCGCTAGGGAATGTGTATCGATTGCTCACGGGAATGTTAGCTATAGTCGCCTTTATCTTTTTCTTTTTTTTTTTTTTTTTTTTTTTTTTTTTTTTTTTTTTTTTTTTTTTTTTTTTTTAAATCCTTATTTCTATTTACAAAAATCTCTCTGTATAGATATATATGAAAACTCTATAACTAAACTTATTCGCGAATTTATGATACTACGATTGAAAATTTTGCTAATTATAAGGTGTTCATATATATCTATTTACAAATCTACTTGTTGTTTGTTAGACTAACTTAACCTAGGTTATTATTATTATTATTTTTTTTTTTGAATGCCTTATGTTACTCGTTAAACTTTTTTAACCTATTATTATGAACCTTTTCTATTTTTCTTCCGTTCCTTATTTCGCAAGTTTGCTCGCTCGGTATTCCTACCACTTCATAAGGCCCTTTCCAGATACCCTGCAATTTTTGACCAACCCCCGTCTGATTATTCCTAACTAATACCATTTCTCCCCACATGGGTTGCCAATCAATCGCATTCCTATCATATTTCTCCTTGCGTTTCTCTTTTGAATTTATCAAATTATTTCTTGCTATTGAATGAATCTCTGTTAGTTTTGTAATAAGCTCTTCGCAAAAATCACTATATAATTTTTTCCTATTCTTTTCTTTATAAATTGAAGTTGGAAGTCTAGCTTTTCTCCCGAATACTAATTCATAAGGAGTAAATCCCGTAGACGAATTTATACTTGTGTTGTATTCCATTGCAAAATATGGCAACACACTGTCCCACTGTTGATAATTTTTGCCCACAAATTGTCTCAAATATATTTTGAGTTCCCTGTTGGCCCTTTCTACTAAATTTGCCTGTGGGTGGTATGCTGATGTATTTATTTTTTTTATTTTTAAGATCTTGCATGTTTCTTTCATAATCTGACTCATGAAATTTGTGCCTTGGTCCGTTACTATCTCTACTGGAGCTCCATAACGGCAAATAACCTCCTCAACAAACGCTTTGGCCACCGTTGTTGCTTCTTGGTTTTCCAGGGCTGTTACTATTAAATATCTACTAAGATCGTCTTGAATGACTAATCCATACTTGTTCCCTCTCTCTGATTCCGGCAGAACAACAATATCCATGAACATTTTTTCAAATGCCTGTTTTGACGTTGTTGTTATCTGCATGGGAATTTTATTGAACCGGCCAATTTTATTCAATTGACACGACTTGCAACCTTTAACGTGTCCCTCAATGTCTCTGTCCATTCCCTTCCAGAAAAACAACTCCTTGATCCTCTTCTTCATCCGTCTCACTCCCACATGTCCTCCCAATGGGGCATCATGAAATTCATGAAGCACAGTATTTATTTCGCTTCTCTCAATTTCAATCTTATCAGAAAATGGGTTGTAGTTCTGGAATTTGGTTACGACAGTTTGTTTAACTTTTTCTAATTGCTCTTTTCTCTTAGCTTCTTTTTCGCTTGTTTCCTTTTCCAAATCAATTTTCATTAAGTTTTCCCAGTGATCATCTTGTAAAGTAGTACTCTTACTTGCTTCTATTCTCTCTTCCCCGTTATCATTGTTAAGTTCGAGAACTACTTTTTTTTTCGTTTGCCCGCGTGTTACCACTGCAACTGTATTATTTACTTCCTCATCATGTTCGTTCTCTTTAACCTCGGGAAGCCGTGATAGGAAATCGGCAACTATATTCTCTTTACCTTTCTTATACCGAATTTCACACTCCAACCCTTGCAGTCTCAATCTCAGTCTAGACAAAACTGGAGAATTTTCCTTGAGACGCCAAATGGATACTAATGGCCTGTGGTCGGAATAAATAATAAATTTTTGACCATAAATATAATGTTTAAAATGGTCAACTGCCCAAACAATAGCTAGAAGCTCCTTTTCAATCGGGTGATACCGCTTTTCTGCTCCTACCAGAGTACGACTGGCATATGCAATTGGGCGTTCTATTGTTTTTTCATTTGTTAATACTGCTCCTAGAGCATAATCGCTGGCATCAGTAGTTATAACAAAAACATCTCCAAAATCAGGACGTACTAACAAAGGCTCAGAAATAAGCAAACTTTTTAATTTTGTAAATGCCTCATCACATCTTTCGTTCCATATAAATTTCACATTTTTCTTCAATAATTCATGTAATGGTTTACGTATATCAGAGACGTTCGGGATGAATTTTCCATAAAAATTAATAGTTCCTAAAAATGAACGTACTTCTTTAAGATTTTTTGGCGTTTGCATATTTAAAATTGCCTTTACATTTAATTGTGTTGGTTTGATGCCTTTTTCATTGATTGTGTGACCTAAATAAGTAATCTCTGTGTGAAGCAGTTTACATTTTACCGGTTCAATTTTTAAATTATGGCATTTCAATGCTTCTAATACTTTAGTTAAAGTATTGTTATGCTCCTCTACTGTATCCCCAAATACAACGATGTCATCTAAATAGACAAAGGCTTTAATGGGTTGAATTGTGTAGAGCACCGTGTTCATAAGTTTTTGAAACGTAGCCGGGCTATTTTTGAGCCCCATTGGCATCCTTAAGAATTCATAATGCCCCTTAGATGTTGAAAAGGCGGTTTTTTCAGCATCTTTTGGCGCTATAGGTATTTGAAAAAACCCTGACTTTAAGTCAATTGTTGAAAATATTTTGCTGTTACCAATATTGTCCATTATATCATCAATTCTAGGAATCGGATATATGAATGGTTTAGTGATAATATTTAGCGCACGGAAATCAACGACAATCCGATATTTTTTTTGATCGTTTTCGGATTTTTTTGGTATGCACATTACCGGCGCATTCCACGGGCTTTTGCTAGGCCTGATTATATGCTGCTTTAACATTTCTTCTATTTGTTCTTCCATGATCATGTTTAATGCTGTTGGGAACCTGTATTGCCTTTTAAATATCGGGATATTGGAACTAGTTTCGATTTCATGTGTCGCTGCTTGAGTGTATGTTAATTTATCTCCCGGGAGGTAGAATATATCACTGAAGTCAGCAATAATTTTGTTTGTGCTGATTTTTGTTGCATTATTTAAATGATTTAAATTGATTTTATCCATCAATTCCTTATACCTTTCTGAACCTACTAATTCCCTATCTTTGCTCGTTTTAACTACGTCGCAATCTGCGAGTTGCTTCTCTATGTGTGGGAGCAATTCGAAATTTCCTTTTTGAGTGTTATCACTGTTTTCAAAAAGGGTACCGTCTATTTGCTCTAATTCATCCATATTTTTTTTTATATTCTCGTCTGCGGTATTTAATGGTTCAGTATTTAATGGCTTCTTCAGATAAATTATTTGAAAATTCGATCCGATGCACATTGTATATTTTTTTAAAAAATCTGCTCCAATTATAGCTGGAACGCTAAGTTTTTCTAGTATATAAAATTTTATAGGGTATACAAAATTGCCAATATGTAGTTTTAAAAACATGGACCCTTCAGTATTTGATAAGGATCCATCGAAACTTGATAAAGTTACTTTATCATTGTGATTCATAAAATCTAAACCTAGCTCTTTTGCTATATCCAAACTCAAGGCGTTGAAACAGGCTCCCGAATCAATTAAAAAATTCACCATTTTCTTATTTACATTTTGCGACAAAATTTTAGCCATTAACCTACCGTCTCTAGTGCATTCAATATTAAGCGATTCACATTCATCTATGGGAGTACTGTGTAGTGTTTGTTTCGTCTCCTTACACGTCTCTGTTTGTAAACCAACAGAAAACATGTTATTTTGTTTTAAGGGAACACTAGTTTTAGTGTTAAAATCAACTAGTGTTCCTTGTATCAGTTTTTTGTATGCATGTTTTGATATGCTTGCTTTTGGTAAGTATATTGAGAAGGCCCTTGTGAAAATTTATGTGCATAATAGTTTTGTGATGATGGTGGACAGGTGTTTTCATAATGGTGTTGTGGTGGTTGTGTGTACTGATTTCTATTTTGGTAATAGTGTTTTCGTGGATGTTGTGTATAATTATTTTTATAAGATGCAAAATATCTATTTGGCTGAGCTAAACTACTGTTGAAGTAAGTGTTATTTTGGTTATGTGTAGTGCTATTATGTTGTGGTTGACCATCATAATTGAAGTTAGTGTTATTTTGGTTATGTGTAGTGCTATTATGTTGTGGTTGACCAAAATCACAGGTATCTAAATTGTTAGTGTTGTTATGATCGCAGCGTGAGGCACTACTATTATTCATTAGTGTATGGGGCTGGTTTCCTCCATACGTTGTGTTGTGGCCCATTGAACGATTATTAAAACTATTGTTTTGACTCGCATTGTAGGTCTCATCATATTCATTATTTGGTACCGGTGTTTGCGAGCGATTTAGTCTAGCCTCAATTTTCCGAATATGTTCGATTTGAACAACTTCATCTTCCAGATATTCCAACAAGTCATCAAATTCCAAGTGTTTATTGGTTCTGGCTAAAGTTTGCAATTCTGGGTTTCTTAATCCGGCTAAAAAGTGAATTTTTAAATTTTTTTGTGCGTAAGAATCTTCACTGTTTTTCGTATCGATGTTCATTATATTTTGTTTTAACCTTGCCACCCTTTCTTTATATTGAGTGAATGGTTCATTGACTCCTTGCTGCAAAGTTTCCACTTGTTGGAAAATGGCTTCTACACTCATTTTTTCTCCAAAAAGTTTTATTAAATTTAATTTAACATTCGCCCACGTATCATCTAATATGCGACTGAAAAATCCAGCAGCATTTCCTTTTAATTTAAACATTACCGTTCTAATTAAATCCTCTTCCGATTCGCCTCTTGGTATCTGATTCGCAAAATATTCCACTTGAAATAAAAATCCATCTAATTCCTTTGCAGCTCCGTGATATTCAGGAATGCATAGCATTGCCTTTTCCGTTGGGAATTCGTAAGCCATTTTTGAAAATGACGCGTTCAACGCTCTATCGATTTCAAGGCTTTGATTTAATAATTCTCCTTTGAGAACTTGGAGGCGTTTTTGGTAATTATATTGTGTGTTTAGACAACTTTCACTATTTGCCGTGGAGTTTAGTTGCGGTAATGATGGATTAATATTATTTACACTTTTTGAATGAACCTGAACAGATCTGTTCCTAAGTGCCAACACCCTTGGGTTCATTACCCTCTACGTAAGCGTAAAGAATGAAGGATTAATAAAAATGATACTTAAACTACTGTACCAACTACCCCTTACTGCTTATTATTACTAAGTTGATACTTTTAAGGAAACTTGTTGAGAAAAAAAAATGAAAATTTACACTTATTTCACTAATTATCACTTAATCACTAACAAGCTACGATTTTCCCTTCACCACTTACCCAAAAAATTTTTTTTTTCCTTCACCACTATACCTGATTCATACACCAGCCAGAATTAGCGTTATTTGCGCTACTAAGTATGCGCTTTACCGCTGTCACCAGATGAAACAACTAGCACTAAATGACCGATAAAAACATTTTCTAACTACTAAATAAAACTAACTTTTCATTTATTTGACTATAACTAATTTAATTTATTTTTATAATCCCGCTACTTAACACCGTATCCCGCGATCACCGACACCAGAATGGCCTTTTTTCGCCATCGCTTCGCTCGTCTCGATCGCTTCTCACTCTCTTCTCATAAAATGTTCTCGCTGAGTGTCAGCCGCCCGAACATGCCGCCGATGCCGCCTTCAGCTCCATCTACACGTAGCCGGTTGTGTAGAGAACTTGTTGCGGCTAAGGTCGCTACAAATGTAAACAGCTGATAGGCTGAAATTTCAGCCTAAGAACTTACAACGGAAAGGCCCCCCATGTTAGAATTTTAAGAACATATAACAAATAAGAACGGCTACTTTATTCTTATAAAGTAAGATTCCGTATGTTAAGTCTACCTTCAATAACACTAAGTACTATTTAACAAGACTAAGTACTATTTAACGCCCACAAGACGTGCTTTGCTTTATGTAGACTCAGATCGAACGCTCTATTATTGATGTGTGTCGCACACAAATTACTGCCACGACAATTAAACCGTTATCGTAAGGTAGAATACATACATAACAATTTCTTGTCGTATCGTGCATCCAAACAAACGAATATCAAAGGCCGTTCGACACCGACAGGGAAATAGCCACAACACCAATATCGATATCGGGCATACCTGCGCCTTGCTCCCTGGAGCGACATTCGTTTGTCCGACCGACACGATAAACATTTCAATATTTATGCCGACACCCAGATGACCCAGATGAAAGTGTGTGTGTTTTTTTATTGCGACAAAGGCCTCGAAATCGATAAGGCACTAGAGCGAGCAGCAGCACAAAAGAAACACACACACACACGCTTTTATCTTAAACAATATTCTACCTTTCTTTTGTACATGGCGAAAATAAGCAATCATATATCAATGTTTTCGTAAAAGCTGTGATTTAATTTCGCGATTGATTCGTGCAATAAAAAAACTGCACTTACATTAGTACGAGTGCTTCCAGGGACTTTTCTAGTAAGCGTTTGTACAGCAACGATACATGGTCATAGATGCATACGATGAGCAATAAATCAAGTGAAAAATTCCTTTGAACTTTTTATCCTCAGTTCATTTCTACCTTTTTGAAGAGTTGTAATTGTTTGAAATAAATGCTACTGCCATGAGGTGGACGTTCAGTCAATTACTTTTGCATCATTCAAGTTACTATCCTGACCTCTACTTCGCAATTTAGAAATGCTAAGCAATGGGGCATAAACTGCAAGCATTTGTTTAATAAAACCAATATATAAATAGATCAATTTAATTCCAACATAAAAAAAAATGCAAAATATTCCAAAACTATGCTTTCTATATTTGGACTAAACTGAACAACGCAAAGAGAAACTGCGAAAGCTAAATCTAGTAACTGCATCGTACATAAATGTCGTACAGGGCTTTCCAAGTCAGTTTCGAATGAAAACGTTGTTATTCAGGGCGGGCAAGATGTTAATCCACATCAATCTGATATTTCATTTCCGTCAAAATCATTTTTAATTTCATCAGCATGATTTTCAACACGCCTCAAGCAGGATTTAGTTTGACAGTTCTTTGTTATGTGTTGAAAATCATGTGTTAAAACTGAAATTTCATTTTGAAGCAAAAACTATTTGACAGTTGTTGAAACCCATCTTGGTGAATAATTATGTGCACATTTGAAAGTGATTTGGAACACCCTATATTACGCAAACAACTTTACTAGCCAGATAGTTCAGTATGATTTGATGATTATTACTTAATAGCACCGTTTTCCAAATTCTTCACATCAAATTTATCTTGAAGATGCTGAAAAAACAATGAAACACTTGACCTATTTCGAATGAGTTAGTTTAGTTTTTTTTTTCGTTTCGATGTGACAATGCAACTGAGCCATAAAGAAGCTTCGTTTCGTTTAAATGTCACTTAAATGTCTCATATGCATTTAGGTGAAAAACGAACAAAGGATAAACTATTATGGAGTACCATTTCGCAGAGCAATGCAAGCAAGCGTAACAGTAACAACTCTGAATGTGATATAATGCATGAAATCGGAATGAAACAATGACTTGATATATAACCAAATCACATGTTCTCTTCTTCTATTTGGCGATAGGTTCTACGCAGACCATGCAGGCCTTTACAGGCTTTCGAGACTTAATTTATAACCACGCAACCGGGCAGTCAAAATCCTTGGCTGCGGGGGAACGACCCATTCCAGGCTTGAACCCATGACGGGCATATTGAGTCATTCGAGTTGACGTCTGTACCACGGGACCGACGCCAAACCAAATGTTAAATAGTATATTTAAAAGGCAAAGACTTTAAATTTTAAGTAAGAGCAACTTGTGGCCCTATTAACTGCTTACCTATTCAAACACAAAATAATGTAAATTGATAGTCATAACACATTTGCGTTCACATAATACAAATGCGTTTATAGAGATGGTAAAGCATTAACACGTACCCGGGTGGTGTTATATAAAATGACAGATTTTATCAATTTCCTTGCGAAAATATTCAATTAAAATTATTCCAACCGGATTTGAGCCACTGAGAAGCAGCCACCGGTTCAATTACCGTCACCGATTCAACCGGAAGCATAATTGTACCAGATGCTGACTTATATAGCACCATCCATAGCAATCCAGCATGAATGAGCGGAAATCATTGCAGCCACTGATTGCAAATAGGGATGATACTGTGGTGCAAAATGCATGCAACGGAGCTCCCGGGCCGGAGCTCGATAGTTTACAGACCTTCAACAGCCTCAGTTGGCAAAAGTCACGTAACCCTGCTGCTGCACGGCCGGATACGAAAGCCAAATGGAATGACTTCCGTGAGCTTCAGGTCGGTACACACCCCTTGGACCGCCATCCCATCAGGGATAAGAAAATGTTTTCCGATACGAAGATGGCGGCAGTTCTATCGAGCGACACGCTTCTGCTTACGTGTCGCCATGTATTCCCTCCCGATCAAACTGGCACCAGGGGACTTAGCGAGCTGGCTCGTGTTAGTTTTTAATTAAATGTAGCTTCTGTCAACCTTGAGTGTGGAGGGTGGAGGGCACGTTTCTGTTCGTGTACGGCAGTGAATCTTTCTTGAGCGTATAATTCAGCTGACAATCATGATTTTAAAGACTTTCGTGAAGACTCATTGTGTGGCAGAGGAACAGTAGCGAAGAATAAGAGATGCTTTTTCAATAACTAGCCCAACTTCTTATTACTCCAATCTGTTATTTTTTTGACGATTTACTCGATGGTCCATTTACTGTAATTTTTGCCATGAAGCGTAAAAACTTACAGGTTATAAGAAAACAAATGCAACAAGGGTACAGTTTTAAGTAAAATAATATCATAGTTATATGTATCAATGCAATACAAATCAATACAATATAAATACAATACAATGCAATACTCAAAGTAATCAATCAATCATTCAATCAATTGTTTCAATAATCAAACGAGAAAAAAATCCGAAAAGGGAATGTCGAGCTATCGTTTTCTCGTTTTGAGAAAACATGTTTAATATGTTCAAAGAATTGTACCCTTTTATATAAGTATTAATTGATCAGTCGACCGATAAGATTGAAATATAAATTGAGTTGATATCAATATCAATCCGCCATATTCGAATTATCCTGAACAAAATATCAGATTAATAAGTATTGTTGCTTAATATTACATCGAAAATTCCACCCAGCACCAACACATGGCCAACAGAAGCTCTTACTATAAATAATAGCAACAAAAAACGATGCAGCGTAGATACTTTCCCGTCGATCATTAGCTTAAGTGGATGGATAATCTAATCGAATAATAGAGATGCGAATTTGCTAACACCATTAGCCGGGTTTCATTAGCCGTGATTATGCTCAGCTATCGGGTTTCCATCGGATGCTACACACCATAGACTATTGGCTCATTGTTCTGTCTGAAGCACGCAGAAGCAAGAAGGTTTCATTTGCAAGATGATTGATTAATCGTGAGAAACATTACAAAGACACCTCAGAAAGCAATCATAGTAATTTGCACTTTGAGAGCAAATAAACTTAATCCTACGAAAAGCAATCAAGAAATTGGGCTTTTAAATCGAATTTCAGGCAATATTGTTTGTATTAAAACTAAAACAACTGTTTTCACAACAGGGCAGTGCTATGAGAAACATTAATCATGCTTTTCAAGGGAAAATTCTCCATAAAATTACAACCATGAAACGATATTCTCGGTAATACCATTTTTCGCTTTGTATCGATTGTGTAAGCAGCTCCCTGCAAATCGAGGGAGTGAAAATTCGGGAACGGGCAATAAACTTAACCGTGACCCTCAAAATACAACGGCAGCTCGAGACGCTCTCGCTGCGTTGTGCGCGTTTTGTTGTGTTTGCGCTTTACGCCGTTGAGATGAAAAGCGTGTTGTTTTATTTTTCACTGCAAAAAAAGGACGTTTAGATTGATCTGGAATGCGCTTCCGTGGCAGTGTTAGTGTGTAGGACGGTCGGAGCAGTCAGTGGAAAATACACTCGAACCTTCGTGCAGCAAGACCAGCAAACATCTCCTTTTTTATCGTAAGACACCAGGCGCCTCCATAATTCGATAGTGCGCATGATTCCGTTGCCCGTGTCCTCGAACATTTTCCCACCTTTTGGAGCTGATGCAGAGGCGTGTGGGTGTTTTAAGTTGGCAAGTGGGTACCACGTTTTTAAGTGTGTGTGTGTGTGTTTTATAAAGCGTTATAAGAGCAGCAACCCACAGTGACTGCTATTTCCTACGAACAATCGATTACAGCGCAGCATGTTCTTACATCCCACGCACTGTAAAAGCGTCAATGAAAAAAAAAAACACCAAGCACTGTGCAATGCACACTGGCACACTGGTTGGATGCAACGCTACAAGAGGATACGATCCTTCTTTGCCTCGGGTAAAAACAGAACACACCGGTGGCCGGAGGTATCGAGGAGCTGTTGTTGTTTTCACGGCCGCGTGAAGGTGGAAAATTTGTATGAAACCATAGTGTGCTGTGGTGGTGGTGGTAGTGACAAACGCGTTGAATCATTCAATAAAGTTTCCACTTTTCTCTCTGCACAACTGGGGTTGTTTTCCATCATCGGAGAAGAGTGCAGGCGCTGGTAGAAAGTAGAGAAATAGCTTCGAGTTTATGAAATGTGTGGGACATAATCCTTTGAAACAACGTTTCACTAGAAAGGAAAATAACAATCCCACGCATAAATAACATCAAGCAGGTTATTTTCAAAGCCTTCCATCATTTTCTAGAAAATGCAGAACCAAACGTTATAAAATGATACACAGTGAGTGAAATAATTGTTCCATTCTATAGTTATCGTAAATCGTTCCCCCATTGATGTGAATGAGGTCAAGTTATTACAGAAGAGCAATGCGAATCATTACGCGCAAAACCATTGCCAGCACTTTGGTGCTACTAATTTATGCTGATCATTATCGATTATGTTCACTGACAGTTAGCAAATTGCCCGTGTTAATTGGTTGTTTTGCTGATTGATGTGGAAACCACTGCATTTGGTCATTAAAGCCCAGTTTAGAGCACTAAATGAAATGGCCTTTTTATGGGAATTTATGAAACATAATCAACACACGAGCAGATTTGTGTTATAAGAAAAAGGAAGTTTTTGAAACAAAAACAATGTTTGAAAAATGAAGGATTCCATATTCAGGATATGCCACTCTGAATAATACAAAAGAAATACTTTTTAATGTTTTTTAGTATATTTTTAAATTATTTTGTAAAATAATGGTAAAGCTATGGAGGATTTATGATGGCACTTTTGTAACTTTTCCACTAATCGAATAAAGCAGCGTAAACGATTCTTCTACAAAACCTTCCAGAATGTTGTCCTTCCCCAGGCCTTATGGACATGTCACGTTTCATTTGCAGTGTCATAGACCCGTAAAACCACGATGACAGTCTGACAAGCGAATAACGATACCGTGAAAGTTCTGCTCTGTCAGGGCGGACCTGAAAATAGATTCATTCTATATGCTGTCCAGAAACAGAGACGTCCATCAGGCATATTATTCCATACACGGTGTTTAAGAAGAAAAGAAAAAAGCAAGAAAACTAACTACAATTTATTATTTGTTACGACACTCTGCTTTAGCTTGTATGTCACCGTTTGAGGCTTTAAAAAGAGCTTGGAGGATTGAAAAACCTCGCTGACATCATGCTAATAAAATGACACCCTTCAATAACGAACCGATCCAGCTAAGCGCTGTCCTCGAGAGTGAATCAATACTGACGTGTGAAATATCTCATGCTGCTTCACGGATGAATTAAATTGTGAACCATTCGCCTCTTCCAAGCCGTCGAAGCAGTTCTTCGCCCACTGTGCGTTTGCCTTAGAGGTGACATTGTCACATCTGTTGGTCGATCCAGCCACAAGCTGTCCTTTCTCAATAGTATAACCGCAAAGCACTGTTGAAGCCTAAAACCGTGGGACAAATATGGATCCCTTTATTCATCCCTGTAAGTGCTGCCCCTGCTATATTTGGATGGACGCTCTTGGAAAACATTTAATCACACTGTTCGAGACATAATCGCCAAATCGAGTTATTTTCGTTTCACTGCTGGGGCAAGCACCTCCGGCAGCGCACAAGAAGGTTCGGTTTCCCAAAGTTACGTCCAAATGCGTCATGAGCTAACACGCGATCTGATGATACCGTCTTCTATACTGCGTCAAATGGTGTGTTTGTATGTGTGTGTGTCCCATTTGTCGTCGACATTTGTTAATGTTAGGGCAACTTGTGATACACAGTGGGATTTTTTTGCTTTATTTTGTTGCCATTTTAAGAGGCTGCGCCTAAATGCAAATTAAATGGAGCAGCAGTTTTTGCACCCCAATGCGATATTATGAGTAAACTAGTAGAAGTTACATGTTTCATGATACAATTCTATAAAAAAGAGCTAAACATTATATACAAAATATTAAGAACAATCTTCCAAAAACGCAAAAAAGCTAAATATAATTTAAAGGCAAAAGTTTAAACTATTACAAGCTGTTTCAGGAATTCTCATAGCTGTTGGACACTTTATTGACTCTGTCATACGCGAAAATACCTTAATGTAGCCTTGTTGGACAAATCTAATAGGAATTTCCATAAAAGGATAAAAGAGTCCAATTTCCATCATGTGAAGTTCACTTCCCATATGAAAGAGTCAAGGAAGAGTCCCACACCTATGAGAACCCCTGGAAAACCCTGTATTGTAACTCTTTAAATTTTTTGTAATACCAATCAAGGATAATAGCTCTCTCCCAACATTAAGGCCGGGCTACATTGATCGTACTCCGTAGCGTAAAACATGGAAAAATAACAAATTTTCTGGAGCGGCTCCAAATTTTTTGGAAAAATGCTTCGGTCAGCCGCCGCCAGGTGCGCTAGTGAAAATCAAAATTACAGCAGAGAGTACGATCAATGTAGCCCGGCCTTTACACGCATAAATTCCACAACTACATCTGGACTTCAATGAGGTTGGTCCGCATGTCATTAAAATTTGACGATTTTTTCAACCGTTCACCTTTACTTTAAGGCCGGGCTACATTGATCGTACTCGCAAGCGTAATTTTGATTTTCACTAGCGCATCTGGCGGCAGCTGACCGAAGCATTTCACCAAACAACTTGAAGCTGCTTCAGAAAATATGTTATTTTTCCTTGTTTTTTACTTTAACTGGACTGGAAAAGCTAAGCAATTGATAGATGAATATGTTGTTCACGTATTTCAGCCATTTTCGCATCAAAAAAACGGTGAAAAAACAACTTAAATTTGAGATCCGGCACGACCATTCCCTTGATGACCAAAACAAGCTTCCACCAGCCGCCGCCAGATGCGCTAGTGAAAATCGAAATTACACTACGGAGTACGATCAATGTAGCCCGGCCTTTAGACTTGAACCGTGTAAAGGCCAGGGGGTACATTGTCCGTACTCGCTAGTGTAAAGGCCGGGCTACATTGATCGTACTCTCTGGTGTAATTTCAATTTTCACTAGCGCACCTGGCGGCGGCTGACCGAAGCATTTTTCCAAACAATTTGGAGCCGCTCCAGAAAATATGTTATTTTTCTATATTTTTTATTTGAACTGGTCTGGAAAAGCTATAAAATTGATAGATAAATATGTTGTGCAAGTATTTCAGCCATTTTCGCATCAAAAAACGATGAAAAAACAAATTAAATTTGGGATCCGGCACGACCATTCCCTCGACGACCAAAAAAAGCTTCCTCCAGCCGCCGCCAGATGCGCTAGTGAAAATTGAAATTACACCAGAGAGTACGATCAATGTAGCCCGGCCTTAATTTTGATTTTAACTAGCGCAACTGGCGACGGCTGGGGGAAGCTGTTTTTTTGGTCATCTAGGGAATGGTCGTGCCGGATCTCAAAATTAAGTAGGGGTTTCACCATTTTTAATGCGAAAATGGCTAAAATACTTCCACAACACATTCACCTATCAATTACAAAGCTTTTCCAGTCCAGTTTAAGTAAAAAAAACACGGAAAAATGACATATTTTCTAAAGCGACTCCAAATTGTTTGGCAAAATACTTCGGTCAGCCGCCGCCAGATGCGCTAGTGAAAATCTAAATCACACTAGCGAGTACGGACAATGTACCCCGGCCTTTAGACAAAAATGATCACCAGTATAAAACCAATAAGAGCAAGTTCAAAAAAATGCAAAACGCGTATCATCATTAAGGCCGGGCTACATTGATCGTACTCTCTGGTGTAATTTTGATTTTCACTAGCGCTCCTGGCGGCGGCTGACCGAAGCATTTTTCCAAACAATTTGGAGCCGTTCCAGAAAATACGTTATTTTTCCATGTTTTT
The DNA here is from genome assembly GCF_943734685.1 of Anopheles coluzzii. Lineage (NCBI taxonomy): Eukaryota > Metazoa > Arthropoda > Insecta > Diptera > Culicidae > Anopheles > Anopheles coluzzii. The sequence goes on along the minus strand of NC_064671.1, from coordinate 13,427,259 downwards.
TACTTTAACTGGACTGAAAAAGCTTTGTAATTGATAGATAAATATGTTGTGCAAGTATTTCAGCAGTTTTCGCATCAAAAAACGGTGAAAAAACTAATTAACTTTGAGATCCAACACGACCATTCCCCCGACGACCAAAAAAAGCTTCCACCAGCCGCCGCCAGATGCGCTAGTGAAAATCGAAATTACACTTGCGAGTACGATCAATGTAGCCCGGCCTTTATACGTAGATAACCAAACAACATGCTTCCTTTACATCCCTATGCCGGCAACCGAAACGAGGTTACACCGTGGTTCAAGTGAATTAATCTATTCCGTCCCACATTTGCACTACTTTACACACAACCTTCAGCACCGTGTCACAAAAGAAGTACGATAACATCCCCTAGGATAATTTAAACCATCGCCCAATTGTACCATCACCATCACCATCATCATCACCATCATCATCATCATCAACAGCACCATTATTGTTATTGTTCTCATTTCTATGGCGCGGGCATACGCATTCGTATTGTCACGACTGGTGACATTTATTTTTGCGCTTCCCGTCTCGTGTCTACAACGCGCAAAAGAATAAGGGCACGATACTGTGAAAGCGTTTTAACTGTTTTGCAAAACAACTACCTATTTGCACCACACGCACCAATACGCAGCAATAACGACTCAATACAGCGCGGGCAGTGAATCGCACTAGAATCGCTTAGACGGGGAAAAAAGCGACACGACATACGCGAGCGCAATTAAAATGGCACGTAACGCAACTGAAACACGCACCTTTGCTCCACCGTAGACGCATCATCACCACTGCTGGGCGCAGAAGTAGCAGCAGCCCAATATATGCGCCAAACATGAATTCGCTCAGTACGTGCTGCTGTGCGCTCCCGTTTTTATTGGATGTTCCGTGCGGGAGGTAGGACCACGCAGTTGGTCGGGTGTGTCACCATATTACAGCGGGTGACATTCCCACACACACACACACACCGCACAAGTGGCAGTGGAAGGAGTGGAAAGGAAAGGGTAAGTAAACAAACTACCAAAATAAACAACATCAGCACAAGAGTGTCAAACGCACACATACAGTAGAGGCAACGACGGGCGCACTGCTCTCGTCGGCAATGTTTATTTTTATTGGTCCTCCCGAAACCAACGAAACCCTTCGGGGAGGGAGGGCATGCAATGGAATAGAGTAACAACAACAACAACAAAAAAAGGTAAAACCTTGCTTTCATTGCATGTCACGTCGGAATCGACCAAACCCCAAAAGGCCAAATGGCCGGCCGGCTTGGGCTAGCGCTCTTCGCTCTTAATGCGTTGCTTGTCCAGCTGAGAGCCAAGCTAAAGAGAGAATGCAAATATTCTTCCACGAAAAAGCGGAAAACTACACATTTGCTGTCCTCAAATCTGCATAATAATTTCCAGCTTCAAACATCAATCTTTGAAACTTACCTAAATTAGTTGATACATGTTCGATAAGAACGATAAGAACTATCATAAAACAAATAACATCGTCTAGCTTTTTCCCCCTTTAAAGTGAATGCATTCCAGTACGAACGCCCACAAACCGCTGGCATCGATAATATCATCAGCGAATGCACATAGCTTTGCATTTTCCAACACTGCAGGCGACTGCCTCGTCGGAAGTCTCCCGTTCACTTCTCCTTCACCGTCCGTCCAAGCTTGCAATTGCATTGCTGGCGAAGCACGAGAGAGCCACTCCGGTTTTGCACTGCTTTGTTGTTGCGCTGAGTTTAGAAACAATAACAAAAAAGAATGTAAAAAATGCATAATACAGCCCGAGTCGACACAACGGCACAACGGAAAGGGCGTATGCTGCAGTTTGTTGGATGTATTGTATTGTTTTTAATGCTTACCCCTATTGGAGGCCGTGATTAATCAAACGGAAGACGCCACTGACGACGAACAAACAGTCATCCCACCACCACACACAGACTCAGCTGAGGGCATGGTGACACACCATGAACACAAAGGAAAGTGAAACCATTACGGTCCAAGGTATGGCCGTTAGAATGCGCACGGATTTTTTTGTTGATTAATAGAGAGATAGTAAGATAGATGACACCCACAGAAAGGATAGCCTGTTTCTAAGTCATTTATGGAGAAAGAAAGGACGGAGATGAAAATGGTTCAGAAAAGTGTGCATCATAGGAAGTAGTTACAGTAAGTAAATATCTTTGAACATAATTAAATATTTTATTTGTCTATTTATTTTAATAATTTTAAAATGTTGATGTAACCATGGTCAAATGTACCCTAAACAATATTAATAATTTAATTGTGAATGAATATATTCAATAAAACCAAGATAATTCAATACACCAATGATAATATGTTTCATGTTGTTTACTTCTTATTATTGCATAGTATTGATTTCCTAAATTGTGTTGACACCCCCCAAAACGTTTATAATTAGCTCGCTACATTTGCTCATTTCAACATTTGCTACTAATTATATAAACACCATTTCCTTATGATAATAAATTCAACGAAGCTTTTACGAAAGCTTTACCATATGGAAAGACCAAACTATTTTCTGCACCAAACCTTTCTTTCCTTAAAGCTAGCGTCGTTACATGCCCACACCAAGCCAAACGCCATACTAACTCCGTCGGTGTGCACGTCACACTCGAGAAAGCCTGGATTGTGTGCTGGTATAGCCCGCGACCTTGAACAACCATGTGACTACACAGCATCTGCTGACTCTCTGGTCCGAAAGGAAAGCACCAACCAATGCTCTGTTACATAACGTACTTTTCCCCCCTGTGCTGCGAATCTACCGAAAACGCGAGAAAAAAACGAGTACACACTCTGGTGGCATATGGTAAGGGCAGCGTTGGCACTGGGAAGGAAAAAAGCCTTGAAAGTACCCCCACAAACCCGAAGCATGTACCTTGAGCCTTCTTTTTGTGATATTTTTTACCGCCCAAAGGATAGGAGGGAGAGGTAGGGATTTCAGGTACGGTTCGGTCAAAGAAAATTCCCACAAAAATTCGACATTCTAATGGCATTCTTGCGCACCACCGCCGCTTGCGAGTTTCGGGTTGAGTTCTAAATACATAAGACGTAAAAAGGCACGTAGAAAAAGGGGAGTGAGACGGCTGTGTGTAAAGGAGGCTGGTTGGTTCACAACCAACAGGTATGCAGAGCAATTTTGCCAAACATTTTAGCAGAAACAAAATAATAAAAACGTTTGCCGGAAGTAGCATTTGTAGCCAAACTGGGTTTAAAAATAAGCAAAATAGTAATGCGAAAAAAGACATTTAACAGCGTTTTCCATATTATGTTATATTTGTCTCTACTTATATGATCTCTAACCAAAGGCAATATTATATTGTTTCATAAGATTTAGAAACAAATATAAACGCAGTATTGCATTGTCTCTTTTAATTTCACCACTACAAATCATCACCATACAACCAAACCAAAATGTCCAAGGTATGTCCTATTATATTGAAGAAAATCTAATACAAAAGGAAAGTTAAAGAAAAGCTTGATAGATAAGCAGGCAAAACAATGCTTATGCATACCATTTTAAATTAAATTTAAAATAGTGCATACTATGTGAATGTTAAAAATGATAAAATATAAATGATATGGGAATGATAAAAAGTAAGCATTCAGTAATCCAAGAATCTAGAAGCTTTAATGATCGACATGTCAGATTAGAAAATTATGAAAATAGATTCATTATTTGAACATTTTGTGCTGTTCATGGATCTTATAAATTGTGTGCACAATACGGTCAATTTCGGGGCTTAAACCCATGACGGGCATATTGTTAAGTCGTACGGGTTGACGACTGTATCACGAGACCGGCCCGACCGACAATGTTACATTGACCAAATTGAATATGCACAAACAAATAGTGAAATTAAAAATTCCTCTTTTAAAGCACAGATAATTTATTCGTATAATTTCCAAAATAATAAAAAAAATTATGGAAAATATAAAAAGCAAGTTCTTACTTACTTACTTACATTTACTGACAAATTCTTTTTAAAAATGCACCGTTAGGTTTGTAAGCAAGTATATATTTGTACTAGCTGAATCAACATGGGGAATCAAATCAAATTGGTGAATATTTGATCATAGTAAATGACTTGACCCGGCAGACTTATACACAATTTATTACAAATTCAATGTTTTGCGAGGTCATAACAAGCAATATCTTGTTTACTACAAGCATTAGTAAATAAGTTTAAACCTTTGTTTTATTCAGATGGAATGGGCCAGACAATAAGTACTAACTTTCAGGTCCCTGACAAGGATTGCTTAAATCTAACACTATAAATTTACGACATAACTCATACTCCTTCGAACGACAATTTGGTGATTAATCAAACTCAAACTACCGCAAACTATATTACTACGCCGTTCAAAACATTCACGATACCTTTCCATGAAGTTCGCACTTCCCATTCCGCATAAGCTAGTCTACGTCAGAAAAGCTCATCAATTATCGTTTCCATAACATGAGTAGCAGGTATCGATTGAACATCCTGTAACCTATGACGGATTAACTTCGTGTGGCCCTTTCTGCCCACCAAAATGCGTAATATACCGCATGAATGAGCGAAAGTTTGTCCCGAGCTTGGTGCCCTTTTTGTTTCACTCGCAATATTCCATTCAAGGCACCGCAACTTGACGCAAACACCGAACACACGACAACACACCAAAATGTAAATTAAGCTTCGCGAAAGGCGCCCCGCTTTCAACAACCATCGGTAAAAGAAATTAGACGAAACCCATCTCCTTTCCGCCCCCAAACACCACCATGAATCGTTGCCCTTGAAGCTAATTAAATTTGGCACCCCAGCAATGGCAACAGTGACCGACCGCGATGTGTGCAGCAACAACACGCTCGCGTAAAATTTACACCAGCTTGTATAGAAGCTCGAACAATCGGGGAGTCGTTGTCTGGTTTTCCGCTGGTTCAGGAACCTCTCCACGCTGGAATTGAACAACTGTTTCCACTTCCACTTAGTGACAAGTGTTCGAAGAGTGGAACGACTATAAAAAAATAGAAAGGATCATTGATAAGCACGCATCTCACTTGCTAAACGCGGCTCACACACATTTACTATTCCTGCTACGGGAATGCAAACACACACACATGGAGGTACATGGGATACACACTACACCCCATTGGCAATTCATATTAGCGAGTAAAGCGCTTACAAATTTCCGTCCAATTAACACGCAACCGTTTGTTGACAACAAATTGCTCTCCGTCTCTCTGTTCGTGCCATCAAATTGACATGCTAAATGTAAGTAGTTTACGTCGAAAAATAACAAAAAAATATGCATTGTATCATGGTATCATCATTGTGTAATTGAGCTTTATATGGGGCTACGGTTCTTACATGCATTTTTCAGCAATAATTGATACATTCCTTTTTTTAAATAAACTTAACTTCTTTTCTTTTAATGTTTAACGTATTAGTTTGACATGCAAAAGAACTCTGATAAGGGTAAGATGATTAATAGATCCCACCAAAGCTTAGAACACATTCTTCGCTTCCGGAATCCGAAACGATGTACCCCCTGAATCGCACTGAATTGCTAATGTCAATGTAATTATTATGGCGCAGTATCATGATGATCCGTACGCGGAACCTGAGCAATTTGCATAAAATTTAGCACTAACGATCACACGACCCTCGCACTGAGCCGATGTTGTGAAATACTTTTCCTTCTGCTGCTACAACAGAGCACACGGCTTGCCGTCTTATGCGTTCGTTTTCACGGTGGCCTGGTGTGGTGGTTCTATCGTAAACCCGTACAGAACGCACACACCTCATGCTGCTCTGTCTGTGACGCATTATTTACTGCGTACATAGGTCAACGAGCGCTAGCCAGAGTTTGTTCCAACACCAGGAACAAACAACCATGCCATGTGTGTTTACTGCGGAAGGAATCGTACAAACATATGTTCGCTTTGCCGCGTACATGAGCGGGTTTTGCATTACGATTGAGCCGTGTGTACAATCGAACGTAAAACCAAAGCACACGATAGAGGCATAATTCGTGTCTCCGCCGGACTGTTCCCATTTATGATTGGATCCGGCAGCTGCGAATGCTACAACCGGTGCTCTACCCATTGCTTATCAGCAGTTATTGGCAACATCGCCCAGCTGGAGCACGGTCGCGACTGAAGTTATCAATTCCGATGACGATCGTCTCTTTTTGCCATTAACATGCTAGCTGCAAAGAAACATAACTCTCAACTAGTGATGGGTAAATACAATTTTTTTCCGGAGTCGGATTGATCCAACTCCGGCTCCCCTCGGAGTCGGACTCGGAGTTGCTCCGGACTGTTTAGCGGGGGGTGCGTTCGCGAAAACCCTCGGACTCATCGACTACGAGTCCGGATCAGTCCGGATCAGTCCGGATCAGTCCGGATCAGTCCGGATCAGTCCGGATCACTCCGGATCACTCCGGATCACTCCGGATCACTCCGGATCACTCCGGATCACTCCGGATCACTCCGGATCACTCCGGATCACTCCGGATCACTCCGGATCACTCCGGATCCGGAATGACTGTCCATTATCGTTTAGACAATTCTTGATGAGTTCATTGACTTTCAAGTCGTACATCTAATATGTACGAAAACTGATCCGGACTGACCCGGAGTGATCCGGACTGACCCGGAGTGATCCGGACTGATCCGGAGTGATCCGGACTGATCCGGAGTGATCCGGACTGATCCGGAGTGATCCGGAGTAATCCGGAGTGATCCGGAGTAATCCGGAGTGATCCGGAGTAATCCGGAGTGATCCGGAGTAATCCGGAGTGATCCGGAGTAATCCGGAGTGATCCGGAGTAATCCGGAGTGATCCGGAGTAATCCGGAGTGATCCGGAGTAATCCGGAGTGATCCGGACTGATCCGGACTGATCCGGAGTCGAATCCAGTTATGATCCGGAGCCGGAGTCATATTTTGCGCACCGGAGTCGGAGTTGATCCATGACTCCGCTCCGGATTACCCATCACTACTCTCAACAAGTAAATAAGGGAAAACGGGGCCAAATGGGCACCTTCTATTTAAGCATTATTTCACTACAAAGATACATTATAATGCTCAAAATGTATTCATTGGAGTGTTCTATGAACACCATGTAAGTTTTATAACCCTTTAATAACAAAAAAGAAGAAACATGTAAAATAAGATATAGTAGCATATTAATGTACAGTCGTTGCCGCTAAATTTTGACTCTAACTCACTTATTTTTGTCTCGAAGGCACCAATTTTTGACAGCGTTTCACGATTTTTGTCTCGAAGGCATCAATTTTTGACAGTGCGCATCAATTTTTGCCTCAAAGGCATCAATTTTTGACTGTGAGTCAATCGCTTTATTTACAAAATTTTATGTAATTTCTGAAACTGTGTGTTCTGAAATGATTGAAATTAAGTTAAATAGTGAATAATTTTATTGATAGAATTTAAAATAAAACAATTGTTTTGCCAATTTTGGCAGTTTTAATGGAGTGAAAAAAATTAGCACGTATTTTCAGCTGTAAACAAAAGCTTTAGAAATTCTAAAATTTCATCATTTTTTCTCAAGAAACAATCAATTTACACAGTTTTTGTATTTTTTATGAGTTGTGGAATAACAATTGTTAAAAATCTGCTTAAATACCTTGTAAAATTGTCATTATTCCTACAAGAGTCAAAAATTGATGACTTACAGACAAAAATAGGTGCGTTAGAGTCAAAAATTGATGCCTTAATCAATTCCTTAATCAATCAATTGATGCCTTAATAATCAAAGGCATCAATTTTTGACTCTAACGCACCTATTTTTGTCTGTAAGTCATCAATTTTTGACTCTTGTAGGAATAATGACAATTTTACAAGGTATTTAAGCAGATTTTTAACAATTGTTATTCCACAACTCATAAAAAATACAAAAACTGTGTAAATTGATTGTTTCTTTTAAGCAAAAATTCTTTTAAGTATTTTTTAATTTTTAATTTTTAAGTATTTTTACTAATATAACAAAAAATACAAAAATGTTTCACGTGGAGCAAAATGGGCAGGTACGCTTGGGGCAAAATTGGCAGATGTTTTTGACATATGACGCTTGGTGAGGCTATCTAAAAACTGTTTTATTATGATAGCATAATTTTGGAAGAATTGTAAAGCTTTCGTGAACAGCAAAACAAAATAAAAAGGACGAGATTACATTTCACGAAACGTGCGCAAAAGCATAGACCATTGCCTAAGCGCAATTGTTATGGTCCATATTGTCCCAGTGTTTTGACGTTTCACAGTTTGTTTACATCTGCCCATTTCGCCCCGTATTAATCCATAGGTAATGGTAGATTAATCCATAGCTAAACGGTTGTGTTTTGTGGCATATTCAAAGGAATATTCTGTATACTGCTTAACATGCCCATTTCGCCCCGCTTTCCCGAGCAACCTTTCGCGGCGTTGGGGTTAAAGGCCACACACTCTCTACGCTTTGTGACTGACACCACTTTGACAAAGCAATAACGTTCGCAAGCTTATCATGTTACGTCTGTGACCTTGATTATTTGCTTAGTTAAAAGGTAGCGAAACGAAAAACACGTATAGCAATTCGATTATTGTGTTTCGTCAGTTCAACTGAGCAAACTAAAGGTTTTTTCAAAGGAAAGAGGCATGTCCTCGTACTCGACAAACCCAGACATAGCTATAATTTACAAGACGACTTGCCAAGAAGCAGCGCATTGAGCTAAACTACTAGAGTAAAGCAAAATCAACATCAAAATTTTACAGTAGCATGTTAACCCCCAATCATAACAACGACTTTAAACAAGAAAAAGTTCCACCATTTGTTTACCGTGCATATTTTCTACGAAGCGCCACGGTGCGAGGCGCGCACCCGCCGACTGTTACCCAATCGCTGTGGCTTATCTTTTTCCCACCACAAAGCCTGGCCCCATAGTGTCAGTGAAAACACATTTGATGACATACCGCGACGAGAGATAGCGACGATAGTAGGTGCCGCCGTTCGCCGTTGGACGAAAATCAAAACCAAATTCCCATTGCGCTCAGGCGATACCGGAGTGGAGATTTATTGGAAAGGGCAACACACGATAAGGGGGCGAAATGGTTGGCAGGGTCTGAGGCACTGTTTGTTTTAAGCGTAGCAGAGATACCATGTCACACTCACCGCAGAACCGTAAGCTTTATGTTTTTGAATGAACTTTAGCACTTGCGCAATGTTATGCGTAGAGCATTTTTTACGGAGCATATCATTTGGTCGGAATGAAAGCCCGGAACTGGAAGCATTGCTAAACAAGAGCATTGACCATGCTGGGGCTGTGAATGTTACGCTCACATTCCTTAAAGTTCCATAACAAAGCTCAACTGATCTCATCTGATCTACAGTGAATGGTTCCACAGCCGAGATAAGGCCCCGTTGTGAAGTGCCCACGTTCAGTTTTTTTAGCACCAAAGTCACAGTTGGACCGGTCAGGGTATTACACCTTCTGCATTGGATGTAACAGAAACCGGTACCGTCATAATGATGGCGAGTAGCTTTTTTTTTTTTGTTCCAAAACCGATGATGGTGGGGTCTACTCTGTTTGTCTAGTTTTTCCAGCCATGACCGCCGTGAAAGGGAAATAAATCCACACGTGACATGCGGCACAAAACCTTCCTAACCTCTAAAGCACTTCTCGCGTGGCAGCACCGCCTTGTGTCAGTGTATTGACGGGTGGCCGCGTTACAACAACCGCAGTGGGGACAGAAACCCCCTCCACTCCATCACCTCCGTTCGCGCTATCGCATTACAGCTGGCCAGGTCTGTTTGTACAGAGAGCATCAGCACCTCACAATTTGTCAACGGGCAATTGGGCCGAGAAGGGGTAGACGTGTGGGCTTCTAAAAGTAGCTCGCAAAGCCACGTGACCTCTCCTCTCTCCCTCTCTCTCTCACTATATCCGGAACGCACTTTCGGGGGGGCAGCCATACGTTCTGGGTCGCACGGTTGTCATGCCATGCCTTCTTTTCCCGCAGCAATTTAGGACTGGACCTTTCCCCTCCAGCCATCCCTAAAATGGAAGAACAATTTTGTGTGTGTTCAGTCAAATCAATGATAAAGTTTTCGCAAACAATTAATACCCGCTGGTAGTTTGTTCCACTGAGCGACATTTCCGAGTGGGTCTCCAATTTCCGAGCACACAAACGTAATTCGCGTAACATCCATTGGACACAGCCCCACTCGGGAGGCCGAGGGTTAGCGGCGTTCGTTACGGTCGCTGGCGTCCGGTGGCGATTGTTGCATTGCCGATTTTTTCCACCCACATTGCAATTGCGTGGAATTAGTAGTTTGTGTGTTTCTCGCTTTAGTTTGTAAATATCGATCGTTTTTGCTTTTTTGATTTGCGCCCAGCGTAAACAACAATCGCCACATTGTTGTTATGTCATCCGGTCGAATCGACAAACGCGTCGAACTGAATTGTGCAATGCAGTTCCTGCTATTTACCTGAACAACACACGCTGCCGTTCCGCTGCTGTCCTGTCGCGTACGTTTCCCGGGGGTGGGGGGAAACGTCTACGGCGACCCGACCGTCCCCAGCGATGGAGCAGACGGCAAAGTCGACGATGATGCTGGCGCACGAACGGCCATATTTGATTCTGGCTGTCGCAGACTCTTCGCACGCTTGCTGTTGTCGCTTTTGCTTCGCTCGATTATGTTTACGCAAAGGAAAAGATACCTTTTGCCGGTTTTGATGTGTGGGGAGAAAGAGTTTTACACGTATTTTTTCTCGCACAGACACCGTTTACGCTACGTCAAAAAGCACACACACACACTAACACAAACGCGATTGCTTTTTTGCACAATTTTCTTCTTTTTCCCAGCGACAACACAGCAGTGTCGGGTTTGATTTTCTTTTTTCAAGTTTCACCACACAATTCACAGATCACTAGATGGCAGAAGGACAAAAAGGGGAAGGTTGTAAGAATATGCATTGCATGGTCGTAAATCAACTGAAAGTGCACTGCGTTCAACTCGAACTTTGAAGCTGCTACAAAGCGACCACCGTTTGCAAATAAGAAGACCTTTGCGGCTATCACACTCCACACACTTTGGTGCATATATTTTTGTTAGCATTCTTTGCACCGAGCACCGAGCAGAAAGACTCGCGGTTGTGGCTGATGCTATTTTACATCGCGAAATGCTGACGGACTTATTTTCTCCGCGTAGTTTGACCCGGCCACCAGACACACATTTCCTTCTCTCCATCGCTCTTGCTATGGCTTCAGCGCAGAGCGGAGTTGAGCAAATGATCACCAAACGTGCTATTGCTCAATTTCTTCCGCTCTTCAAACGCTCTGGCGCTCTCTTGCTGGTGTGTGCATTGCACACGTCAATACAAGACACACAGCTGTGAGGCGAACGGAATGAGAGCAAAATTCCTAACAAACAAACAAAAAACAACCCTCCGTTCCGATGGAAAATAAGTGTTGGCTTCGGAGAAGGTGTATTTCGCAATGCAGAAAGAGCAGCAACAGCTCCCATGGCCAGCCGAGATGTTGTTTTTGAAGGCTCTTCCAAATACGATCTAATACCGTCCGTTTTATCGGAACGGTTAGCAAGAGACATGAAAAAACTTTCCCAGCAAACTCCTACCTACTCGCATACCCCCTTCTTGAGCGATGGTTGTGTAATTGTAAGTGTCTCTTGAGGTGACAACCTCGGTACGTCAGCAGATATCGTTCTTCAACCATTCACTTATCTCTCCCCCACTTGTTTTTTTTTTGTTTTGAATGCTTTCGAAAACAAGGACACAAACGAATATACTTTCTTTTACCATCAAACTGCCAAACTTCACTTCATTGCATCACTGTGCAGCGAAGGAACCTTCGCTACTGAGACCCTGGCGCTGGAGTGGCCCCCATACACACACACACACACATATACTCACACCCGTACGCATACCCTAATTCTTATAGTTTCCCTATGCGTGCGATGAATAATTTCGTACCACGGGGCTTATTACACGTACTGCTCCATTTCCCAACTTACATCCAAGGCGGAAATGCATTTTCCTTGACATCCAACAATGCACACGCACTCGCTATCGCTCTACAAGGCGAACAATCGAATTACCTAAACGCACCTCCACACTCGCACACTCCCGCCGTTCCCGCAACCGAGGAGATGCGTGAAATCGTCACCTCCACCGAATATTGGGCAGCAACACAGCCGTTACCCACAACCACCTCACGTCTCACACCGCACGGGGCAGTGGACTGTTTTGCACCATTTTAACCAAATTTTCACGACCAGATCCGCAAAAGACGAACGCACTTTTCCCTTTGCGACGGAGAACAGCTACGACATCGAAAAGTGCACACAGAGAAAGGTGAGTCGAAAAGGAGAGGTGCTGCCATTTCAACCTGGTTTGACAGGGCACAAAATGACAACTGCCCAACTGGGAGGGTTGGATCAACATATATGCTTTTCGTTAAATTTCGTTAAATGTGCTGCATGCAAAACATATAAAAAAACGTTACCGAAAATAAATGTTAGAATTATTTGATGTTGTTAATGCATTGAAAAAAATATATTCGGGTAATACTCAAACTGTGCGTAAACTACGTGCTTAAATGTACGTTATGTACAAACAAATGGTTTATGAATAGTTCCGGCTTCATATCAATAGTAGTGCAGTCCGAACTCACTGGTAGAACTTCGATTCCATGCCTAACTATTGAATATGTGCTTTTTAGTTTGCACGTTTTTCCATACAAAAAAATCTAAAATTTTCCTCGGCATGCCATGAGATTTTTGTGAATTTTTCAAAAACCATTTTCCCATACAAACGCATGCTTTTTAGTTGAAGTGTCAGCCAAATATTAACTAGTAACTAAAAGCGTTCAAATATTGAATTCTGACTGTATTATCTCCGACGAACCGAAGTGACACTTTGAACAAAATAAGCTTCAAAAGTTGTGCCCATATTTCGAATAAAAATAACGGTAAACACGCCATCTTAGAAACATATAAAATTATTTTTCTGAGTGTTTTGGACAATTATTTGATCATAATTTTGCCTCAAGCCGCTATCAATACTCCGAAAAAAAATCCACCGTAACGAAAAAGTTTGACAACCGAAAAATAATGCTTCTTATTGTAAACAAACAAAAAGTGAGTTTTGTTTTCTTTAATTTTGATGACAAAATCACGAAAACTTACGTTTAATTTGTGTTACATTGCTGTTTTGCACTGCATAAGTATTTCGATAGGATTTCGCTCGCCAACGGGTGGACCAAAATCGGTTGAGAACGTTACAATGCGTTACCGCGAGGCCACATGAGGTGAAATATAAAGCGAAATGAACTATTTGAAAGGTGCAATATCTGACAGATACAGCTAAAGGGTTGGGGGAGACACAAGGTCCGCTTTCGAAATTCTATTAAAACTAATATATTTTTAGGCAAAACATTCCCTAATTGGAAGAAATTATGAACTGTTGACTGAAAATTGACGAAGTACTCGATATTGAAGTTATTCAAAGCATTTAATTACGATTTTGTGCACGTTATTTGTTTACATTGCACATCAGCTGGTTGCTGTGATGCTTTATCCGTCAGATATTTCGCCTGTCAAATAGTTCATTTCGCTGTATATTTCACCTCATGTGGCCTCGCGGTTACATTCCATCTGTCTTTTTTTTTTCGTTACGATGGTTTGTCGGTGTGTCTCCCAGTGGCCTCACACTTCCTTCGCAATTTGTAATTGGAAATATTGTTTACATCTAAGCAGCCGCGAATAGAGCTCATTTTGACAGAAGGGATTGCCTCAATGACAAATGACAGCGATTTTGTGAGGGACACTTTTGTAACGCAAGCGTTTTTTTTTTACTGTTTGATTCTATAGTGCAAATCAACAATTTAACAAATATTAAACTTAAGTTTTCTAATTATTCTCATCAACATTGAAGAAACTAAAACTCCGTTTTTTATTCACAACAACATGCATTATTTTTCGGTACGGTTTTTTTAGATCTTACTGGTAGTGGCCTTAAACTAAGACATGCTATGTCAAAACTATCGTAGAACATTTATCGCGGCTATATCTTGAATCGCCGGCTCTACCTCATACTGGTTATCTACCGGCTTTTCGATTGCTTGCTATAGATAAGCTTTTTAGGCCTAAATTTTTCTAAACATTTACTAGTTTTCTTACAATTGAAATGAAGGTAATGAAGACACACTTAAATATAGTAAAGTCAAACCTTACTGGATGGAATTATTATACGTGTAATACGGGTTAATGGATAGTCTAAATGGCGAAACATTTTGAGGAGGAAAGAGCCAAATCACTATTCTACTGAGATAGATAGGTGTAGAAAATATTGAAGAAAATTTTAACAGAACGATTTCATTCAGAACACTTTGTGAGAACTTTATCAATTCTGACATATGAAGAACTGATCGTAAATTCCTCGATTGTTCTTCATCCGTTCTTCGTTTAAAATGTTGCTTTTGAAATTATTATGCACAAATACCTTCACGTTTGGTGTAAATGTAGCTTCAGGCCATTTGCAATTCAACGAAAACTTCAACTTCATTCACGATTTAACGAAAATTATGTACGAAGTGGGCAGGTCCTAACCAACATAGCTCCGCCTTCTTAGATATCATGAAGTTGTGCGAGCACTTATGAATAAATTAGGGTAAACAACTCCACACAATTGTTGTGCGAATTGATTGCTTGATTTGAGTTTGCCGTACGCGGACGACGTAAAGATAGCAATGGCTGATATTCAAAGTGGAAAGATAATAATGAATTTCTCCACTACTAACGAAATCATCACTTTTTTTCGGAATTGATGTCCAAACAGCTGTAGGTTTTAAATCCTAATGCGTTATTTAGTCCAATGGGTCATACTTTGAAAGGAACGGACTGCCGTGAACTATTACACTGTTGCTACTCGAACTATTGCTTGATTGCATCGTGTGTGCTGCTCTGCACAGAGTTCTTCATTATCATGGAATGTTTAAGATAAACCAAAACACAAAAAGTTGAATCTTTTGAAATTGGAAATGATGCTACTAAATCACTTAACACTATCAACAAGCAGTAAAGCATTCCCGATTGTGGTAGAACGGTAGGGGAAAAACGGACGAACGTTGAAGTGAAAAATGCAGCAAAAGCAAGTAGTTTCAGCAAAGTACGGCTCACGAGCGGCTTGCGGCTCTTTGATTTCTTGCTGACGCCTCTTATGGTTCTTATGTTTTACATAACTTGTACCCTTTTTTCTCTTGGCTAATCTGTTTGGCTCTTCACGTGGAACTCTACGAACATTTTTGTAGAAATTGGCTTTTCGGTCGCAAAGTTTGGCCATCGCTGGGTTAAAGCAATAGCAATACATTCTGGTTAATCTTGAGTTATCAAATTAGCCAAAGGATATTTGACTTCATAAAATAGCCACAACAAACTAGAGCAGCTATAAGTGATGAAAAGAGCATTCATTTGATTTCAGTTTTATTTGTTACGATTATTATATGATGTTATGTAGTTCAACTATATTTTGTTGTTTTAAAAATAATTTTACTTATTCAACATAAAATCCACTGCCAGCTAAACATGCATAAGTTTTTTAATTATGTAGCTAAATTTATAAAATGCTTTGAATATCTAACACTACATATGTATTTTTGCAGTATAAATACTTATACAGAACATTTTAACATAGTAAAGCATTTGCAACCGAGAAATACTCATTTCAAAATACATATTTTAAAAGATTATTCTTTCTTTTTATTCATCCGATTATGTGCAATATTTTATCTATTTTATTTGAGCCTTAACGAATGTCAGCAAACTTTTTACTCCCAAAAAAGAGCAAGCTTAGAAGCTTTCTCGTCATTGAAACATCGGCCTTTTCTTAGCCTTAAAAATGTCTTTTAAACAAAACACCACAAAGCCTTGGGAACGTAGTAAATACTTAAAAATGCCACCTTCTCTCCCCCCAAAAACCACGCACCGAGGTTTTGAAGGTATTTCCACTGCGTTCATTTTGGGTTTTTTCGGGGGGGCCACAAACGTTTTGTAAACTTTGGCCCGAAAACTTACACCCAAAAGTATTTTTGCACATGGAAAAGTGCAACTGGTGCAGGATGATGTTCGCACCCAAAAACACACACACACCGGTTTTTACTTCATCTACGTGCTTTTGAAACGTTGAACACAAGGCTCGAAAGAAATGAAGGTGGTCGGTTGAGTCTTTTGCGCCCATCTTTGCTTGAAATGGTTTTTTGGGGGTCATCATTGGCAGAATAGAAATCTGAAGAAAAAACACCTCTTTATTTATTTATTTTTTGTTTTGTCACAAAACTGAAACAATCGAACGCTAAATTCTCGGTATCCTCACATACATTTATATAGATTGATCAAACAAGTTAATTGACTCGACTTAACTGGTGACTAGGTTTTTCTCCGGCAGCATAGCAAAAAAGTGGTACATTTTGCTCACCAAACAACAAATTCGCCCTTCTTCTTGGAAAGCAGGTGGCCGGTTTTTAATCGTAAGCAAAAGTAAAGTGGGTTTACTTGTTCGTTCTTTTTTTTTTGTCGTTCGTTGCACAAATGAATGTGCAATCGAAACCATTTTACCAATCGATCACCGCGAGTGTGTGTGTTTATATGAGGCAAGTGTAAATGTGCTGCAACACACTTCATAGCACACTTGATCGGGTTCTACCTTTTTGCAGCACGGTTCTTTCTGCTTTGGTAGGCAGAAATGTATGGCACGATTTGTGTGTTTATGGTTTTGTTTGACTATGCACTACCTCAACATATGCTGCAACAGCACCACAGCTACCCTCCTCACGTGTATAATAAACCCGGAGGGTGATTGTGTTTGGAAAAATATATTTATTAAAACTAAACGAAGACAGTTCATCCAGGTGGATGGAATGGAGGGGGTGGGGGGGGGCTCTGGAATTGGCCGTTCAATGTGGGCTAGTGTGTCAATAGATTTGTGGGTCAATTTCTTCTCCAAGAGTCCTGCCCCACCTCCTCCCGCTCTCAATATGGTTTCCGCTGCATATCTCTTAACTTCTAGCAACTGCAACAGGTTGTGAAAGCTTTACCTTGATGAAGCAATACCGGATTGTACTCTGTAAATGGAATGTTATTGCTTCTTCGCTGTGTCTACGGTACATTAAAAAAAAAGGTTTTATGGTTCAATTAGTTGACTTTTTAGTTGACATCCTTTTTGAATTGAACGTTCAATCGTTTGACTTACAATTTATTTGAAGAGCATGCATTTGTATGAGAAACCCGGTTTAAACAAAATTACAAAAATATCCGGGTCTTTAAAAAACCAAACTATTTTTATATGAAAAAAAAGCATGCCAACTAAAAAGCTCTAATTCGATAAATGGCATGCAATTCAAATTCAACCACTGACCTGCAACAAACTACCTAGTTTACCATCGGTTCCATGGTGTAATGGTTAGCACTCAGGACTCTGAATCCTGCGATCCGAGTTCAAATCTCGGTGGAACCTGCCAGGCTAAAATAACTTTTATTATATTGTACTCTCTTAGAGATTAAAATATCGATGTTAGACTATAAAAAAAAAGCCGTGAGAGCCATATAAACCGAAATAAAAAATTAAAATAAAGATTTTGTTAAAGTTTGAACCAGTAAGCAGCGCAATATAACAATACAAAACATTTAGCACACTCTGCACTGAGAAAAGAAAAAAATTTAATTATTCATGGTTTTCAATTGTGTCAGAGTATGGTTTGAGTTATGTTCAATAATCAATCAATTAACTATTTTTTATCATACGAATATTGCCAGAACTCTCTCGATTGCACTACTTGCGATTGTTTTCAAAAAAAAAAAAATCAATTTATCGTAGTAAATTCACTTCATAAAACAGAATGCTGTTGTTATTCTATAATTATAGAGGTACTGGACCTCGTGGGTCTCCATCACCTTTAGATTGCAGGATGAGATTAATTTATACAAAAAACGATATCAACGTGTCAGTTTGCACTGCGCAACTCGCTTAATGCATCTTATTTATACGGTGCCGACACTGGTGATGTAACTAGTGCTTTTTTGTATACCAATATAGGGAATAAGGTACAATATTTAAACGCATCTTTAATTTGTTACAAACCAGGAGCAAATATTGTACTTGTTCATTGTAAAACAATTCAATGTTCACTAAACACACGTTTGCAGTCCGCATGCGCTAACAACCGAGTGCGCTGTAGCGCTTACCATTCTTCATGGGGGTATAGCTCAGTGGTAGAGCATTCGACTGCAGATCGAGAGGTCCCCGGTTCAAACCCGGGTGCCCCCTCGCAGAAAGCTTTCTTTTTGATATCTTTTTTTAGTTATCTCGTGCACGTTGGATCGCACATATTTTGACAGGTAATACATAGTAACGGGATAGTTATTTTATTTTATTTTATTTTATTTTTTCATTTTAATCATTCTCAGTCTGCTGTTAGTGAAAAGATACGTGTGATGTAAAATTATGATCTGTGATTCATTTATTTGTTTTGGATTTCACTTTTGGACACTTTTGGATGCTACAGTTTGAAAATTCATAATCAAAATCAATAAACCATATAATAATTAGAAATAAAAGGCTATATAAATACTGATCCCAATATCATTACAATACGTGTCATGTCAATCAAGGTAAATAACACCCAGTATTAACCAAAAATGTAAATCGATACGATTCAATATATCGCAGAAACTACTCGCCCTACGTTAAAATAACATACACGCGGTCACAAAGCCTCTCTGTGCGTGGTAGGTAAAGGGCACTACTGCTGTGGCCAGTAAATGGAAGGAGCGGCAAGGGTAAGGGTTCCACAAAAATGAAAAGCTGGTAACCCACTTTCAAACCCCGCTCTAGCTGCTCTAGCCAATGTGGCAAATTCTAGCCTGCCTAGGCAAACGCGTTGGGTGCCCTTCTGTGGCGGGGTGTCGTTTGCTTCCCACATGCAGTGCCAGGTGCTGCGTGAAGAAAAACTACCACCACCGTGTGCGGCAAGAAAAACGCAAACGATGGACACTTTCCCCTCTGTCTGCCTGCCAACACACCACTGCCGCCGTCCTGTTGGCGCACCGCCTCATTCGTTTTGCACTCACATAAGCACTTTTTCTTCCAGCAGCGGTCGAAGAAAAGCTTCCTACTACTGCTGGTACTGGTGGTAGTGGTGCGAAAAACAAAAGAACATACAACCAATCCAACAACAACATACACCCGGGGGCAGGAATGTAAGACTTTGAACTGCAGCACCTAAATGCCCACGTAGCAGGTGAGGCTACGTATATTTCTGTTTTAAAAATATACCCACCACTACGCTACACATGTAAACAAAGCGTGAAATCGATCGCGATTCCATCCATAGCCAAACACGCCAAAAAGGATCATCTGCGACATCTCATAATGGTCAAAGCATGCATTGGTATAGGGTTGTGCGTTGTTATGGTGATCCCACGCCGCCGTCAAATCAAACCCAAACGGGGTGAATTTTCCACTATAGGAGTTTCTCCGCAACTTTAACAATCAAAAAAAGGATACGGCACGCGGTCGGTTATTGGACGAAGCAGAGCCCCCACCGTGTATTAGCCGAATAGAAAATGGAAGAAATGCTCACATCCTAAGCGCAAAGATCGAATAACAGCAGCAGGAGCAGCACCCACCAGCAGGCAAACACCATCGCGCGCGCTTGTACGCGTGTTGTTCATTCGCGCATTGTGTGCTGCTAGTGTGCGCTCGCTCTCGCAGCCGCGACACGCTGCGCCGTTCCGATTGGGGATGGAAGGTTGTGCCATTTCATTCGCTCGCTTCATTCTAAGGAAAACGCGATCTCTCGCAATCCCCTACACACAGCCACAGTAGTGAATTCCCCGCTGGCCGAGAACGTGTGTGCGTGTGCAACTGTTGGCGTTAACCGCGCTGTCGTTTGGCTGATGTGCGCGCACCCGGGGGATGGTAAAAGCGAAAAAGTGAACACGGCTCTCCGTTAGTAAGCGAACAGTTTTCGTTAAGTAAACAACCAACTTCGGTCCGCGCGCGCACACACTCTCTGCCTCCGGGACATTAAAATTCGCAGTGTCAAAAAGGGACCAGATCCGGTACGCAGCGATCGTGCTGGGGGATATTCGTTTGGGTAATTTTTTGAAAGTTTTGGGGGATTTTTATTCAAATGTGCATATGCTTGCTGTGGATAAAATATTTGCAACTTTAGATGTTTTTTTGTGAGTGTGTGAGGTGTGAAAGTGTGTGAAAAGTTGAATGAATTATCGAAAAACCATGCAAAACCGAGTCGTCTCAACAGAAAAAATAACGCGTGAAGCTGATTAGAGTGATATTTGGCTGAAAAGTTAGTTAAAGTGAATAATAAATACGTGGAACAAGAGAGTATTATTTCCAATTCCGGATGATACTAATTACATAGAGATTTATGAATTTCTTATTGTACTGAAATTTTGAAACAATAATTCAAAGATTTCCCTCAACCAGTACGTGTTGAGCTTCACCGACAGCAACACATTTGTTGAGAGAGAAATGAAAACCCTGTGGAAATAATGTGTGCAGTGGTTGTGATTAGTGCATAGTGTGAATTTAGTGCTTTATTGCCACTGAGTGCCTGCCGATATACGACTGCACCGTATCCTGCAGCGCACTTCAGCGGTGGTGGTGGTGACAACAATTGCTTCAAAAATTTCAACGATTCTTATTGGAAGTGAAATCGACTACAGTAAGTATTTCACGTTCACGCACAAGGGGAAATAGTTATAGAGGTAAAAAAAAAATAGTGAACTCAAGTGTTTTGGTTAATTCTTACGTTGAGGTTTTTGTTCATTTGGCTTAAACTACAATTATTTTAAATAAATCAAACCATTATTATTTCGGTTCCTGTTTTGATCGGTGATGGAACCCATTTCATTGAACACAACAAAACAAAAGACCACAGATTGCAAGCTATGCGCAATTTCCCTGTCCCTCTTCTGAACGCACAGTCGATCTATCTGTTGACAGTTTCTTGCTTGTCGAATGCATAATTGCACACGTACGTGGTACGCGGTGTTTATATAGAAGAAAAGGAAGCAAAACACAGTAACGCACCTTCGCACAAATGCACTTGTGCACTATCGAACAGCTGCATATGCGTGTTGTGGCGTCCGGGTGCCAATGCAGTTGCACTTTGCGATATGACAGGTAGCCCCACAGACAGGCTGCTAGGTAGGTGGTGTGTATCACTGTAGCCACGTAGCAAGAAGTGTAGTAGGCTGTGCAAAAGAATTGCATTTTGCAACTGTAACGGCACGTGTTTCCTTGTATGACCTGTAGCGCTGCAGCTGGGCTTCTGGAGCAAAAAATGTAAGACGAACGGCGAATGTTCTTGAAGCAATAACAAAAAAAGAAGTATGTTTACTATTTTCAAGTTCTTCCATCTTCCCCTGATCCGGCGGCTGATATACAGCATCCAGCTTTTGTTTTTACAATCAAAATTTCAATTTTCAAACATCATTGTTTATTTGTTTACCATCTGGGCGCTTCCACACCATTATTACAGCACAAAACAAAAACCCCTCGCACGGTTGTGTGAATGGGATATTACGCGCTTCACTTGACCGTGAGTGATTAAAGCGAGCCCCCGAAGCTGTCAACAGACGACCATCAATGTTTTCCAATTTCTATACCAAACAAATATCAATTACCTCCCCCTGAGTGTCGCACGCACAAAAAAAGAAGCCTTCTACCGGGAAGCGAAAACACACATAGCAGAAGTCAAACTTTCATCCTCATAATAAACGACCATCCCTCCCGTTTTCGGTTGAAAAAATCTCGTCTGATAAGCGATTTCTTGTTTCCTATCGCCTTCTTGAATGGAAAAGTGAACGAACTTTGACCAAATTGCGATCGAAAAGAAGCAGAGGGCTGAAGCAGGCGTAAAGCGAACGGCAGAAATCGACAGCAACGCATTTATGGTTTGAAGCTGTGTTTTTCCATTTTTTCCTTTCCTTAATGGCTTTTGATTCTCAATTTTTGGGACGCATAAAGTTGATAAGTTGTGATTCGCAGCATATGATTCGGATTGCACGAGGATCATGTAATGGTGCGGCTGATCTTCTAGAATGTTGGTGATTTCACTCTTCATTTTTTGAAATACTTTTTACAAGTAATATTGCTATGGTGTAGTTGTTGGTAAGTAACAAACAAACAATTAAACCGTTGCCGATAGCATGTAATTGATAGCTGGTTCGGATCGGTAACATTAAATCATAACTATTGCAGCATAAATTGTGCTGGTTACACAACCGAAGTAAGTGGTGAAATTTAATTGATTGTGTTGTTTCTGTAAAGCTGTTTACAAGGTAAAACACACGCGAGCGAGACTACGTACACGTGTGTCAAACGAAATTAATTTGTTTTCCATGATAATTGTGTTTATTGCGAACTATCAGTCCTAGAGGACTGATTTTGATTTAGGTAATAGACGGGTCGAGCAATAATTGCCAATTTAAATTGTTGTTTTCCTTGGCGAGTAAACAGCTATAGTGACCTTTCAAGCGATACGTATCTTAATTCCAAGAAATTTGTACATTCTACATTTGAAAAAATAAATAATTGAAATAAGTTTACATTCTGCTCCTTTCTCGATGCTGCCTAATATCCTAATTGGCCTAAATTTATCCACCATACTTTGCCATTTGGTTTTTTTTTGTTGGGGTTTGTTGAGTAGATTATCAATTACACTCCTCGACTTACCCATCCCATCGAGTGCGATGATATACAGATGATGTTTATGCTGCCATTATAGATCGCTTCAGGATATATGGTTGCTGTATCGAAGATCTGTTACGAGCGTAAAGACAACGCTCGGAAAGTATCGAATTTCAAGCGTGTACCGTATTGCGTATGGGGAAAGGATATTTTTGCTTCTGCTTGGTTAAAACAAAATGCCTTTAAGTTGTAAGTAAGTAAAGTACGCATTTTTGATAAAAATAGCACGTTTTGCAATTCTAGATGTTCTAGAATCGATATAGGGCCAAAATAGCTATCAAATTCTGTACCACTAGTTGTCAATTGATTGTTTGTATCTAACTCTTTTCATCCTATTTATATTAATTTCAGTGTTGGCGACAACCGCCAACAGTGACATGGCGCCGCCAGACGGGCCCATGCAGTACGACTCGAAATGGTCACCGATGGTAAGTTATAGAAATGATGATATGTACCAAATACCAGTAGGATATGACCAAAAATATGTATTTTTACTGCTAAAAATATTCACGCGAAACATTCATTGGTTTGAACCATTTTAATTACAAAAAGATTTCGTGTAGGATCGTGTAGTAAAACTGATCGATTTGCAGTTTAATAACTGATTTCTGATAATTAGGAATGAAACGATCGGAATATTAACCATCGTAAATTGACACATCAATACACATAAAGCGGCATGTAATTTACTGTTTTTTTATTTAAGACGTTATGTGTTGTGTTTGATTATTAGACATACACCATTTGTCATACATTTTTTACATAAAAAGACATACATTTTTAATTTTATTCTACAAACCAAGCAAGCTCAAATGCAATTATTTTCGTTTTGCTAAACTGCAAAACCCCCATTTATATTAAATATTTGACCCCTGCGAAGGTGGATGCGATAGGACAGACACATCATCTCAGCTACTTCTAACTTTCTACTGCTTTCATTCAACACATTATGCTTCGATTTTTCCTCTCCACTCCACACCACTGATTCACGGTCCTAAATCTTTAATCATTTTTATAAACTTAATCGGTTTGTTTATTTATTTTTCCCGTACATTTATGTACACGAACCACCGGACAACACAACAAACAGCAGCGTAAAAATCACTCGTTCCGGATGGGATGGTGTGTAATATAAAAGAAAAAATGGTTGTTATTTACTTTGCGCGACTCTTGCGTGAACCGAAACTGTACCCATCGCGGCCTAATGAGCGCGAGTGACTAAGGCGCGACACAAAAACATTACAAAAAAAAATTGAGAGCAATTGCTGTGGTGAGGAATTATTGTTCCGATAATGGCGATGAAGCATTGGTGAGCGCATTTTGGGTTGTTTATTTTGTCTAACACGCTAATGAGTTAGTAAGCATTGGGGTTGCATGGGAGGAGGTGCCTCAACAAAACAAGATAAGAGTTGTAGTTAGGAACACTTAAAAAAAGAGGAAATTAAAATATTTATGTGCAGGGTAAGAACTCTCTTGTCACCGTATTTACCATCTATTCCGAAATCAAATATTTAAATCAAACTCAAAATCACTAAAAGACACCAAAACCACGATGGGAATGCAACAAATAATTAACCTTTTAATCTCGCCCGAGCAAGGATGCAACACGTTTAACTCCCTAATTAAAGACACCGTATCCTTTCCAGTGCTACTCAAGTTTCCATTTTTCCCACCACTTTCCAACGGTCGGTCCGTCCTTATCGGCAGTACGCATCGTCAGGTGTACACCCCGAAGCACTACTGCTGCACGGTGACTGTGTATCCGTATCCCTAGCTACCCCATTTTTGGCCATTGCTCGTTTCCCCCCCCACCAAAACCGGCAGACATGAAACTGATACACCTTGCCGGCACGCGACTCCTCCCTTTTCACTTACGCAGAGCGGCCACCGGAGGTAGAAAGGGATCATTTCATCCACCACTGTTCACCCCGAAGCGAGCGCGGTGATCTTCCCATTCTCTCGGGGTCGATTGGCCGGAACCTATCTCATTAACCTATTACCGATGAAAAACAAGCTGCGTAGCAAAGAAAAAACCCACCGTATAGAAAGGGATCGTTTTTCCACTGGCACATGGTTAGGGACACGGTATTTTTCTTCTAAAATTCCCATTCACTTTGAGCAAAATTTGCAGTGGAAAACACGCGACCCAAAAGAAGGGCCCAATATAAGGCGAGGCGATACACAGTCAACAGTTTTTCTGTGTGTTCTGTGGGTCGCACCCGCTGGATGAGGAATTCAGGAGGCCGCGCGCACGACGAGGTCGTTTAAAATGTATAAAAATAACGTCATCTAAATTACATCATTAATTCCCATCAGACAACAATGGGCAATGGCGTGTGTGTGTGTGTGCGGGGAACGTTGGCGTGAATTTAAGATACGTGTCACAGTCGGTTCCTTTGGTAAATGGAGTAAGGCAACGTGAAAAAAACGGACTAAAATCGCTAGGCAAGATCGGACCCAACGATCAGCGATCGCCTAATTCTGGGGTCTGGCATAGACCGCACCACGGTTCATGGTGCTTCCTTCAGCACACACACAGACACACACGCACACAGCGTTTGGCAGAATTATGTGTTTCAATGGGCGTGAAGCAGAGGGAAAGAAGACATGATGGTAGATTAGTTTAGACCCATATACCACCACCGCACAGGTGGCACACCAAGGGGACATGGACCGGAAATTTATAGGATCGAAGAATTATAAGTGCAAATGGGGAGGGAGGCAAAACGAAAGAAATCCCCACCACCAACACACACACCTCCGTTGTCTTTGCATTTATTTTCTGAGGTCTTTTTCGCAGCCAAAACCACCCCCTTCACACCCAAATTCACATAATTTTGTGCACGCGCGTGCGGTTGGGCCGATCTGATCGTTTCGCTCTTCGTTTCTTTTCAAAACAATGTCATTGGGAAACGTAAGGTATAAATATTGGTTTCCCTGCTTCTGCGCCATTTTCCCCCTTTTCTCTGGCCCCCATTTATGGGGAAGGAAGGGGGAAGTGGGGATGGTCAAAATTCTACCACTAAGTAGGCTAATTCCCTCACAACTCTTCCACGGCGTGACATCCGTGACACAGATATCCTGGTGGCGTGTGGAAAGCCATTTGATTGTTTGTCTTTTTCGCGTCATAATTTCATTTCCAAGAAAAATACAGACCACAACAATCGGCTTGGCGTGTTGGAGAGAAGAGGTGTGTCTTTTTTGGGAGATGAGGGTGTTTGCAGCGGCAAGAATGGGAAGGTGACAAACAATAAATAAATACAGCGGCAGGTCAAAGGTTAAGCAAACGCGCGCTGAAGGAACGTCAAACAAAACGATTCAGTAATTTAATGAGCTTTTAAATCGGGTTTATCCTGTGCTGTTAATTGTAACAAAAGCACATTTAAAATACGCTAAAAAGCACATTTAAAATTACGCGATAAGGGGTATTCGTTGATGAGACAAGAAAAATGTCCTTGAAAAATGCACCAAACTGAATTTCTAACTAATAAAGCCAGCAAACATTTTTCGCTTTTAAGCCATTAGTGTATACATCTAACATGATTTATCTTTTTTTCTAAATTCTTTCCCTCCCAAAGCCGCCTTCCAATTTTTACCATAATGGCCGACCACACTTAGGTGTGCGACAAAACGATTCCCGAGCTGTTAGTAAATTGTGAAATTAAGAAGCTGTTTGGTGGGGTAAATAAAATTCGGGAAATGATTTACGTACCCATCCCCCCCCCCTCAACTCAACAGCACCATTTGACCGGTTTGTTCGACGAGTGTTGCCCCCAGCTCGGCGGGATGTTTCTAAAAAAGCAAGGACCATAAATTTTCTTCGAGCTGCTTTTGTAGTGAAAACTGCGGCCGTGCGCCGTCCACAGTCGATCTCACTCCCAGCATTACCGTGGTAGGGCAACGCAACAGAAAAGGAGGGCTATGCGAAATGGCGGAAAGAAAGGCATCCCATTAACCAGTGGCCACTACTACTACTACGCGCACACCGTGGGTCAGTGAATTGGGGACAAAGTTTACGACCGTGCGCCTTTTGCTTGTTGTGCTGGTTGGGTACGCATCGTCCCCCAAGGGTCTGCGGCGTGGTTGACAAATGATTGGGGCCGCACTAAAAACGCTGTCGGAAGGCGAAATTACTGTGCGCTTTAGAGGGTTTGGGGTGGGGAGTTAGGACCGAGCGGGTCATAATTTACAACCATTTAATAGCGAAGTGAGCGAACATTTAATTCTAAACACATGTTAAACATGAGCGTTTAACACCTCTCGGGTTTTCAGCCTGTTTGTTGCAGTGTGAAGAAGAGAAAAAAAGGATTCAGAGGCGAAAAAAGATTCCTCTCCCCGACGGGGAATCGAACCCCGGTCTCCCGCGTGACAGGCGGGGATACTGACCACTATACTATCGAGGAAGTCGAGAGAACCAGCGCTCAAAGCGCATCTGTTGATTTTGCTCTTTTTTGTGTACATCGATTCGCTTTTTGTTTGAGCTAAGAGGAATGTTCAATGTTAGGGGAAAGCGGGGCAAAATGGGCATGTGGGGCAAAATGGGCACCCTCTATTTAAGCATTATTTGAATACAAAGATACTTTCCAATGCTCAAAATGTATTCATTAGAGTGTTCTATGAACACCATGTAAGTTTCATAACCCTTACATAACAAATAACTAAGAAAAATGCAAAATAAGGTTTAGCAGCATATTGATGTAATTTTTGCCACTTCGAAAATAAGCTTAAACGTGTGTCACAGGGATGCGTTGAAGTTTTTAATGATATATTTTTAAAGATATGATATTTCTTTACAATTTGTCTGAAGCAATCAAGGCGATTGAATTCGTATTTTTACTAATATAACAAAAAATACAAAAATGCTTCACGTGGGGCAAAATGGGCAGTTACGCTTGGGGCAAAATGGGCAAATGCTTTTGACATACGGCGCTTGGTGAGGCTATGGTGTTGTATTTGTCGCCTCAATAATGATAACAGGCACAGCTTCAAAACATTCGATTTTGTAGATTTAAACGTGTAAAAACTGTTATAATTTTGATAACATATTTTTGGAAGAATTTTAAGGGCTTTTCTGACCAGCAAATCAAAAGAAAGAACGAAAAATACATTTCATGAAACGTGCGCAAAAGCATAGACCATTACCTAAGCGCAGTTGTTGTGGCCCATATTGCCCCAGTGTTTTGACGTTTCACAGTTTGTTTACATATGCCCATTTTGCCCCAGGGCTGTGCCCATTTTACCCCGTGTGTCAAAATAGCTTCTCGTAAAACATCAACTTTTATTTTACATTATTTTATTGTTTTTAAGTTGTTTACATTCTATGTGGCAATTTTAATCCATAGATAAATGGTGGAGGCATACAATAATGAAAGAAAAATTGTGTTTTGTGGCATATGCAAAGGAATATTCAGTAAACTGCTTAACATGCCCATTTTGCCCCGCTTTCCCCTACTTACTTTCACGTTGCTGCTACTGATACAGGGTTTCACACTTTATCTCAAGACCGCGGGACCCCTTCCCGAATCTGTCTTAGCCAAAGCCAAGATTGCGGTATGATGCTTGAAATCGTTGATGATACCTGAAAACGTTGATGATACCTGAATTCATCGGATGCAATGCTGAATCTGCGGCACATTTCTCGAAACACACTGGTCCGCGCTGAGGACATGCGGTCTAATATTTTTTTACACGGATAACCTTTGTGTACATCAGTCTATTAGAAACACTCAATTATCCTTTAGTTTTTTTTTACCAAAAAAAGACAATTTAATAAAATGAGTGAATGCATATTTGTTTGATTAAAATATTTACAAGTGTTAAGAAAGTAGTTTGAACTGTTTAAATAATCTTTTTTGGTAAAAACACGAAAAAATAATTAACTGTTTTCAGTACACTGATGTACACAAAGGTTATCCGTGTAAAAAAAATATTCGACCGCATGTCCTCGGCGCGGACCAGTGTGTTTCGAGAAATGTGCCGCGGATTCAGCATTGCATCCGATGAATTCAGGTATCATCAACGATTTCAAGCATCATACCGCAGTCTTGACTTTGGCTAAGACAGATTCGGGAAGGGGTCCCGCGGTCTTGAGATAAAGTGTGAAACCCTGTAACATTAGTCACTGCCGTTTGTGGCCCGGTAAAACAATCTCAAACAATGAATATGACGAATACATAAAACATGCAAAATATAACTTAAACAGCACAATTTATGCTTTAAATAATTTGCAATATTGTTTAAATAGTTGTCAATTAAAACTGCTGAAACTTTGTTAGACTTTTGGTTTTTACTTGAAAAATAAAAAGATGTTTTAAAACATTCAATACTAAATAAGAGATAGAAAACACGGATTACAGCAGAATTGTTTTGTTTAGTAGAAGTTTCTAAAACACTGTACAAATAATAACTATTTTTCGGACTTCTCATTGCTTGTTTGTAATTCAACAACCGCATCTGTATGCTAATCGAAACATAGCATGTTGTTGTATCTCTTTCTCTTATGCTTTGTATACGGATCACTGAGGCGATGCAGCATAACCAGTTCCTTCGCGTAACACGTTAGTGGTGGGAGATAAACTTCAATGCGGACGATAATTCTCCCATTCGCTTGACACCAATTTTCATGTTGGGCGTGTACTCCATGATGGTCCATTTGATGGCTGACCATAACCCTCCATTTTGAATGTTAACACATTGGGAGTTAATAAACACTGAATGCTGAGTATTGATTTTGGAATTAAAATCACATAAAGTGTTTGAAAATAAAGCAGAAAAATAATAAATAACATGCACAGTATCTATTTCGAAATACTTGAAAAAACCTTACTTCCATGATCCATTTTTTATTCGCTGTCTCTTTCCTCGTACTCCGATCACCAAAGTATCAACGAAAGAACAATTCTATTAAAAGGCAATGAAATTCCCATTGCAGAACCCCTACGCCCCCGTCCGTACCGTTCCGCCCCAAGCCACCGTTAGGGGGCCGGATGGAGGGGACGACGGCCGGTGTTTTGATAAATCGGTGCAGCTAAAATTAACACCCACTTCTCACCACTCGCTACACAGCCGATGAAAAGGGACCTTCCCCGGCACGCGTGCCCTCGCACGAAGGCAGCCCAGTCTCCGAAAAACGAAGATGTCATCGGACACAATGTAAATGAGCCAAACGACAGCTATTAGTTCGCTGTCACCCCCCGGCCGCACCATTGCACCGTGGTCCGGGGCCATTTTTCCTCTCACGCACTTCGTTGTCTCCCGGCGCAATTGGAAAACGATCCGTCTCTGCACGGTTTTACGGAAGTGGCGCGCGACACTCGAAATGCCTTCCGGCAAACGCAGAAGCGGCTGGTGTTGCATTTCCCCGCGCACGCTTGCACACTTGAGTAATTATCCCGCTTCGAGTGAGAGCAAGGAAAAATTCGGCTAAAGATAAACGCGAGGAACTGATAGAGATAGAGCTTGAAACACCGGTTTGACACCGCCGTTCGCTCCATTAGTTGCGAGATTCAATCAAGCCGAAAGACCCGGCATACCTCTTCCCGGGACGTTTACAGCCCCAGAGTGGACGCAAACACAACAACACCCGCACAACAACGGTGAGCGGGTGGGTGTGACGCGGACAACAGCCCTCAAAGTGGTGTGTCCGATCGGTAGCGGACGGGGCTGGTGGCATCAGGCATTAGACTGCCATTTATATTCGCCCAAAAGCCGAGTTGCTCTTCCCCGGGGTTCCGTCTTGTGTCGCTTTCGCAAGGACCCAGTTGCAGTGTGGCATCGGCCACGATCGTCTCAAGTGGGTGCCCGCGCTCACAAAGCGGCCCACTAGCCGTGCTCTTTCGACTTCCAACAGCTGTTCCGAATATTTCAATTAGAATACAGCGCACGCACCCGAAACATCACTTGGAGCGGTGTTGTTGAGCAGCAGCAGCAGCAAAAAAGTGTGTCCCTCCTGAAGACACACCACACACGCTTTCCACCAAAGTGTGGCGCATTTTTCCCGAATCACGCTTGCCCCGATACACCTACACATTAAAAATAGCGATCATTCCCATCCGGGGCCCGCCCTCGTTCGTCCCTTCCTCGGTATATATATGTGTTCCATTTTGTCCACCGGTTTTGTAGCTCTTGTGTGAGCGTTTTTTTTTTTTTGTTCCTCATTTCCTCCAACAAAAGTGTGTAATTTTTCGTGGTTCACTGGACAAGCGCACGGTTCAAGCGACAGATGCGTGACAACGAGCTGAACGAGCGGCTGCTGGGGGAAAAAGGCAGAAAGAGAAACCCCGACGACACAACACTGATGCGTACATAATCGAAATCGGGCGAAGGGACCAGAAAAAAAACGGCGAGTAAAGAGGCGGCGAAGAAGCAGATCGCGCCGGAGAGAACATGATCGCCGACATAATCGGGTGTCGTAAAATATGAAGTGATAATGTTTTCCATAACCTTGTCATACAAGGATACACTCATGTGTAGCGTTTCAATCACCGGCAGCTCCACTCCGCTACGGATACGGAGGAGAAAAGTGTCGTGATCGATTGTGAGTTGGGATGTGATCGGAGAGGTTCGCGCGCGCTGTGTTGGATGGGGTTAGCTAGTCGGGGGAGCTTAGGCGGTTTAGCATGTAGAACATCACAATGAGATGTTGTAAATAAAACATGACGGTTTGAATCAAGTATGATGCTAAAGATTATGTTAAGAGGTTTAGTTAGGATCACTGTTGTTAGATCACTATTTGTATCATGGCGTGGTGAGCTTCAGGGACATGGTTTTACACATAATTTCGCATAACTTATTGAATTATTGCTCTTTCCAAGGTACTGGGATGTGCAATAAAGTCTTTTTGGTGCAATAAAACGACTTCATAAACGATTAAAATGAGTATCCTTACACAGAAAGCAGCTTTTGTGTTTCAATCGTTTGGCAAGACAGGTACTCTAACAGAAGTATAGAATCCATCTAAAACAGAGATGTGTTTAAATGTACTTTACATCACTTCAAAATATGAAATTCGACATAGAATATCCCATAGAGTTGACGTACCCTTTTTGAGTAAAATTTAGATTTGAAGATCTGAAAATAGTACTAAAAACAAGACATACTAAGAAATAACATAAATCCCCAGTGCTTAACACACAGTTCTCTTGCAACTGTATTTAATGCATGTATTTAAAAATCACTACAAAAACGTCGGTCCATAATCAGAAAACGTTTAAAACACTTATAAATACATCGCTGCGAGCAAATCTTGTAAAACGATACAATCCTCTCAATAAAATATGATCCTAAACATGTTTCTGTTTATTTCAACACCATACGATCGTTTGTAATGATGATGTTCTGTTGCTTACGGCTCGATTTATGACACCGGCTAATGTAATAGCATTTTATTATCCGTCATAAAGTGACACACACACACACACTAGCTACTACAAGGTGGGCTGTTGTGGGACTAAATTGAAGTGTATAATAGCATCCTCTACCACCCACCACTACGTCTAGTCGTCATAATAGCTCCATCGTAAATCAATACACCACTCTTACACCGTAACACAGCATCTCTCAACCTTTTGGGTTCATGAAATAGTAAAATAATCCACCAGCGTGTGACTTGGTGCCGGTTGGCTTTTCCGTCACACCACGCTCGGTGTAAAAACGATGACGGAAATACGATCGCACACCGCTGTTTCGCCCGTTAATTTTCAACAAATTAAAAAGTATTAAAAACACACAACCCATCGGTTCCAACAGAGTGGCGTGTGTGAGTGGCGTGTGTGTGTGTGTGTGTAAGAAGCAAATAAAGAGGAAAAAATGTCATAAAATTATCACCACCTTTCAACAGGCGGCAGCAGGATCGCGAGGCGCCTCCTGGCATCGTAACTCATCCGCCGCTTGATCTGCGCTGTGGAACGAAGATGTTGTTTTTAATGCAGTTGAATATATGACGACAAGATACACCGATTTCCAACAAGTGGAAAGAGGAAGATGCAGAAATGACGAACGTTGCTTGAATTTCAATAATGCTCTTGTGCGTTCGTGTTGTGTGTGTGAACCACTAAAGAGATATTGTTCTTGACAGCTCCATTAAATCCGGTGTAGCTCTATTACCGTAACGAGCAGTGCAGTTAAGGGACCATCATATTCCATTGGTTTCATTCCTCTCACCTAACCTGTCACATAGATTGCTCCTACCTTCGCGCTTAATAGCGCCGCAAAACGTTTCGCAAGGCACAGGCAGCTACATTTGTCATCGATTACCATTCCGCGATGACAATTGTTTGTTATTTTTACCGCACCATCACATGCATCATAAACTTGCTTCTCCGGTGGGGTGCCGGACTGCCGTTCGGGAGAAGCTGTCGGGAAATTTCAATGGCATTCTTTCGAAGGCAGCAGAACAACACGCGGCGCTGGCTTTAAATGCATCTGCCCCCGGTCTGTCCAACCGGCGTGTGGAGTTCTTCGGCTGGCAGCACTGGGATTAAGGGCTGCGGATGTGTAAATCCCACCGCGAGAGGCCCGATGGAAAGAACGACAAACCGGGGCCGAACTCCAGCCCAACCGCGGCGAGGCCAAACCCTGTCATCCCTTGAGGTCGTTGCGGTCGGGTCAGCACTATGCTCGGGATCGCTTCTACCAAGACCTTTCCGATACGTTGTTAGTGACTGCTCGTTTCGCTTGCTGTTAGAAGATCAGTTGTCGTCTCTTTCGAACTCGCACAGTCACAACGGGCAGCTGTGAAGATCGTGTAGACTAGACATAGCCAGCCCCCGTCGCATTGATCCGCATGCTATGCACAACACTGGCCTGCCGTGCTCTCAAATTTCCGGTCTCAACTTTTAAAACCGTGCCAGTTGCACGGGTTCAAACACCCGTCGAATTGACCTTCATCTTCAAGTGGAAGAGAGAGAAAAGTGAAACTCGATTTGTCGCCGCAATTCGACACGTTTTCGCAGACATGCTGCGGTGTGTGCATGTTGTGCGCGATCGGTAACTCTAGTTAGCGATAACTGAATCATGGTGCAAGCGCGCTGTGAGAAACTGTACAGAAATTGGCATCGCATCTCCAAGAAGGAAAGAGGCTGTTATTGCAGCGCAAAGCCCTGCTGCGTCACGGCCGTGTGCATGACTGGTACACTTACACCTACCTATCAGCGAAACACATCTCCCTGTGGCACACCGGGGTCTCCCGTGTGTGTGCACGATCGATTCGCTAAACTCCGTGCGAGGTTGCTGCTGCGATAAGAGAGCGAAATGCAATTGCGCGCCGGAATAGGGGGAACGGTGAAAAGCGTTGCAACCTGCAAACTGCGTCGCAGAATTTGTGAGCACCAATTGCACTGCTGCATGACGACGCTGTTGTGATAGCGATCGAGATGTGCGTATGTGTATTTCTTTTCTGTTCAATGCAGTAACGACCTCGGCCAAAGAATTGGAATTGTGAATTGGTTCTATGTTTTGTAGCCAGTTAAGGTGTACAGTAATGGGAAAATTCTGCACGCATTTTAAGGCGCACTGTTAAGGCCGTAACTGGTGTGACGCGAGATTAAGCGCGAAATCGGTGATGGTGCAGAACCAAGTTTAATGAAGTTAACAGCAAAATGGTTTGAACAGAAAGGGGCATAATTTATGAAGTCGCTTTGTTGGGTTGTTTTTAGGGTTATCATCCAATTACAACATTTTTATACACTCCTCCTAGAACGACAGACATCAAATCAGAGGGAAAGGCTGTAAAGCAAACACCACCGGGAGCCTTAAGCTTCTTGCGCAAAAATTGTGAAAAATGCTATACAAAAATGTATTCCGCATGATTATTCCCCTCCCAAGATGAAAGAAAGAGCGTCAGAAAACGATTTTAGGAAAAGAACACGCCTGCCCACCGTATTGCCCAGAATCATTTAGGTGCAAGATTTATGGCGTTGCTTTGCTCTCTTAAATTAGAAATTGTACAACAAAATGGTCATAAAAATCGGGCGACGGATCAGAGCGTCTGTGTCTGGGTACGAAAGTTTCACTCACGAACCCCTCACAAAACAGAAGTTGCTTTATGCGTTTCCTTGTTGATTTCCTTCCCTCTGAGTATGTGAATGTGTGTATTTTGTTTTCACACCGATCGTGCAAGGTGTGATATAAAGCATCCCAAAACTCGGTCAGAAGGTCAACCACAGAGCGGGTCTAAATACTGACACTTGTCTGCCTTTTTTACCTTCCACCACGTGGCCGGGGAAAAAGGGCAAACCAATAAAGCTGCACATGGGGACGGGGAGGGAATAAAAACATACACACGGCCAGCCCGGGCCGATTTTTGCGGCCCGTTGTTATCAATCTAAATTATTTGACTGTTACAAATGTAAATATTTTCCTTTTGCTGCACCCGTAACTGTGGGGTTCAACCACATCCGGAGGGTGTGTGTGTTAGTTTACTGTAAATTAGTGTCACACACACACACACGCTCGACAGTTTTTTTTGGTTCAGTGTGAAAGAGGCCAAAAAATCCTTGTCGATCCGTCATGAAGATCGCGTGCCGATCGGAAGTGAAAATGGACATTCGTACATCAAAACAACAGTGTGTCGCACCCTGGGGGAGGCAGTTTTGATTTTGTGAGTCTAAATAAATATTATGTATTTGTGTTTTTCTGTTATGAAAACTTCTCTCTACACCAGCCGGTGAAGCGATCTCCGAGCGAGTTGTTTTTTGTACTCCCGCACACTTTTACATGCCAGTAAATTTTGGTGTAAATTTGCTAGCCATTCGAGTGATTTAGTGGTTGAAATTGAGCGAGACTTTACCGAATCCACCGAACGAAATGGAAGATGGCGGTGATCGTAATTCGGATGTAGCGGAAGCTAGCGGAAGAAAATGATTTTTTTTAGCCAACGTTCAACGTCAACGCGTCCCGACGAACAGTGCCATTAATCACGTGCTAATGGAGCAGAAACCTTCACCCTGACGGAATGTCTTTAATTCGTGTCGCTGGCTGCAACTGATTGGGGTAGATTTGCTATAAGAAAGGTATAAATTTAAAGCAAAAAGGGGGGAAAACGACGCAGTACCGTTTGCAGAGGAATTTCTGTCGTATCTATCTTCTGGTGTTACTTGATCATCGTCACACACACACACAAACGCGCGCACACGCACTGTAGTTGATTATGCTGCATTAAAAATGACGCAATGTAGAACCACCACAAGACACCTTCCTTGGCTAAGAAGGTGTGAAATTAAACACAACCTTTCTAAGCATTCGCAGTCATCCATCGTCGGTGGTCGGTGCACGTGTTGGTTTTGCGTTTGAAGATCACCAAAGAGCTCATTTTGCTTGCCTAGAACTTGCACTGCCAACCCTTAGATATGGCCCTTCAGAGAGAGGCCCTCGCAACAAAAGAGGCCGTATTTTCCCCGGAAATTCCCCAGATGTGCTCGTGTGGCAAACAGATCCAGTCGCAGATTCATGGCTCGTGCTCAACTTCCGAAGAATTCCAGTGGAGCCGTCCGTGCAGCAGGCGCCCCCGGGTTCGTATCGGGTTGAACATGAGCACTGCTCCGATTACTTTGTGCCGTTGGTTTTATCGCACTGGCCCGATTTGTTCAATGTCACACTGATCACCGTGAGAAAATTGGATCTTTATGAGAGGGGGTTGCTATCGCAACAACACCGCAAAACAACAACAGCTATATGGCGCATTCTGAGCGGCGCGATCATCGATCAGCAGGAACAAGTTGACCTACAAAAAACACCGTGTCGCGACGTTTTATCACATTCGAATGCAAGTGAGTGCGTTGTCATTGCATACCGTTTGTACGTGGTCATGCATCCGCTCTATGTGCTGCTGCTGATGCTGCGAATAAACTTTTTCGGTATAAAAATAATTAAAAACCCCTCATTCGAACCATTCGAGGTAGTGGCGGCTGTGGCGAAATGGTTCAAGGCTAATGTGCGAACGAACCCCCATGCCCGGGATGCACTCAAACAAAATGTGTTAATTTTTAATTGCAAAATAATTGTTTACCTCAGTGGTTGTCGGTGCTGCAGAGGGTTGGGCATTTATATCACTGTGCGCTTTTTCCTTTCATTTTAACGACACCCTGTCTAGAAGCAGTAAAATGTGGTTAAAAAAGACACTTTTGCTATATAAATTTCAATTTGCCGTCCAAGAAGGGATTGTTGAGGTGAGTGATTTATTTTCATTCTGTTTTGTGTGGGTAACATTGCTCACTGCTGTGTTGCATGTTGTATCACATGATTGTACTTATTATTGCAATGCAGATAAAAATATAATTTTGATTCAATCCTAAAATTAAATATGATTGGCAGTTAACCTCGGGTTTGATCACAAAAGCAATTGAGCTTTCAAGACAATTCCTAAATACCTATGTTCAGAATGACTTGCAGATGACGATAGACGATGACAAAAAATAATATAATCATCTTATATCGTGTTGCTCCCGTAGCTCTTTTCTCGTCCAATCCTAAATATCAGATAAAATAAACTCTTCAGAACGTTAATTCTAACTACCACGAAATATAAGCTTATATCAAATTTGATCATGGTCCTCCATACAAAGCAATCTTGCTACTATTAATCAGAAATAAATGGAATTATGTTAGTTGATTTCAAATAATCGTTCTCTTTCTTGCACATCATCAGCGAAGATTACACCCATAACAAGGTCACGTACTTAGGCTAAGTTCTACAGCGTTTAGATTATGGGGAATAACGAATAATCTTCCATTCAAGGCATTGAAGTTGGTATTTAATGACTGGGGCATTTACTGTTTGAAGCAGTTGAGTTCATTGTAACGATGTTCCTCCAGTTCCTCCAAATGCCCAATAAGATCCTGTAAGATCTTCGATCTGTGATCATTAGAACATATATCCAATATATATCGAAATCCTCTGAGAGAAGTTGAGTCCAATTTTTCATGTTTCCAACTTAAATCAAACATGGAAAAAAGAAACATCTATATTTTTTAAGATTTCGATTAGCTTACGTCCAACACACCAACAGGTTTATCATTTTCATTCGGCATCTATCTACACATATCAAATAATGTTCATAATAAAAAAACACCTTAAGTACAAATAAGTGAAACAGTATTGCTTTTAGTTGAAGAAGATAAATATTATCAGGAATTAAACACAATCACCAATCGAAATGCCTTAAACCTCTGCTCGATTGTTTCGTCTTTTGATACTTTTCCAAAACAGATTGGCACAACGGTGATGCGCGTAAATTTAAAGCATTTCCCTGCAGTACACTCGAAAGTCGAAATACACAACATAAACCAACAGCACTAAGGCAAAACTTCACCCCATGAATCGAACTTCCGCGAACGGGCGTGCCTTTTCGACCATTTTCCGGACGATCAAGCACGTCACAACAGATGCTGCAGGGGTGGTGCAGCCTAGAGTACCGGGTTTGCACTGCAGGGGTGGGCGATTGTTGGCGGTCTGCCGGTTTCACATCGGGCCACTTCACCATTTGTTGTGAGTTCAAAAGCCACACGCTGCTGACGTCGTGGGAGTCCTCGCAACTCTACGGCAAGAGCAACCGCCACTCCAGCCTCTGAGTAGATGCAAGACGTAACAAAATGCAGCAAGTGAACGAGCGAGAAAAAGAGCTTCAATTCATTCTCTGTTGCTTAAATCTCCGTCTTGTTTCTTCGTGCTTTGCACTAAATCGTACGTTGTCACGTAATCACGTTAGTCTCCTACCGTGACCATCCGCTTTATCTTCCGGTCGGTACAGATCCTGCCAATGACCGGCCCAAGATCGACCGAAAGGCACGAAATAAGCACGGAAGGGAGTGGCGCGAGATCCCAAATCAAACCTGATCCGTGTCCAATAAAGAGTGCCTTCGGATGCAAGATTACGGTGTCGTTGGCTCCGCCGTTGCGTCGTTGGATGAAAAGCGCTGAAAAGCGATGCAACCGATGCCCGTATCACGGCGGCTAAGAGGAACGCATCTTGCACGGATCTCCGACCGCAGTGACCGACCGCGAGCCAACCGAATCCGCACGTAATGGCCGCGCGATTGGGAGTGATTTATGGGCGTAATTAAATCACTTCTTGGGTATGTCTTCCCCTGCCCGGTGACTGGTTTCAACAAGCAGACACACACACGCACACCCAGAGTCGGGCAGAGGTGGTGATGTTGAGGTTCTTTCCAGTTTTTTTTTGTCTTACATTTCAGCTTGCTGTGAATTGGTGAATTGAAAACGGTGGGGGAAATCACCATTTTGTTTGCGCACTCTTGCACATGCACCAACCGTTGCATTTGCAGTTGCAGGTTTCTTGTTTACGTTTACTGCAATGTAGAGCTATGTCTAGGGCGTAGGTAATAATATATTGGATAAGTGAGAAGGATAAATTGCATTCATGCAAGTTTTTATTGTAAACCTCAATCATCACTAATTTTATGAAGAAATATATTTAATTCGAAAAGCATTCCAATTAATATGTAATTATTTTCTATTTTTTCCAGAACATTATCAGCATGCCGACCAAGATCAAGCAGGAGGGCTTCAACGTATTAAGTCATCTAGGTATGTTGCGTATGCCTTCCTTTCCATTTGAATATCACGTTTATTTAGGACAAACGATCAGGTTTTAAGATAGCACACGCCGTGAATGAGGCAACATGTTTGATTAACTACATAACCAAAGCTAGCGTCATAGTGCGCCCCGGCACTCGTAACTAGGTTTCTCGGACATTGGTTCGCTCGCCGTATCAGCATGAGCAATGCTTCCCCGCAATGGACAAAAGGACACCCATGGGGACGCTTGAGTGCTGTTATGGCCGCGCGGCAAATGGGCATAGAATTGCCATTGACACTATAGTAACGGGCAAAGTGGAGCATCGTCATCATCATCATCATCCCATCCGCTTGCTCGTTCATATCGATGGAGCAGCAACGAAGAACAAAAAACATGGAATCCATGCTATCAGCTCGCAATGACCCACGGTGAACTTTTTTCAATCGCTTATCAACAGCGCTTACTCTTCTTCTCTGACGTTACGAGAGTGTTGAGGGAAATCGGATGAGGATCGTGCCTAACAGCGGAGCCGTCCTGTGTTGCGTAAAAACGACTCTGCCTTCAAGATAGGTGGCTGGTAAGGGTTGGATGGGGATGGTAGGCGATGCATCTTGACAGTCGTGTATGCTCGTGCGGCCACATGTCCGGAACGATAGGACAACAGTACAAAAAAAACCAACATGAACTTTTACCAACCAATGACTGGCAGCAGCATCTTTTGTTGGTTGTACGGCCGTGGGTTCAGGTTTAACACTCTCCCCTGCAATGATTATGAGTGATAGAATTACGTTAATTTTAGCTCGAATATAAAGTTACTTATTTCAATGATTTTTTGGCACTTTTAATCCATCACTCTTTCTCATACACACATCAACTATTCATGCACTCTGATTTCAGACGTGTACCACCCGCTTGCAGTATCGCTCCCAGCGTACGACCAGGTGAAATCTTCATCGCCCTCCTCCCTGCAGCAGCTGCCGACCGTGATCGAGCGGCTGCACGAGGAAACGGGAAGCTCACCCGACCATCAACATCAGCATCTTGTACAGCAGCAGCACCAGCAACAACACCAGCAGCAGCAACACCAGCAGCAGCAGCAGCAGCAACAACAACTGCATCATAACATCGGTTCGTTGGCGCTATCATCCTCCAAACCGTCCAGCCAGGGTCCGGATGAGCTGCCGAGCAATAGCTTAGCACCGGATGAACTGCACGGTGGCCAGATACCGACAACGCTTCCCCAACCCAACTCCACTAAC
This sequence comes from Anopheles coluzzii, assembly GCF_943734685.1. Taxonomy (NCBI): domain Eukaryota; kingdom Metazoa; phylum Arthropoda; class Insecta; order Diptera; family Culicidae; genus Anopheles; species Anopheles coluzzii. Next base: position 13,386,663 of record NC_064671.1, on the reverse strand, counting down.
AACAATAACAACAACCACACGCCAAACCAGAATCAGACCACGAGCAACCAGAGCTCCACAAACTCTACCACCAGCAATGGTGGTGCGTCGACTGTCAGCAACAGCAGTACGACTAACAGCAGCAGGTTAGAAGATGTTTTCTGGAGTGTCCGAACGTATCATTAACCATGATTCCTATCCACCAGTCTATCCACATACGATTGCAGCTCCACCACAAGTCCGACGGGCAGCCGGAACTCGAACGTGAAGCCACCGTACAGCTATGTGGCGTTAATTGCAATGGCGATACAGGTAAGATGGCTTCTTGCTTGGAAGATCTTAGGGAATTTCCTCACAAGCTAGGATGTAATAAAGCCCTGATAGGCAATATGTGTTATAAGGTAGCGTCTACTTCTGCGTGATGTATGACCGGGTGATCACAGCTCAAATGCAATTAGTCAAGGCGTTTAACGGTTCATCCTGTTTGCCATCGTCCAACCTACCAACAGGTTGACAAATTTTCCACCAACAACTTGGCAAAAATGATTGATCGTATACGGTGCAATAGTATTACCTTATGCAGCCGGGAGAACAATGTGTTGCAACACGCATCACTTTCCCCGGTTCAATTGCCTCGGACTGCGGAGGCACCAAACACTGATGATCGCAATACGTCTTCAGAATCTTTCGTAAGACGTGAATGTCAACCATCTATCCCCATCTATCCATTACCATCACTTTTCAACCTTGCGCGAGGATGGGAGCGGTTCGGTCGACGGCGACGGCGTAGTACGTCCTTACTAGGCGGCCCTATATTTTTTTTTTTCGCTCCCAGTCCATCGCCGGTTGCTTGTCAAATCAACCAGTTTGAGTGATGATTGTGTCACAAATTATAACTCTCTTCACGATGCAGCGCAACGTATCTCGCAACGGGCAAATTGTGGGAATGATGGTAAGGGCGAGAGGTTTATAAATCGCACTTTAATCCGACGCCAAGGCGCGGGACTGTCTGAAGTCTTTTGCATCGCACCGTCGCATATAGATCGGTCGGATCAAATTCTTCCGAGTGCCGAATTTCGTGGGAGGTGGACGAATGGTCTACGGGGAAAATGAGCTCGATTATTAACGCGCGCGTAGTAGTTTATATTTATCATCGAAAGTTGCCCCGTGGCAGCATCAGATCATGTGACAGTTTGGATCTGATCTCACGATCAAGATCACCAGGGCCTAGGGTCTAGCGAGAAAGGTTAAGTTTACGTGTGGGAAGGGAAGGAAAGTCGAAATGAGCGAGATACATATTATAACAAATCTTCTAATTTAATTCTAGTGCGGGGTGAGCACAGCAACAGTTTGTCTTAATTAGTGCAGTTAATCTTGCGCGAATGATCTTGCTCAGAAGCAACAATACAGTTTTTGAAACAAAAACCCACACATTTGGAGTATCTTTTACGTGGCAGCAAGGTGCTACCGAGAGAATAAATTGTATATTCTTTATACGTTTGCGTTACCATGAAGCTAGAATTTATTGAACCACGTGGAAGCTCCCTACTTATCAGCCTATTCGGGACCGTATTCTCTCTTTCTCTTCCTCTTCCCTCTTTCAACCACGATCGCCATCGGGGTTACTGCAGAGCTCACAGATGAAGCGTGCAACGTTGAGTGAAATCTACGGTTACATCACCTCCCGGTTTCCGTACTACGAGAAGAACAAGAAGGGCTGGCAGAACTCGATCCGCCACAATCTCAGCCTGAACGAGTGCTTCGTGAAGATTCCGCGGGAGGGCGGTGGCGAGCGGAAGGGCAACTACTGGACGCTTGACCCGCAGTACGAGGACATGTTCGAGAATGGCAACTACAAGCGTCGCCGACGGATGAAGCGCCCGTACCGGACTGGACACTACTCGAAAATGTTCGGCGACTCGTACGTGACCAACCCGGGCAACTTTGGCCATCGGCCGGTGTTTGCGCAGAATCCCTATCAGACCTATCCACGCTACGATGCCGGGTAGGTTGTGGCAGTCCGGCTGTTCGGCACGCACGCGTTGCAAGTCACCGAGATGTGATATTTCGTGTTCCATCGGAAGGGTTAGTGATATGTTTTCTTTGTTTTTGTCATCCCTGCAGCGCACCCTGGATGCCGACGACGCAGCTGAGCAGCTACACGTCCTGCTCGAGCCGTACTAACTACACCTACTCAGCACCGGTAAGTAAGACTCATGCACACACGCTAGCAGATCGTATGTCAACTTTTCTTTATCTAGTATAATTTTTCGCAGCTCCAACAGTCGGTACAACCGGTAACGATCAACACGTACGGATCGCTGTCCAACAATCTAGGTGAGTGGTGCACTTGCGATGGGTGAATCGATAAGAATGTAGTCAATAATTGGAGGGGTTTTCTCTTAATTGTGGTTACTCTTGTACAGACACTTTCGCCGTTTCGGGCAGCACAACACCTCCCTGCGCACGGCGGTTCGAGCCACACTATCCCTATTGGGACACGACCTGTAAGTATCCGCACGCCTCTTCAGTTACAGAATTTCCATACTAAGCTAGCTTGTCTTTACCCTTATCTCAATACACTAACCAGTACCTCTGCCGGTGGTAAAAGACGAACCGACGAATCAGATGAGCGTATCCTCATCGCAACAGAACTCCTACCAGAAGTCGTACCTGTCCCAACCCTAACGGCTAATCGGTAACGTCGGTGACGTTCGCTCCAATCCCCTGAGCAGTAGTGTGACGGCCGATACGGACTCCACCAGCAACAACGACAGCTTCATGCGTAACCTGTGGCAACTGTCGTCAACGTACCATCGCCGGCGTTTGCTGGAGTAAGGTAGCTAGACGCGCCGCACGTCTGTGGAAAGCTTCTAAAGCACTATCTATTATTACTGAACAGACACGATCACTCAAAGTAGGAAAACGGTAGCAAGTAAATGCTATTATTGTGTATGTCTTTTACGCTGTGTAAATTTGCTTTTTTCGGTTCTCTTCTTAGGTACCATTTATTTGTCTAACGCCTTTCAGATAGATGCATATAAGCTCGTCTCTCTTCCGAAACGGAAAATGATAGCTCTCCGAGGCAAATAGTTTGATAGCTTTGTTTAGATCATTTGATCTGTTTTCTTTGTATTTATTAACTCGTAACAAAAATCGATGCTACTATCTGTATCCTCCAGCAAAGCAAGATGCTAACTGTACCAAACCAAACTCAAACTCCGCAGACACATTGGAGGCTCGGATCTGAAGACAAGGGAAGCATGAAATTTACCGTCCAAAATTTGCTAATGCATAGAGTCGAAAGTTAAAACGAGGCGTTTGTTTTTATTTTGCTGAGAAAAAAAAACAAAAATGGGGTAACAAAAGGTTTTAAGGACAAGTAACATATATTTGTAGTAACTCTTAGGATTATGTCTCTGCAGCAACTACACACAAACACTCTGTACAGCCATCAAAAATCAATGTGCGCGCATTAAATAATGCGTAATGTAGAGAATAAAGTACTGTCAAACAAATAAACCAACCTGTGTCTTTTCCTGCGCGAGTTTCCCAGCTTCAAGGTAGCTCTGTTTTGCTTGAATTAAATTTATTTCACACCTCTTTTCCCCACCGACGGCGGCAGGGGTGGCGTTACATGGACAGCAAATATTTCAACGATTTAATGCATCAATACGGGATGTGACAGAGGCTGCGTAGTGTGTTGTGTCCCGTCCCGTCGTGTGTTGCCTCCCCCCCGGGAAGGGGGTGCGATTAATTTCCGAAGAAATGATTATTAATCATAAAGCTGTCGGCTGGCTGTCGTCGGCAATTTTTGTCATATTTTCTTTACGAATCATCTTGAACCCTCGCCGAACGCCGTCCAATCATCACATTTCCACAAGGATCACATTTCCGACGCTGCTTCCGATCGCCTCCCTCTGTGTCGCTTCCCTCATCTGCAGGGTACGATCAACGGGCAAAAGATCGAGATCGTCTCTCGTCTGGCGGGGCTTTGCGCATACCACGGCCGGGCAAGCGTAAGCGTAACTTTTTGTAGTAGCAGCAACCCGCTTGAAATGAGAACTACCCGCCACTCCACTCACCCTTCCACCATATGCCCTTTCCGCTTCCCTTTCCCCACACACAACCGTCTACAAGTGAAGATTCGGAGATGAAAAATTGCAATTTAAGCGCTTTTGATCGTGACTGCTCGCTGCTCTGTGTGTGTGTTGGCTTGGTTTGCAAATAAAAAGTGAAGTAAAAGGGTACACACACACACAGTGTGTTCGTGTTGGAACGCACTGGCTGTGTTTATTTGTGTGTATGTGAACCGAGGGAAACCAATTGACACCTCTCACCACCATCCCTGGCAACCCAACCTCAACCCAAAGAGAGATCCCAATCGATCGTGTTTCCCAGCCACCGGTGCAGGCAGGGGCAGCGAGCATAATATATTTATGACGATTCAGTGCCACTCGGATTCACTAAGTGAACGCAATTGGACACCACGAGCGAGCACGAGGGACGCGCGCGGGCATACGCGGGAGATACTGCTGCAACTGCAACTTCTGCTAACTGGTGCAGCACAACCGGGAGGGATAATAATGCACCCGGGGATGCTGTGTTTGGACGGACGCATGCTTAAGTCATGATTTATGCCACCGAATGGGTTTCTCCCGGGGATCATGTTTCACCTACCGGGAGGATTCCTCCAATGACCCTTTCGCGATGAAGACGCTTCGAGCTTGAGTGGTGCGTTTTGTGTTTTTTTTTTCTTCAGTTCGTCTTTAGCTCGCCATGGCGCGATCGTCAAGAAGGTACGTGCATCGGGCGCGGTGTGGCAGGCTAATGAATCTTTGCAGCTGAACAAATTTATCAATTAGGCAGGCGAGATATTTTACACCATCCAGTTCCATGAATCATTGTTGCAAGTGTGGTGCTGATGGTGATGAGGCGATTGATGTTTGGTTCTAATGCTGATGGTACGGGGCTCGGCTAAAAGGGTGGTAAAATTTATGAATGTTTAATCGTTTCAATTTTGCCTTTTTATTGCATTCCACCAAAGCGCAGGCAATTAAGATTAAGCCTGGAAGGGGAATGAAACTTTGTTTCCATTTCCATGCTATATTTTCCAATTAAGCTATTTTGCAGGAGCTGTAAGTAGGTGACTACAGCAAGTAAATCATCCATGTGTAAATATAAATTATATAAATATTACTTATGGGTAATTAAAGTTGTATTCCTGGATAAAAATTATTGTAAACCTATTTTAAACATTAAAAAAAGTTGTTTTTTGTTCTCTTTACTACATGAATTTAATCATTCTCTATTGCTTGGTCTTAAATTATCCTTAGAACGATTTTTTTTGGAAGGATGAAATATAAAATCAATTCAAACTGTTTTAGAAGCATGAAGAGTATGTTTAGTTTATATAATTGTAAGTTAAATTAATAAATATTGATATGAAATATAGAAGATAAAAAAGAAAAGAGAAAAGCTTCAAATGTTTACGTATAATTTAATATCTTTTGTAATATAATTTTATGATAATATTTAATAAATTATCCAAAGATTTGTATCGTTGATAAGAGAAAAAAAAACATATTTTTATTAAAAATATTCTGAAAAAGTTCTTTATAAAAATTCAAAAGCATAAACCAAACAGCCAAAATCATTTGGTTAACATAAAAATCAATAACAGTATATTGTTCCACAGTTATACTAAAGTAGTAACAAAAAATGTTTACAAAAATCATGACAGCGGTGGGATTCGAACCCACGCCATTTCTGACTGGTGCCTAAAACCAGCGCCTTAGACCGCTCGGCCACGCTGCCCTCCGGGACTGCGCAGAACTCGTTACCGGACAGATGATTTGCGCCCCGGCTGCACGTGCCACTGTTACACGTACAACCAGCGCCGGGCATTTACGTAACTCACCCCTTATCGCACACGGTGGTGGTAGTGGTAGTTGTTATCGCTGTTCAAATGGCTCCTGTTGCTTTTTTTTTTAAATGAATTTTAGATGCTGCGTAAAATTATGTGCTTTATAGTGAGATGATTGTTCAAAAGTGTGATAAGTTTCATAGCCAATCTAAAGGTGTTCTTTCACCCTCTAACACTGTCCCTGGTTAGGGGTAGGAGAGAAAATCTATTGATTTTTCACACAGCAACAAGTGCACACAAATCTTTCGACTCACATAGCACAACGCAGGTATATAGCGTCTTCAATTTTAAAGTTACTATAAGAAGACTGTCCGCTGCTTAATGCCATTCTCCAAGATGAAACATTACTAATTAAGCCTCATCATCATTTATCGGTGTGAAGAATACATTTCCTTTCCAACCGGAAATGAGCACGCACGACGAGCGTCGACGATACCGGGCATGTGCTGCTCCATTAGTCAAGATTCGTGAGGTGGATTTCTTCTGTTGCCGGTTTTAGTCCATGAAAAACAATAATTTCACATGCACCACTCTGGCACATAATAATCACCACCGAAAACGCGGTCTTTTCCTTTCCAATCCCAAGCCCTAGGGGCTCTTTTTGTTTGTTGCTCGTGAACCGTTCGAATTAACCCTCGCATGATGGATGACAATGTGACAAATATTTAATAATATTTAAGTTGTTTGGTATTTTTACTCCCGAAGCAGCAAGCCCAAATAAACAAATTAGTCCTGTCCTTTTTCCCCCTTTTTGTTTTCATTTCCCATCGTTTGAGTACACGGGTGCAACGTTTTCGGGTGCATTTTTCAAGCTTCATGCAGCCCAAGGACACAGAAAGAATAAGACAGAGAGAGAGAGAGAGAGAGAGAGAGAGAGAGAGTGAAAAGGGAAGACAGCTTAAGCGCATCTTCCATCGAAAGGCGTTCGCTGCACGACGAAAAATGAATAATCGGCACCATCACAATCATCTAAGCTGGGAAACTGCTGCATTTTTCTAAAGCGACACTTATTCACTACAATTCCCCTCGGGAATTCAAATGGATCTCCATCATCAGCCGAAAAGCTGGAAAATGTAAATGATGTACGATGCACTTTTTACTGCACCGAGCGCATCGGGTGCAGCAAATGGAACGGTGCAACTCCAACGAACGGAAGAACGGAGACGATTTTTGGAGATTTTTGGAAACAAAAACGACACACGTTAGGATTTTTCCATCCCTTGTAGTGGTGGTTCCCTACGGCGGAGGGAATGGTCGTCGGTTGGTTCGTATGCATTTACCACCACTCACTCCCGCCGTCCAGCGTGACGACAGCGTTTAACGCGCGCGAACACGTGTTTTCATAAATGCATGTAATTTATTTCCGTCCACTGTTTGCCGTGGCTAACGTTTGCGTTGGTGCGTTTCGAGGGAAGTTGACTGAGAGGAGAGTGGTCCGATTCAAAACCGTGTACGGGGTTTCGTTCCTCAAGGTGGATATTTAAACTGCGACCGGTTGAGATGCAGGTTTAGTTTGGTAGAATGATTTCTTCCAAAGCTTTAGCTGCACTTGAAATCACAAATGATTAGGTTTAATGGTGTTGTACCTGGCTTTTGTAATTATTTTCTAAATAGGACGCATTCAGAATGCTCTATCGATGTACAAGAACCTGCTGGATATATCTTTAGGATGTGATAAATTCATACAAAGTATTGCTTGCATGGAATAATAAAGTAGATAAATCAATCGGTAAAAGATGTATGTCTATGTAAACAAAACACTAAAAATGAAACATTATTAGAAGATGTATAGAAGTCCATAGCTAGAAGCTTCCTGACTTGACATCTAAGGCACTGGCCATCATTCACAAGGCCAGTGAATTCGCAAATGTAACATGTCTGGAAGAAGCCAAGAGCAACGATCATCCTATGGGCGATCTGAAACAGACTTCACAAATATGTATAGGAGCTACATCTACCAAAATCATACCTCATATAAAGGAAAGGTGTTAAAAGAACTCCCAAAACATACATAAAACATACATACATAATAAAATGTATGGAGTACGCTGATATAATGTATTCCATGAACTTAAAAATCTTCATTGTTTGTGATTGTTAAATAAAAATAATCATTGTTTGATTGAACATATGAAGCTGGTTCATATATCAGGAAATCGGGTCGTAGCTACGGAAGAAGGATATCTTCAGCTTGTGCGTCTATTGGATGAACATCATGAGTTCACTTAGTGAAACAGCTATTTAATAGGAATCTCATTTAAACACACGCTCCCGTACAGGAGTTAAAATTTCGCATGAGTTTGTGCATGATTCATCTTGCTGCACCATCATTTTAGCCACCATCATCATCCGAACATCGTTCCCCAGGAATGGAGGCAACGTGATCTTGACCGATTCGGCCTAGCCCGGATCGGTAAATGTCCGGGTGGAGTGGGCCAAACGAAGCAACAACTGAAAAAAAACGAAACCAAGAAGCCCTCACACACGGGCACAATGATACGGTGATAACCTTTTCACTGGAAAAACCTCCAGCCGATCGGGGCGCGCACCAGAGCACGATCAGCATCTAAGGACGGTGGAGGCCCGTGGACGTTGATGATACGCGTCATGTGTGGCGCTCAGGCTTTTGCTTAGATTCCAATTTCATCCATCCCTACGAACGCGCGGGGACGAACTGATAAGAAAGAGCCAGCGTGTGTTTGCAGCATGCAAAATGAATCGTTTTATCGCACCGCGCGCATCGCTCCGCTTTGCGCTTTGTGAGGCTGGGGCCGCGCCGCTCCATTATGTCGGTCAAGTTAGGTTTGATTTGCAGCCAAAAATGTGCAACTGTTTCCAGGGAAGCAACAGTTGCATCATGCAGGTTTTAGCTGGAAAATGTGCGCTAGTAGGATTGTTTACAAGCTGCATTCAAAGAAATATGAATAAAACACTCATACAAAAATTGGACGTATGAGTTAAGTCTTGCTAATAAAATAACTTTCTCTCCTACCGAAGCTCTGCAGTAAAAGTATTATTTACATTTGCAATCCAATACCCTTACTTCTTCGACGGTAATTAAAATAATTACTTCATCAATGCACACACCCCGCGGCCAGTCGTTTGGCTGGAACGAGTTGTGCAGGGTAAGAATAATACCTAGCCAGAGGCTTCCGTCCCAGTCCGCCCCACCAGTATCAGTTCAATCAGACCGTCGCCACGACAATGTGTTTAATAAAAAAAAAGGATACCGGAAAAGCATTGCTCAGTGCAAACTGACTCTAACATAAACAAATCAGTCACCAGGAAGGCTACACAATACGCGGCTACCAGCAGCTAATTAAACTGGGAGTTCGCCTGGATGTGCAATGCTGTTCCTTGAACTGCTCAGTGCAAATGCGTTTTCTGCGACTTTCGTCTAATCTGTGGCTGGAATCAAATTTACAAAACAATCCATAGCGATTCGCATGGCGATCGTTTCGCTTGTGTCCTGTTGTGTCGATCAAAACAACTGCAATAGACAGGGCGCGGGCGATACAGTAGTTGAGTTGAGGACTGGTCATAAACTATCTGTACAAGAAATTAAAAGAAAAATCACACAACTCTTGCTGATAGCAGATAAGAGCCGAATGTGAATGGTAGGACGGGGAGACATGAGGGAAGATTGTGTTTGATTTACAGTTTTGCTCGATTAGATCTGATAATGCTGTTTGACGTAGAGCGGTTGAAGGGTAAACCGGTAATGCAAGTCCAACAGTCTTTCCGAAGTGCACTAGCTCGGTTTTATTTTTTCATTGCAGAATAAAATCTACCAAAATACGTGGCAGTTAACAGTCATTTCATAAATTTAATTACAATATAAAATATTTTATTGTTTATCATACACCTCCACTGAGCTTGAAAAAAAAAAAACACATTAAATCCGATACTGATTTATAGAAGTGTTTGTCTAATTTGAGCTGATTATTTAAAGGAACCTACCGAGCAATGTTTAGTTCCACAGCATCAACCGTGGATATATAAATAAAGCGCAAAATGTGTTTACAAAACATCTGACCAGTGTCGTGTCCTGTGGTCTGATTTAACGACCCCACGGCAGGAAACCTTCAGTCACGCTGTGAATGTGAACCACCGATCGCCGCCACACTCTACACACAGCCATTACACTCCTCTGCTGACCACTAGTTGGTATTATAAATTACGAAAAAAGCTCATTGCTTAGTGTGAAGCGTGATTGATTAGGACAGAAAGGACGCAATTTCACGGTCTGTGAACCCTAAGTCAGATACTTAGAAGAAAGCTGCAGAATTAGGTCATGATACGTGATTTCTCATCTTAGGAGTACAATTTATCAACGTGTTTCAAAAATGTGTGTACTATAAAACATACTATGTATTAGATAGTGTAGCAATAATAGCATGAGCTCGTCTCTTCGGTGACTCTTGTTGAGTCGCTAAAATAATCCACATGTCAAGAAAGATAAACAACGTCTAGCATTATGCTGACTTTTGCACAGTAACATTTTTCCTGTTCTTTGCTATATAATCCCTTTGGTAATGAAGTCACACAGCCGAAGGTAGAATGACTGTGTTTGAATTAATTTCGGGTCATTATTAATTTTACTTCGTTACTGCATACATTCGTGTAAGGATTTAAGAAATATTTATATAATTTTTCGATAACTTTCAATAAGTAAAACGCAAAGTTGATAAGCTGTACAGAAAATCGTGATCTGTTCAATGTCTAGACATTCGTAGAGGTGGATTAGACATTACGCAAAATAAGCAGCTGATGTCTTGAGGGGCCCCGAAAAAAGGAACCTGATCCTCGCTCACAAGTAAATTTGCTTCTCAATCTTTCTCTGGTTTGGAACTCCTAGTTGTATGAGGAGTCTCGCTCAACACTTTAGAAGGACATACATTCGTCCGATCACTTGCTCTCACCGATTAAAAAAATCTCTTTCGGTAAAGTCTCTTTAGTTTAGTCTCTTTAAATCTTTGAAGATTTACAAGCTTTAAACTATCAGATCCAGATTCATTGATGCACTTTGAAGATGCATTCCGATTTATTATTATGAATCAGATTTCTCTCTGTCGCTCTTATTGGCTTGCTCACGTTAAGAGTGAATCAAAGATACTTATCTCTAATTATTTTCTAACATATTGGTGTATAATCCCACATACTACTAAGCTACTTAATTACACAGAAGATTAGTCTGTACAACTGCATCGCGATCTCAGGAATGTCTAACAGTTGTCTCTGTCATCTTCTCAGCCAGACGGCCAAAAATATATCCCTTTTTTAAAGGGTTACCTATTTTTCTTAAGAAATTGAACTAACCTTCTCTAGATAGTGTGAAAAGACGGACTATATCGTCGAGAACCCTAACAGTGGCAAATCCTCACATCGAAGTATTGTATCATAAATGTGTAGAGTTCCATAGTCCGCCAAGTTCTATGAGTTCCATCGATCTATATTCCACTGCTGGCGGGAAAGAAGTAGCTCAGATTATGAAAAGAAAGTGCGAGATTAAGTAGAAAAAAGGCAAAAAGTTGTGATTAGCTTGGTACCTATTGAACTTATTTCAATGCAATATAGTAAGATCCGTCATACAGTTAATTTTCATAGAAAAGTGATTTGGATTCCGTGAGTGAGGAATGAAAACAAAAATGCGTCTGCTAGGACAAACAACTTTAATCAGCCAACCGATAAGCGAAATAAGCGTTGATTTTCTTGAAAATTTAGAAAGAAACCCCCCTACTCGAATGCGATACAATAGGAAGTTCTAACTCCAAATTTGAGCTTTCCCTATTACAGGCTTTATTTAGAATGTATATCAAGCGATCAGCATAGAAGAATAAATAATAGTATAAAGGAACCACTTGTACACTAATCCTTAGACGTAAATTCAAAGCATTCAAACGTTCAACCAACACGCGAACACGCATCTCTCGGCGCCTCTCGGTTTCGGAGGAATCGGAATCGGAGGAGATTGTTTGCGTTTGTTTGTGTATGCCTGACACAGGCGCATGCCAAAACACATGCAAAGGCGAAAATATTGGGCACCGTGAACAGCATGATGTGTCACCAAACCAGTCAATGCGCTAACTAAATTATGTTACACTAAGCGATCTCTATCATCATCCTCACCAGCCGCAGCGCCGTCCGCATCGTCACCGTCGTCTTCGGCGTACAATCGGCGATTCCCACCGGCTGGCTCAACTCTCAACAGCTCATCCGTGTGACCGTGCACCGAAAAGCATTTGTTTGTAAATATTGCGCACTTTGTTTGGTAAACTTTTTTGGCATGTTTACTAAGTCGCATTCGACGTAGAAGTAACACTCGGTTTGTCACCGAACGTTGTCGCACCGTCGGTGGCTTAGGCCAAAACAAGCCACGCTTTGAGCGAGGGATAGGAAAATCCTTTTCCAATATCCGTTACACCTTGTTGCTTTGCTTTTCATGCGACAACCGGAAAATTTATTATGCGTATGTGCTCACGGTAGCTTAATGGGGCATCGTGATCATAACAAAGTGTAAATTAACTCTAAATTGCGCCACTGGGAAGAGTTATTATTTCAATTTAGCGATCTTTGTTGTTATTTTGAAACCGGGCGCAACGTTAATCACTTTCACCTTCACTGTTCTTATCCTTACACCTAAGCTTGCCGCCAGTGCTTACAAAACACGCTCGTAATGTGGCTTGTTTACTACACCCATTGAAAAAAGGCGTTCAACAAAAATATGTAATTATTATTATTATTATTTTGTTTCTTTCACAGCTCATTTGAACGTGAAGATTGTACACCGCCATTCCTGCCTTGTGTGTGTGTGTGTGCATGTATGTGATGTCTACATATTTTGAAAAACATAAAATCCGCACAAGCCAAACCAATTCCAAAACCAAACGCCTAACCCACCCAGCCTCCGCCACTCCATCGGCACATTTACACGCTACCGGTTGGGTTTGGTCCGGGTGTGATTCTGCTGAATGCTGGTAGCCCCTGACAAATGTTTGTAAAATATTTCAGCTTTATTTTTTGTTTACTATACTATGGCTATGTGCCCGCCAGCTTCACTACCACGGCCGGCTGCCGGGGTTGGGCGTTTGGTTTACGATTGTGTGTGGTTTTTTTTTACTGCTCTCCGTTTTGTTTCGGTATGTTTTCTTTATTTGGGAAGATTATTTGTTTTTGTCAACCGACTCTCGTGCGGTTGGGTTAGGTTATGGCTACAGCTGGAGCACAGGCTTTGGCTTTGCACGATGATTAAATCTCTACAATCTGTTGAGATTTAATAGTTTTTTGTGATACATTGCGATGATCAACAGCTTGACTAGTTATCCCTTAACTTAGATATAATGAGATACCGTTACTTAACCTCTTTACATCAATCAGCAAACAAATTAATGTTAGTAACATTTCCAAAGGAACTAAGTATGATACACATTTATATTCCGTATAATAATACATTATTAATTTTAAATTATATCCTATTTGTACATTTCTCTATGCTTCTTTTCTCTGTTGGTTCTGGTTCTTTTAGATTTTAAATTAATTTCAGTATGTTTCTCTACATTCTATTCTTTTGATTGCAACATTTGTTATTCAACTGAAACATATCTCCAAGTAGGATCTATTTTTCTATATTAACTTACGACTGTGCGTAGAAAAAAATAGAGACCAAAAATAGCACGGAATCGAACATCCCACTACATCAGCATAGGACTTCGTTCTAACGAAGTTCTCTCCAAGAAGCAAGAATCACGGGCACCAGAGAATGAGGAGTCATAATCCTCCATAACTTAGATTAGCGGTTGGCAAATTTTGCGACCGAGTGTTTCACGTCAAGAGACAAATAGATTGTCTAGATTGTCCGAAGCTGCTTGGCGCAAATTGCATTGAAAAAATACTTCTTCTTTCTTTCTGGAACTGGTTCTGGAACTGATCCCGAACTGGTCAACTTTCTGGACATTTAAACTTTCACAATTAATAAATTCGTGATCGTGATCGTGATCGTAAAAATACGGTTTTGGTCGGAATCGATTCCGGGTGTGTCCGAATTTTTATGCAATCGATTTCAGATATTAAGTCTGGATTCTGGAATCAAATTCGGCTAAGAAATCAGAATCGGCTTTGTAATCGAATTCGGTTCCAAAATCAGAATCGGCTCCGGAAACAGAATCGGTTTTAACACCTTCATGAGAATAGGCGATTGGGTCGTATGCAACTACGATTTTATCGATAGCCGCAAAGGATCCAAATGCAATTGCATGTATCTAAATGAGCTCATAGAAATCACAGAACTAATTCTGCTTCTGAAACTTCTGGTTTTAATTCCAGAACAAATTCAGATTCCGATTCCGGTGTAATTTCCATTTCCGGAGAAAATTCTGATTACGGGTCCAGTATCGAAATCGATTCCAGAAACGAAATCGGCTCCGGAATCGTGCAGTTCCGTTATTGAAACCCCATAATTAATAAAAAGTAATGTTACACTTCATATTGCATACCTTAAGGCGCTTAACAGCCCGAGCCAAAGAGGGAACCAAATTAGGTTTGCCAAATATATGATTGTAGGTATTAAACTAAGTGAAATTCCATAAATTATGATGATTACAGTCGGTTTCACAAGATTTATATTTTGCAAAATACAATTTTCTCACACAAAACAGTAAATTAACCTATCGAGCACACTAAATCGCGTATCTGCTCGAATTCCAAACACCCATTCAAAGCAGCTCGAATTGTTCATTGGGTCGTATCTTCTGAACTGCCCTGCTGTCACACAAACGTCAGCAAATTGGCAGCAAAAAAAATATTGCCGGTGTAGAAACGTGAAGTTACTGCTGTATTTTTCGGTGCATAAAGTAATTTAAAACGTGCTCTAATTAAAAGGCCAAACCCCCTAAAGTTTGGCCCCGTCTCCCACAGCAACTGTTGGTGACCATTGTTCCAACGGATGGTGGTGGATTGCGTTCGTAAATGTCCACTCAGCTTTTTCTCAACTTCCTCAGTAGATTAGTTCCTAGAGGCGGCAGCAGCCCCGGAGCAGCAGTGCGACACATATCCTCCTTAGTATCTTCTCCCCGTTGCGTTCGATTAATCGTCAGTTCGTCCACAAGGCTACAGCAACAGCCAATCCCCCGAAAACACATCGAGTGGAATCCAGCGGTACAGAGTCGCTCGTACGCGGTAGCAGCCAGCCAAAGCGACCCCTCATTCCGAAAGCCCTTCAATTGGGGTTCGAACAAAAAGCATCGTGACGTGAAGCTTCGTCTCCAGCTGTTGGAAAACATGACTGATCCAAAGATTGAGGCAGAGCTGGCGCCGTTGCGCGAAGCAGTTAAGGAGCAGGTAGGTGGCCATTCGAGATGCATTTGATGCAGCCTTTCTAAATTTGCGTTTCTAATGATGCAATTTTCTATCTTCCTTTCACCACACGCGCGTACAGGGCGACTTGGTACGCAAGCTCAAAAGTGAAGGTGCTCCAGAAATTGACGTGAAGAAAGCGGTCAATGAGTTGAAGGCGCGCAAGAAGGTGCTTGAAGATCGTGAATTGAGCCTCGCTCCCCAGGTGGCCAGCTTCGATCGGGCCCGTATGGAGGATCTGCTGAAGCGACGGTTCTTCTACGACCAAAGCTTTGCCATCTACGGTGGCATTACCGGTCAGTACGACTTTGGACCGATGGGCTGTGCGCTCAAGTCCAATATGATCAACACGTGGCGTCAGTTCTTCGTGCTCGAGGAGCAGATGCTCGAGGTAGATTGTTCCATCCTGACGCCGGAACCGGTCCTGAAGGCGTCCGGCCATGTCGATCGCTTTGCCGATCTGATGACGAAGGACGTAAAGAATGGTGAATGTTTCCGGCTGGACCATCTGATTAAAAATCACCTGGAGAAGCTGGCAGCGGCCAAGGATGCGACGGCGGAGCTGAAGGACGAGTGTGCCGATATCGTGATCAAGCTGGACGGTATGACCAAGGACGAGATGGCAGCGATTCTGCGAAAGTACAACATGAAATCGCCCATCACCGGTAACGATCTGACGGAGCCGATCGAGTTCAACCTAATGTTCGGTACGCAGATCGGACCGACCGGGTTGGTGAAGGGTTTCCTGCGTCCCGAAACGGCGCAGGGAATTTTCGTGAACTTCAAGCGACTGCTCGAGTTCAACCAGGGCCGGCTACCGTTCGCTGCGGCCCAGATCGGCAACAGCTTCCGGAATGAAATTTCACCCCGCTCCGGTCTGATCCGGGTGCGCGAGTTTACCATGTGCGAGATCGAACACTTCTGCGATCCGCAGGCCAAAAACCATCCCAAGTTCGAGAACGTCGCGGACACGGTAATGACGCTCTACTCCGCCTGCAACCAGATGGACGGAAAGAGTGCCCAACAGATCCGGATCGGTGATGCCGTAGCGAGTGGACTGGTCGCGAACGAAACGCTCGGCTACTTTATGGCCCGCATACAGATGTACCTGCACCGGATTGGCATTTTGCCCGAACGGCTGCGGTTCCGGCAGCACATGGGCAACGAGATGGCACATTACGCGTGCGATTGCTGGGATGCGGAATGTCTCACCAGCTACGGATGGATCGAGTGCGTCGGATGTGCCGATCGGTCTGCGTACGATCTGACGCAGCACACGAACGCGACGGGAGTGAAGCTGGTGGCGGAGAAAAAGCTACCCGCACCGAAAACGATCGAAGTGACGGAAGTTGTACCGAACAAGGCCGCCATCGGGAAGGCGTTCAAGAAGGAAGCGAAGGCCATTACGGAGGCGCTGGCAAAGCTGAGCCTGGGTGAGGTAGAGACCATTGGCAAGAGTCTCGGTGACAGTGGGGAGCATTTGCTGGCGGTCAATGGCACCGATGTGAAGCTAACGAACGATCTGATTGCGGTGAAAACTACCTCCAAGACGGTGCACGTTGAAGAGATTACCCCGAGCGTCATTGAGCCTTCGTTCGGCATTGGTCGCATTATGTACTCACTGCTGGAGCATAGCTTCCGGATGCGCGAAGGCGACGAACAGCGTAGCTACTTCTCGCTGCCACCGGTTGTGGCCCCGTTGAAGTGCTCCGTGCTTCCGCTGAGTAACAATGCCGAGTTTGCACCGTTTGTGAAGAAGATTTGTAAGTATTAGATCCAGAGCTATGTCCATCGTATATCTAAATGAAATTGTGTTAATGATGGATTCATTGTCTTACTTCTAGCTTCGGCCCTCACATCCGTCGACGTGTCGCACAAGGTGGATGATTCGAGCGGTTCGATCGGTCGTCGTTATGCACGCACGGACGAGATTGCCATTCCGTACGGAATTACGATCGATTTCGACACGCTGAAGGAACCGCATACGGTGACGCTGCGCGAACGGGACTCGATGAAGCAAGTTCGCATTGGAGTAAGTGTTACTTTAATCTCCCTTATGTAAATGCCCTTTGTAACGTTTCCCATTGTGTTTCTAATCTAATTTTAGTTGGATGAAGTTGCAAACACTATTCGTGATCTAGCAACAGGACGCACAAGCTGGGCCGAGGTGGAACAAAAGTATCCACGATTTGAGCAGCAAGAAGCGAGCGCGAAGTAAATCAGAAACAAATCGAATTTACTAGGCGTGGAAGAATAATATGCATTTGGAAATTTAAATGACACTAAACGCTTTATACGATAGCGATCGCCTTTCTATCCCTTTCCCCCAGTGTTTGTTTACTTAATGTTTAATTTAAAGCATAATTTTACATATAATACCGAAACAGATAATTGCTTGCTATCACGCCAGCGTATTCTACACGGTTCTGTTAGCTATGCGCAAACAGAAGTGTAAAATTCAAAATAAAGTTTTGTTCGAGATGCCTAATGCACTTAGATCGAGTACATAATTAATTTGTTTTTTCATCCGTATTGGAACTTGTTTACGATTGATTAATAAACAATAATTTTGAAAAATACGATAACAAATAAAAATTTTGACAATCGAGGAGTAAAAAATGAGGCACAAAAAGCAATTTCCCATACCGGGAATCGAACCCGGGCCTTCCGGGTGAGAGCCGGATATCCTAACCACTAGACAATATGGGACTGATACCAACATGCTGCAAAACATCACATTTAAACCTTGTACGTCATCTTAACTGAACAAAGTGACCATCCCCATTTTCCCTTTACCAGTTCTTGCATGATTTCAACATAATACAATACCTATGGAAATTTAAAAATGAATAGAACATTGCTGATAATAGCTGAAGAAAGAATAATGTCGATATTTGAAGACTCTAAGTCTTTAAATTTTTTCTAAACTTGTTACCCAACATTTGTTGGTGTTACACAGCACTTCTCTACTCGTACTAGAATGTGTCTTTTTTTAAACTAAACTTATCTTAAGAATTAAATAATTAGGGAAAAGTTAAGGAAAATTAAGGAGCTTCACATTATGAAACATGGATGAATTTGGTAACTCTCAGAAGCATCGCACGTTACGCCGATTGTAAGTTACAACAAAAAAATGAATGAAAAAAGTACATATAATAATTCTGGGACGATTACAGTAATTACTACATGTACCAATGCTTATGTTAATTTCGGCTAGAATATTACTGCATAGTCTTGTATACTTTTTTTTATATATTTGCACGTTACAGTAGTAAAAATAATTCAAAAATACGCCTCCTAGTCTTTCAGACTCTCGCCATTAAATGTAAATGGAAAATTTGTTGTAAAAAACACAATTAAATTGTGTTTCTCTCTCACACTTACCCACCACCTCTACAGCAAAGTACAATCTCATTCCAGCTCCTTGATGATTTGGTCCGCTACGATCGCTTTCTGCACGTCGGTCACACCGCCATATATCTCGGTAATGCGTGCATCGCGATAATACCGCTCGGCCGGCAGGCTTTTCACGTACCCCATGCCACCCAAAATTTGCTGACAACCATGGGCCGCATACGTTGCCGTCTCTCCGGCGATCCATTTGGCCATCGAGCAAGCCTTTGTCGCGCGCAGTCCACGGTCAATCTCACCGGCCGCTTTACGAACTAGCAGTCGGGTCATTTCAAGCCGTGTGCCCATTTCGGCTATTCTGGTACGCACTGCAGGAAGGTCTATCAGTGTACCACCGAACGCGGTACGCTGCTTTGCATATTCTACGGCCGTTTCTAGAGCGGCTTGACCTATTCCGATTGCTTGCGAGGCGATGCCAATTCGTGCACGATCCAGCTGTTCCATCGCAATGCGCATACCGCCACCGACGGTACCAAGAACGTTTGCTTCCGGCACACGCACGTTTTCCAGCATTAAATCGCACGTGGATGTACCACGAATTCCCAGCTTGTCTTCCGGGCGGCCCCGATGTACTCCGGCCAGTGCGCCACTGTCAAAATCGACCAGAAATGCCGTTATGCCCTTATACTTTAGCGCTGGATCGACGGTGGCAAATACGATCGCCGCCACCGATTCGATGCCCGATGTTACCCAGGCCTTTGTGCCGTTCAGTATCCAGCTTCCATCGGCATCTCTTGTGGCTCTGGTCGTCATAGCGGCCACGTCCGAGCCAGCCCCTGCCTCACTAAGAGCGAACGCTCCGATGGTTTTGCTTTCGTATTTGTTGAAAAATCGTGCCCTCTGATCGTCCGTACCGAGGCGATGCAACAGGTTGGCATAAAGGCAGTTGTGGATGGACACTATCGAGCCGGTGCTTCCGCATCCCCGCGAAAGTTCCTCGACTACCAGCGAAAGGGAAAGCATATCCAAACCGGATCCACCATACAGCGGCGCCACGGTAACGCGCATCAGTCCCAGCTCCGCCAGCTTAGCGATGTGCTGCTCCGGGAACGTTCCGTTACGATCGATGGCACTTGCAGCGGGTTTTAATTCTCGCTCGCTGAACTGACGGCATAGCTGCTGGACTTGTTGGTGTTCCTTGGACAGTTCGCACACACTGAACGACCGTGAAAGTGCGCAGCGAGAGTTGAATGCTTCGAGAATAATGATAAAATAATGGCTTATCTCTTCACGATACGAGCGAGTAAAACGAAGATAAACTAACCTGTGGTAAGCTTCCGGAACATTATTGTGTGGAGTTTACGGTAGAACGGCTAACACACTTTCACTCCATAAACGACATACGTAAAGTTGCTTTAGATAGCTCCACCGCCGACGACTGTTGCATGTTTAATTAAAATGTAAATCACTCGTATTTTCGGGCACCGCGGAAGCGTAGTTCGTTTGTTTACGTAAAGAAAAGAAAACACATTTGACAGCGGTTGGAAGGAAAACGAATAATCTTCAAAAAAACTGAAACAGCACTTTCCATTTCAACGAATTAAATCTTTTTGAGAAAGAAAACAATACGATCGAATATTTCGGTACATTAAAATTATCACAGTTTGAACAAAACGAACGGCAAACGAATGAATTACAATCCGGCTCACTGGTTGTTGATCCATACAGCCACCTAGCTTCGAACCAGTGTGGCCAGATTATTTTGGCGATAGATTATAGGCGCATCAAAATTTTATCGGTAGTTTTGGGTAGGTTAAAACTCGAAACTTAAAAGAAGTAAAAGCGAAAGAAGTGTTAAGTGGGATGGGAGGGGGTGCTAATGCGGAAAATGAAAGTTCCATCTCACGAGAATATGCATCCTTTATTTAGGATATGGATTTGATTTGGTTCAGCGGTTGAACACAAATGAAGATTTTTCTGGATTGTCGATCTGAAAATTGGAATTCTAAGCCAAAGAAGGACTAAGATGAACATTTTTTTGTGGTGACAAGTTCTTTTTGTCGGGGCTCCACACGACCGCTTAGGGCCACAGCAGTGCTCCATTGGATACGATTTAATCGTACGTGCTGTCATTTGATTTTCGCTGGATTATTTAGATTGATTTAATTGTTTGGCTGAGTTTTGTAGTTCAATGATTAAAAAATTGAGATTTTTTCCTTCAAACCCTGGATATATATACATACATCGGTATTTCTGGTCACTTTGCCCACAGGGCAAGGCGAGCTTTTTGGCGGCCACCGTCGCAAAACCGTCGCAAAACGTCAAAACCGGCGTCGCATGTACTGCAAACCGACGTCGCCAGCGAGCGAAACTCGCAACGATTTCGAGGCGCTGGCGACGGTCGTTTTTGACGTTTGGCGACGGTTATTGACCTTTCGAGCGAGCTTTTGCTCTGTGGGCCAGTGTGGCCAGATTATATTGGCAGATTTCGGCAGGAGCTCTGTTGAAAACGCAACCATTTAAATTTAATCAATTATTTTAACGATCAATTTCTTTTTATCCTACTAGCATAGAGAATGAAAAAGTATGCGTCTTTTATAAATAATGTGTGAGGTTTGAAGTAAGATTGTGTGAAGCTATGAATTGAAACGTGCGTTTAATTTGCGTTAAAAGTGATAAAATATGTATAAGCCAAGTTTGATGTGTTAAAGTTTTTCTTTTGATTCGGGTGCACCAAGTCCGTGTAAAGGGAAGCGCACAGCGCGCTAAGAAAGAAACGAGCGGAAGGGGGTTTCAGTCCAGCGCAGCGCAACTCGCTCGAATCAAGTGGGGTACCAATTCAGCGCAAGCCGAAAGAAACGGAAAGGAAGGGGTATAAGGAAAATACAATGAAACAGCGCGAGCGAGCGTTCTTTTCAGTGAGAGCGCCTCGTGCATTTTAAAGGCATGCAATAGAGCGCATTCTTTCCGTGGTAGCGCTCCATCCGCCATTTTTAATTTTTAGCCCAAAACAACGGACTTCGGATCCGATCTTGGGCCGGACCCCCACCGTGTGTTTCTACTTACCCCTCGCCTGAAAATTTCATTCTCTTTGTCTGTCGGGTAAGCGAAGACAGCGAGATTCAAATTTAAATGATTTTCTTTGACGAGCAATTCTCGGAATCCACGCAACTGACATTTTGTACTCATTATGAACATTACATTTTAACGGATAAAAATAAAAAGTGCCAGGCAAACAAACGTGCATCAGCGCGATAAGTAACAAATGAGGTTAACAATCCTTGAAACAGCATCCCATGCGCCACAGATTAAGCTTAAACGACTGAAAAATCAAATATCTGTGATTTTCGGTAGGTTAAATGAAAAATCGGTAGTTTTAGGAGGCTTATCTGTGAATCGGTAGGCATAAAAAAAATCGGTAGGAATACAGATAAATCGGTATTTCTGGTCACTCTGCTTCGAACAGCAACATTCAGCTGTCACTTTGCACGTGTGTTTCGCCGAATTCCGCGAGCGCGAGCAGAACGATTGCTTTTCTGGATTTTTCCATCTAATAAACTGTGTTAAATTATAAAGATTGTGCTATGGGAAAGAAAAACAAGCAGAAAATATCTCCAGTAATCAATGGAAATGCGAAAAACGGACATGGTAAGTTGGAAAATGCGTTTTACGATGCGGAATGTGTACGGAAAGCGCCGGGGACGCACACAATGTGCTTCTTGTTTATGGTACCTGTGTTACAACTTGCTTCTAAATCTTTCAGCCTCCGTAGAAGACTTGGAGGAAAATTACGAGGCGGAGGAAGCAACGCCGAAAGGTAAACAAAAGCTGAAGAAAAAGAGTAAAATTCCACAACAGGAGGAGGATGAACAGGACGTGGCAGTTGGCCGAGGTAAGCAGGGGAAAGCATTTGGGGCTTCTCTATGGATGCTAAAATGTAAAGACACGTTTTGAGATCTGGTGTGAATAATGTCCCTTTTTGTAGGTGTGAAGCGGCCTAAAGATGATTCTGATGATGAGGAGGAGGAAGAGCAGAACGGCGATGAAGCCGATAGCAATGGGGAAGACAAGGAAGCCGAACAGGAAGAAACCGTTCCATCGATGACGAACAGTGCGTACGAGATCATCCTCGGTAACCGGGAGTTCAAGTCGCTCGAGGGCAAAGTGTCGGACCAGACGATGAAAGCGATCGGTGAGATGGGATTCACCAAAATGACGGAAATTCAGGCCAAATCGATACCGCCACTGCTGGAGGGTAGAGATTTGATCGGTTCGGCCAAAACGGGCAGTGGTAAAACGTTGGCCTTCCTCATTCCCGCCGTCGAGCTGATCCACAAGCTGCGCTTCAAGCCGCGCAACGGAGCGGGCGTCATCGTCATCTCGCCGACGCGCGAGCTGGCGATGCAGATTTTCGGCGTCCTGAAGGAGCTAATGACGTACCACTGTCAGACGTATGGGCTGCTGATGGGAGGAGCAAGCCGTCACACCGAGAACGAGAAGCTGGAAAAGGGCATCAACATTATCGTGGCGACGCCGGGCCGGTTGCTGGACCATCTGAAATCAACGCCCAACTTCCTGTTCAAGAACTTGCAGTGCTTGATTATCGATGAGTGCGATCGCATCCTGGAGATCGGGTTCGAGGAGGACCTAAAACAGATCATTAGCATTTTGCCGAGTAAGTAGAGCGAAGGGGAAGGGTTTAGAGGGCAGATTTAATGAGGTTTATTTTTGTTACAGAAAAGCGCCAAACCATGTTGTTTTCTGCCACACAGTCATCGCGTCTCGAAGAGCTGGGAAAGCTCGCCCTGAAATCGGAACCCATCTACGTCGGTGTGGATGATAACAAGAAGGAAGCAACGGTGACGGGGCTGGAACAGGGCTACATCGTGTGTCCCTCCGAGCGGCGTCTGCTCGTGCTGTTCACCTTCCTGAAGAAGAACCGCAAGAAGAAGGTGATGGTTTTCTTTTCCTCCTGCCTGTCCGTCAAGTTCCATCACGAGCTGTTCAACTACATCGATCTGCCGGTGATGTCGATTCACGTATGTATCATTGGAAGTGTAACCGTATTCAAGAAAAATGGTCTAATACTCTACTTTCTTGTTGCTACAGGGCAAACAAAAGCAATCGAAGCGTACGTCGGTATTTTTCCAGTTCTGTAACGCCGAGACGGGTATACTGCTCTGCACGGATGTGGCCGCCCGTGGGCTCGATATTCCTGCCGTCGATTGGATCGTGCAGTACGATCCACCGAACGATACCAAGGAGTACATCCATCGCGTCGGTCGTACGGCCCGTGGGGAGGACCTGTGCGGTCATGCGCTGCTAATGCTCCGTCCGGAAGAGGTTGGCTTCTTGAAGTATCTCAAGCAAGCGAAGGTACCGCTGAACGAGTTCGAGTTCTCGTGGAGCAAAATAGCGGACATTCAGCTGCAGCTCGAGAATTTGATGGCGAAAAACTATTTCCTCAACCAGTCGGGCAAGCTGGCGTTCAAGACGTACGTGCGTGCGTACGAAGGGCACCACATGAAGGACGTGTTCAACATAGCCAATCTCGATCTGGTGCAGGTGGCGAAGAACTTTGGCTTCACCCAGCCACCGTACGTTGACTTTGGCAAGAGCTTCAAGCTGCACAACTCCGAGCGGCGACCCGGTAACCGTGGAATGGGACACTTCAAGACGCTCAACAAGGAGAAGGAGGGCAAGCTGAAAATTAAGCACATTACCGATCGGAAACAGCTGAAGAAGGTCAAGTACGAGTAAGCTGCTCTGTACGCGATGTGAGATAGCGTTAAAATAATAAACCCATTTTATTTAGCCGTTCCGCACTATCCCGGAACGATGTCCTCTACAATACTAAATTTTGTCATTATTTTCCATCTCCTCTTCGAGGAATGTCGAGAAAACAAGGGCGTGAACAAAAGTAACATCACAGATAGGGAAAATGAAAAGGAACGAAACTGATGCGTAACTTTTCGAAGCAACCACGACAAGCGTTTGGCTTCAGTGCAGCGTTGTGTAGGACCGTTGCAACTCGGCTGGCCCTGCGGTGGAGTTGGCCGTCCCCGCGGGAGGGTTGTTGTTGATGTTACTGTTCGAATTTCGCGCCTGTGACATCATGTGCTCCACCCGGTTGGTTGTTTCCCGCACCACCCCGGACAGATCGGTAAGGTCGGGCAGGTCCAGTGTGATGTGGGCCGACAACCGTTTGTACACGGAGCTGTTGGTGTCTTTCTTCGGTCGTCTAGATTCCACGTACTTTAGCTGTTGCTTGAGAAAGATGGCATTCTTTAGCAATTCTTGGACATTCTTCAACGACGTATCGGCTGCCTCAATATCTTTCACGGCACTGTGGACAGAGGAGAAGGGGGTATTCAATGGCGTTATGGCATTTCCTTTTATAAAACTCTACTCTCTTTACCACACCTACCCTATGGCGTACTCCATATCGTAGCACTTGCCCTGTAAATCCTGCTGCAGTTGAACCACCTCCGCGCGACGCTCCACTATGAGCGGGATTACCTTCCGGACGTGCTCCTGGATGCGGTAGAACGCTAAACTAGGCTCATTAGCGATGATGTGCATGTTTTCCGATATTTTTTCAGTCGCTATGGAACAGAATTGGGCGGTGAAAAAGATCATTACTGATGCAGAGTGGCCTACAGACGGGAATGATGCTTTGTGCTTACTTTTCTTCACTTTGGCCTGCAATTCCGGATCGTTCACGGTTGACACTTTTTGGTTCATCGCGGAGGAATGAAGAAAGTTTAGCAAACGTGCTCAATAAACTCAAGAAAATTTGTTTTTTTAGTAGTAACAGAACGAATATTTGACAACACCAAATGCTAATTAAAATATAGATTGTTTACAAACACAACACTATGGGCCACCGTACGGATATGATGTAAGAAATAATCGGTACCACAGTACCGCTGTAAAAATCCATCCGCTGTAAAATTCGAGCAGTTTGCAAGCTTGTACGATGCCTTCCAAATGGGACAGTTTCGTAGTGCCAGAGCGTTCGCATGAAAGCAACATGCGATGTTTTTTTTTGTTTTAAGAGCTTATTAGAGGTCTCAAATTGAAGATTTCTTTCTAAAATTCATAATTTAGTACAGTTGTCAGTTCACACGAGTTACAACATGTCCGTCGTTGGCTCAAGTCTATAATGGACCGTTCGCACGTAGTAAAGATTAACTCTCCTTTTTTACTTCCCCTATCCCCCCCCCCCCTTCCTCCACACTTGTTACCGTCCTTCGTCATCAATTATTATGCTGACACACCAGCTTTATCATTTTGTCCAAACTTTGTCATTTGCAATATTATGTATTAACACATATATAAATATTTTAGTTTAGTACCAATAGGGTTTGTTAGTTTTTAAGACGTTATGTTCAACCCCAGAGGCAGACATATTGAAACTAATAAATGAAATGTGAGATTGAAGCAAGTGAGATTTGAGTAATGGCTCACGTGTCCCAAGCGACACAGATTAAGCTTAAACGATTGGAAAATCAAATATCCATAGAAAAAAAATGAAAGCTCCATAGCTTCACTGGTTTTGCTCAACGGATGGCGTATTATCACTGACAAACCGACGTGACACTTGCGTTACAAAACAGTCCCACACGAAAGTACTGTCATTTGCAATGAAGGCGATTACCTTAGTCAAAATGAGCTCTGTTTCGGCTGCTTAGATGGAAACAATTTTCCCAAGTACAAATGGCGGAGGAAGTATTAGGCAAGATTTTATGAAAATAATTGGACAAAATATCCAAAAAAAATCATTTGATGGGTTTCCAAATCAATAAAAATGATGTGAGAAGTGGAGAGAATATTCTTCTTTGGAAGTTGGGGAGAAACACAAAAAGGGGTTTTAGCAGTTTCCCCTCTGTGTCAGTGTAGTAAGCGAATCATTATAGAGCTAGTCTTTAACGTGTTTTCATTAGAAATAAGGAAACAACTTTTGAAGCTCATTTTGCTTGAAGTATCACGTCGGTTTGTCGGTGGTATTATAACTCATCATTATATTGCTGTCTTTTTCTTGCAATGTGTTTCGACAAGCTTCATCTAACCATGAAATATACATCCTTCTAGGTTTCCGGGCAAAAATCTATGAGATTGGTCGGTCGTGTGTTCAGATACAAGGATATCAACACCAACGTCCATTACTCAAATCTCACTTGCTTTAGTGCTGGTGGTTTCCATGGGAGTTTAGTATTTAAACATTCGTATCGCCGTTTGTTTGTGAAACAGTCGTTTAAGCTCAATCTGTGGCGCTTGGGAAAAAAATGTGTGAACGAAAAAAATAAACTTATAAATGCTTTGAAATCATTTTCTTTTTTTGTGTGCTTAGATGTTAGACCATTTCGGCTAAGCTCACAAACTGTTCGAATTAGATAATAGAAATCGGTTTCGTCACAGTGTATTGCGTAACTCGAGCCCATACTGTATACCGAATTTGTAGCTTGGGCACTGTACAAGATCGCGATGACTAACTTTGCGTATCGGGAATGTACACAGTCGGCATAAACAAGCCGGTGCACGTACCGTTCGCGGAGGAGAATTCCCGTGCTGGAATGGGTTGGATTTTTTTTTGAAAAAAGTACTCCACAATAAAGCGTAGTTTTTGTGCAGCATAAGTAAGTATGGTTTAGCATAGTTTATAGAGTCATTATAGTTTCTCGCACGGTAGTAAATTTCCTTAACAGTAGCCGCAATTGTGCTATACTTTTTTTTTAAATTCCATTGCAGCCTACCAGCACCCACATTTGACGATGAACAAACAGGAAAGCAGTAAAGTGTATCAATCGAACATCTGGGCGGCAGTTGTAACGGGCGACATCGAGACGCTACGGAAACTCATAAACGCAGGCACATGGAAGGCTAAAATTAGAAAGCAGGCGGACAGCAAACGTTGGACCATACTGCACCATGCAGTTATGAGCCGGAATCTCGAAATGGTGCAGTTGGTCACAGAATGCATCAAGCCGGACGTTGATGCCGAAACCGAAGATGGTATGACGCCCTTACAGCTCGCTTGCTATCAGCAAGCTCCGGTGAAATTGATCACCTATCTGATGCAGCATACGAAACAGTACAGCAGTCCCTCGCCGCTAGAATATGCCGTCAATCAAAACCGTGTCGATCTCGCGAAGGCAGTAATTCTACACGAAGCAAAGCACAAATCCAGATACGTGAAACGCTCGCTCGCAGCCCTGTACAGCGTGACCACGGCAACGGGGAACGTGGAAATGTTGCAATGCTTTCTGGACGGACCCAGCAACGTAGGCTATTTGTTTATCCACAAGAAGAAAGACGATCTAACTGGGATGGAACGGTTTGCGGAAGTAGCTTCATATAGCTTCGATAAGAAGGTCGCTTGCTTTAAGGCGTTGTTCAATGTGGCACACCCGATCGCGAACCCGACCGCTCCCAGGCGCTACAACGTGAACGACATCCTGAAGCTGGCCCTGCACAGCTTTTTGTCGACCTCGTTGATACCGTATTTCATCGAAACGGAGCGCATATGGGAGCATCGGGTACAGATCCATTCTTTGTACAAACGGCTGCTTCCCGAGTATGAGCTGCTCGCACTGCTAGTGCTGTGCGAATGTGCCCCGGTAACAGTCAAAAGAAAGCAACTGGAACCAATACTGGAAGAAATGGGCAGCAAAATTGCGCAGGACGTTTGGTACGATCAGCTGGGCGAACTGTACGTCAACGCATTTACCCCATCCGCCGAGCAGCACACATGTGCGACGCTGCAACTGTTGTCCGATTTTGCCACATTTGCACAAACGATAGAGCTGGGCTACTTTCAAAAGGTTATACGTGTGGGCGTGCGGTACGCATTTTGTGTGGCCCAACTGGGGCTCTGCCAGATGCGGGTGCGAGACGTCGGCACACTGTACAATGCAGCATATCACCGTGCGATCGAGTGTCTCATGACGATGTACAACGATACAGCCGATGATATTGTTCAGCTGCTGATGACGCCGGACGATCAGCACAGCCGAGCGATCGTGGTGTTCCCTTTGCTGCGGTACTGCACCACCATACTGATGCGACCGGACGCGATCGGTATGGCCTACCTGCACGGCTATCGGCTGCTGTACTGGTTCGTGCACCTGTTCGGCACGTGGAACACGATTCAGTTGCTACCGATTGGCGTGCCGTTGAGGCAAATTTTCACACTAAAACGTGCCGCCCGGGATGCCGTGCGGGAAGCCGTACTGCAGGGGATGAAAGCGACCGATGTTAAGTCTCTGTTCTTCGAGCGGCTGAACCTATTGCCAGTGCCGAAGGAATTGAACAAATACCTACGGTACAGTGACTACAGTACGATCGTGTACTTTCTGGAGCATTTTGAGACTGTCATGCATGCGCTTTACGAGGATGAAGAGGATGAAGCAGCGCTCGAGCCAGTTGAAGATTTTTAAATCAAACTTAATAATATTCCGGTAGATACGGTTGTCCCGTATTTTACCTTTTTTCGTGCATGCAGAAGCAGCATCAGCTGCACGCTGTGGTTTAACAAACGCAGCAAAACAACTAACTCTAATTGTAAGATTTTACTTGCCTGGCACACTTACCGCAGGGGTACGATAATGATCAATTGAATGTTCCTTAAACTGTTCTGCTATTGCAGAATCGTTCTAATCGTAAACTAACGGTTTTATTTAAAATTTTGACTCGCCATGAAGCCGTACACTTGCATGCGAACCGTTTTAATACTATTGTAATCGCCATGAGTGATGTAATGGGAGTGTTTTTATAATAAAATAAAATGA
This sequence comes from Anopheles coluzzii, assembly GCF_943734685.1. Classification (NCBI taxonomy): domain Eukaryota; kingdom Metazoa; phylum Arthropoda; class Insecta; order Diptera; family Culicidae; genus Anopheles; species Anopheles coluzzii. The sequence continues at coordinate 13,357,266 of NC_064671.1, read as the reverse complement.
AAAATAAAACAAATTTGAATGTTTCGTTATTTTTGCCGAAAATTGTTTGAATAAAATTTGCCGCGCTTTTGTTGTGCCCTCTCCATTTCAAATTAGCTACATTCCTACCCCTTGTTGACAGCACGGAACGCGCTGTCACCGGTGACAGTTGCGCCGCCACCTTCTCCCCCCCCACCCCATTCTACATGCTTCTTTGCCCATAAGCAAAACGAACGCGACTTTTCCGAGCTCTCTTGCTCTTCTGTGTTGAATAATTGTTCAATTGATGAGCATTTGCGTGATAAGAAACGGTGCGAAAGTGGTAAAGCTCTCTGTTTTGGTGCAGTTTGTGAGGGACTAAGCAAGAAAAGCTAGCGATACAGCCACCGCCATGTCCGACATCGATGACGATTTCATGTGCGACGACGACGACGATGATTACGGATTGGTAAGAGACTTGCGGCATACACATTCTCGCCGTGTTATGATGATGCTGGGACCCGGTGTTCGGCTGCTGCTTGCACCGTGTGCATATCAAGCAACCACCGACAACACCGATCGATCGATTGCACTGTGCATGCTGCTGCAGCAACTCAGTGCCCAGTGGCCCGGTGTGGAAATACACACAGCACGATATTATTGGCGAATAAACAAGAAGGAGTAATGCATTTTTACCTCTGCTCGCAGGAATACTCCGAAGACAGCAACTCGGAACCGGACGTGGATCTGGAAAATCAGTACTACAACAGCAAAGCGCTGAAGGAGGAAGCGCCCCAGGACGCGCTGAAATCGTTCCAGAAGGTGCTGGACCTGGAGAACGGCGAGAAGGGCGAATGGGGCTTCAAGGCGCTGAAACAGATGATCAAGCTAAACTTTAAGCTGCAAAACTACCAGGAAATGATGGCACGGTATAAGCAGCTGCTTACGTACATCAAGAGTGCGGTCACCCGCAACCATTCGGAGAAATCGATCAACTCTATTCTGGATTACATTTCCACGTCGAAAAATGTAAGTGGCCAGGGCCAGCGGGGGAAAATCACCTGCAAAAGTGCTTACGGTTGCACTGCGCTCTGTTTTCCTTCTTTTCCACAGATGGAGCTGTTGCAAAATTTCTACGAAACCACGCTGGAAGCACTGAAGGACGCGAAGAACGATCGGCTGTGGTTCAAGACGAACACCAAACTGGGCAAGCTTTACTTCGACCGGAACGATTTCGGCAAGCTGCAGAAAATCCTCAAACAGCTGCACCAATCCTGCCAGACCGATGACGGCGAGGACGATCTGAAGAAGGGCACGCAGCTGCTGGAAATTTACGCGCTCGAGATCCAGATGTACACGGTGCAGAAGAACAACAAAAAGCTGAAGGCACTGTACGAGCAGTCGCTGCACATCAAGTCGGCCATCCCGCACCCGCTGATCATGGGCGTGATACGGGAGTGCGGCGGCAAGATGCATCTGCGCGAGGGCGAGTTCGAGAAGGCGCACACGGACTTTTTCGAGGCGTTCAAAAACTACGACGAGTCGGGCTCGTCGCGGCGCACGACCTGCCTGAAGTATCTGGTGCTCGCGAACATGCTGATGAAGTCGGGCATCAACCCGTTCGACTCGCAGGAGGCGAAACCGTACAAGAACGATCCGGAGATACTGGCGATGACGAATCTGGTGATGGCGTACCAGAACAACGACATCATGGAGTTCGAGGCGATCCTGCGCAACAATCGGAACAACATCATGGCGGACCAGTTCATCCGCGAGCACATCGAGGACTTGCTGCGTAACATCCGCACCCAGGTGCTGATCAAGCTGATCCGGCCGTACACGAAGATCACGATACCGTTCATCTCGAGCGAGCTGAACATCGAGCCGGCCGAGGTGGAAAGTTTGCTCGTGTCCTGCATACTGGACAAGTAAGTGGTGGGGAGGCATGCGCGCGCGCGCGTTTGTGTGAGTGGTTGGGTTTTATGTGAGTTTAATTCACCTGTTCACCTTTCATCTCATGCAGCACGATTCAGGGTCGTATCGATCAGGTGAACCAGGTGCTGGAATTGAACAAAGAGGCCCGCTGCGGCGAGCGGGACATCGCGATCGAGAAGCTGGCGACGCAGATCAATTCCGTGCAGGCGGCCATTATTAACAAGATGGCCTGAAATCCGGACGGCTGAGGAGGCGGAACCGGCGGAACTGTGTAAACACTGTAAACACTGTAAGGCAATGTGGGTGGAGCAAGGAAGTGGATCCCGCGGAGCAATAAGACGAAGACGAAATCTCGGACGACGGAGGCGCACGCAACGAAGACACGCAACAAGACACGCAAAAAAAGGAAAAGTGTTCGCGGCGATGGAAATCCGTGCTCATGGTTTCTTTTGCGCTTAATCGAATTCACACTGATGTTCCCTTTTTTCGAAGAGCAGCTGGCGGCACACAGAGCGGCATGCGAAGGGCAACGAATCGCGAGATTTAAGGCACAACATTTTTGAAGTTAAATGGTACGGTTGGAGTATTACTCTTACGGAGGTAATAATCTAACCGACACCGGCTCGCACCACACGACAGGGAGAGATGAGAGAGAGAGACAGAGAGTTTGCTGGCAGAAACAATAATTGAAAGGAATAAACCCCATGCGGATGGCGATATTGTTACAACAGCGTGTATGTGTGTGTGTGTGTGTGGATTGATCTTGTTGAAAGATTACCCAGAGAAGGAAAACCGGCTTTTAGATGGAAAATCTTGTCCGGGTTAAACTTAATCTTCTCGTTCTAGGTATGAATTGGTCGTGAAAATTTGGTTATAATTTGCACTTTCATTTTAAGAAATGTTTCAATGTTGCACCCTTTTTCAATGTCTCAGTAAAGGTAAGTAAACACTTAGAAATGTTATTATTATTTTATTATGCTCGATTACATATTTAGTATGTAAAACTAATTTTACTGATTTTTTTTAAATCCTACCTTTTCTTTATTTTCTTTTCAAACTAGTTAATTTGGCCCGGTTACAGGGTTATGCAAAATAATTACAAGAAATTTTATATCTTTAAGATGCGAGCAATTGATTTCTTAAAAGACAAATGCAAATTCCATGTGACTTTTAACTCCAAAGGACACATTAAGAGAAACTGGTTCAGAACCCATACCGATCCTGGGCCTAATCCTGAACGCATCGATGCTGGAATTTTGGACAGATATTATACTGATGCTGGAACTGGTTCCAATCCTATATAGGTCTGACCCATAACCGGTCCTTTAACTCAGTGGTCTGCAACTTGTGGTTCGTAGCGTTAACATATGGAAGAACGTTAAGAAAAACAAATGGATTTTTTCCCCACAATCAGTATTAAATGTCCAACAGAAATGTCTAGAATGAGATATTAACATATTTTTGTTGAAAACAAAAAAAAATGAGTCAAATCTAAAAAATGCATGCCCTGAACGGATGTGAGCCGCGGCAAATGTAAAGCCATGTGGTCCGTGATCCTAAAAAGGTTGGGAACCACTGCTTTAACTGATCCTAACATCATACCAGTCGTGGAATTGATCCCGATCCCACACTGGTCCTGCAACTGATCTTGACTCTATACCGGTCCTGGAATTGATCCCGAACCCATACCAGAACTTGCACAGAACCCCTACCGATCCTGGAACTGATTCTGACCCCATACAGATCCTGAAACCTAGTACCTACTGGTAATGGAACTGATCCCAAACCCATATTCCCACATAACCCATGATCCCACTTGAACTGATTAATATTCCATATCGGTCCTGAAACAGATCCTGCCCCCATTGTAGGCCCTGATATTGCTAGCTTTTTAATTTGGGTCCAAAAATAGTACCAGCATCTATCTCAGTCATGGAACTATCGAGTCTACTTTAGTCCAACATCTATAATAGTTGATAGAATATGGCACTGTATTAGCAAGGAGGGTCCCGTGAGTGGTGAACGTTGAGGCCCCGTGCTAGACGAACCCCAAGCACCCCCCATCCCCCCACCGGCAGCAACAAAATTTAAGTTGAAATGTTACATTATCCACAACGGATTACGGGTACTCACAGGTAATCATGTACAGAAGGCCTCAACAATTCTTACTGCTTAGGGTCTCCAACACTGTAAACCCGCCACTACCTGGAGTATAATCGTCAACTCGCAAGACTTAATAACATGCCCGTCCTGAGTTCAAGCCTCGTATAGACCGTCGCCCTAAGCAAGGATTGATGACTGACTTTATATCTATTCGACGACCGGTTCGAAGGTTGAAAAATATCGCCACAGCGTTTTGCATTAAAGATTTTTGTTATAAAACAGGTATCTTTTGCACAAATTTAATGCAAAATTGCATTAAGAACATTAAAGGAATTCAAAAAGAGCATAAAATATTTCAAAGAATTAAAATATTTGCAAAACACACATGAAACTGTCAAATTTAGAGGAATCGCGTACTGCGAATTCGCGTATATTGAGTATCGCGCACTGCGGATAATTGCTTTATTCTTTTAGCGCATTCTAGGAAGCAGGAAGACATTCCATCGTAACTTCTCTATCGATTGCACACGTTCAGACGCCGGCAGTAATTGTCCAGCTCCACAATCTGCCGCTACCACCATATCAAGAACACGATAAAAATGCACCCAAAGCCATATGCAGCCACGGCTAACGTGTCGTTGCTTATGGCAACCGTACTACACGTGAGTCAAAAAGGTCGTCAAAAAAGGTGCTCGGTCAGCATAACGGTGGGGCACGAAATTGCCCTTAAAAAAACGCGTGTGTGCCGCTTTTGGTTTGTCGTGGTCGTGGTCGAGTGACCGGCCCGGGTAGGGAATGTTTTGTTTTGTTGCTACAACTGCATCTTCTACAACTGCCCCCCCCGTCTCCCCGCCACCACTTACACACAAACATCATTATTGTAAATCGATAGCCTTCGCGGTCGTACGATGGATCACAAATCGCGCGATCGTTGCAGGTGTTAGTCAGCAGATTGTAAGGTTGACGACGTTCGGGCCGATGACGAGTAACTTATCCACATGTTTTTTCTGCGTCTAACAATTAGCCCTTAGGACAGTGCGCTTAAGCTTCGATTATAGCGTAAAGTCATGACGTCACCATTTTTTTACACGACACGACCAGATACGTACACATGGGGGGAAGTGTTTGCTCAAACTGTGCTGAAGTGCGTGTAGAAGTAGAAACACAAAAAAAAACTACACAAACGAACACACGCGAAACGGGAACACAGCATCCGATGAGACAACTAGGATTGTGTGCTGCGGAGCGAAGGAAAAGAGTCGCGCGATTAGAAGAGGAACAACAGTAATAAAAAAATACCCTTACCAGTTTTGATGGAAGAAGCCGGCAGTGTCCCGGTGGTGTCGCAGTGTCGAAATGACCCAACCGTCGTCGTACTTCGCTTAGTCGTTTCGCGCATCCCACAACGCACACACACAGTTCGTACCGTCGTCGTCGTCGTCGTAGTCGGCTTTGGCGGGTTTTTTCGAAGGCGGCAACGCGCGTGTTGTTGCCGATTGCAGTAGTGTTTGTACGGGACTGTCCCGGCGTCGTTTTGTGGTTTGAAAAGGGAGGGGAAACAGTTTGTTGTGTGTTTTATTGTTCAGCTACCGTGAGGATTTATAGTTGAGAGCAAAAACCGAATCAGCTTTTCTACATTTGAAGCATTTGAACCAACCATAGTGTGTATATGTGTGTGTGTGTGTGCATGTGTCTATTGATCGTCCCTTAAACAGTTTGTGTTTCTAATCGTGTGGTTCCTCAAACGCAAACTCGCGCGAATCGCTGTACCACATTAAAAATATCGCCTTGCCCGCGAAAGCTATTTGAAGCCGCGTGCCTGCAGCGTCAACGCGCGAAGGCCACGAGGTCGTAGCTCGCGCCATACGCGCAGAAAAGAACAGGTAAGGCTTTTGTTGTGCTACTGGTATGGTAGGGCTTGCGGTTCGTGGACGTTAGAAGGAGTGAGTGAAAGAGTTCGGTCGCTCAAAACTGTGCCAACCGAACCAAAGGAGGAAGGGAACCATTTTTGGGCTCTTGTTTATCGCATTGTCTAGGCAGGCACTGGTATCTAACGCGTGCTCGGCGCAGGTTGCTACGAGAGACGAGATCGTAACCCATCTCCAAAAAAAAAAAAAACCCCTCCGTAGACTGAGAGTAAGAGAGGGACCATTTAGAAGAGAGAACCGAAGGTCAATAGATGCCTACTGAGCGTGGAGGATCTGTTGCTACTGCTACTGCCTATAGCGTTAAATATCCACACGCACCATGTGGGGTGAAGTGCGTGTTTTTTGTGTATGTGTGCGTGGTAAATGTTTGCAAATGGTAATGACCACGTTGTGCTGCTTGTCCAAAATCACGAGAGCCGCCGTCCAAAGGTCTAGTATTTTAGCAAATTTGATGATCATCAAGTTGGGGAAGCAACAAAAAATAAAAAAAAACATCCGTTTGCAACACACATGCTTTGTCGCGTAACTAACGATCTACGACGATGATGTTCTTATCACTGGTTTTTCCGGTTTTGTTTTTTTTCTTCCTCTCTACGCTTTCGTCACATTTGATTCCATGCTTTCTTTTTTACTTTCTTCCGGAAGGGCAATTTTAGGGGCTCGCCGGGTTTCAGGGAGACTGTGTGTAGCTGTGGCCAATGACCTCGAAAAAACCCGTTGGGTTTTGGTTTAATTTTGCTCGTTTTGTCCTCTAATTAAACACACATTTGTGTGCGAATGTTATGCCCTGTTGAAATGAGACATTTTGTCCATTTTATTGGATTTGCAAGGAGATAATTTATGAAGATTATGACATCGAAATAACGGAACGACGCTTGAAAACGTGCTCCGAACCAGCGCATGTGGTTTCATTTTAACAGTAAAATACAACAACAACAATGTTGCTAACATTGGGTGGCGTGGTTTACACAAGTGCAATGAAACTCCACTTTGCTGATGATACACTATAGGAAAGTTCCACACATTGTGGTGGGTAAAAAGTTTGCGTTACATTTTCATGCTTCGAACCATGAGGAAAAGCTTACATGAGTATCATGTATTTTGCTTTTAACAAGGCTTAATTGTTTTATGCTTCTATAATTCTTTTGTTTTAAACTTTATTTTTTATTGTATAGAGTAAAAACAAGCCCCATTTTTTTTTTAATTTAACACTGAAAAGAACAAAATTTCAACAAAAATGCGTACTAAAGGTATTTTTTTAATTATTTTTTTTCATTTATACGAGCTTTACCATTGCACTTAAATTAACTAACCAAGACGATACTATATTATTCTGGGCATACAAATATGGAACCCTTCGCTTTTATATGCTTGCAAATTAGTAAAAGTATGTACACGTTTACAAAAGGTTTACAGGTTAGGATAAGAGTAAGACGATATTTAAAAATGTTAAACATTAAAACAAAATTGGCCAAGCGCCTTTGAAAGCCCTTAAAGTTTAGGGTTTAATCCATCTTTAACTTGTAACAATTTGTATGCATTTGTATCTATTTTTTGTGATTTTTTTTTTTAAAATGAATCAAAATCGGTTCTTCCCACTACAAAACTTTTTTGTCCTACTCATCCTATTAATTATATTCTAGAGTGTTCTTTATATTTGACGCAAAAAAATGTTGATCTAATGGCTATCTATGACTAAGTAGTATGAGAGGGTGTCGGACGAGGCCATACGAGGTTTTTCTTGACTAATTATAGCGCAATAAAACATTACTTAGCGGGGTTTAAATATTGTATACATAATTTGTTTTACTGTCGTTCTCTCCTGTTTTATCTACTTAACTCATTTTTTCCCTTCCCCCCTCTAGACGGAGACGCCTAGTACTTTTGTAGAATTGTGGGCATCATTTTCTTAGTGATGCTATTAGCTAACAGATGGCGCTACTTCTACAAATCGATAGCGGAGCTGAGATTTTTTCGATTGGGTACTTATATTGTAAAATTTCTACGTTGCTTTAATAAAACTGCTCTGGGCTTAGAATCTGATTGAAAAACGGTATTGGTTCGGGATCAGTTCCAGGGCCGTTAAGAGTTTGGGATCAGGTGCTGTACCATTATTGGTTCGGGATTAAGTCCAATACGGGCATGTTATGCGCAAGATCAGTATGGGTTTGTTGCGATAAGTTTTAAAAACAATAAAAACAAAGTACAAGATCCATGGCCGGTATAGATGTAGGATCTATTACATGTTAATTGAGGGTTAAGCTTTAATTCCTGAACAGAACTGGAATTTGTGAGTCTTTGAATCTTGAAATTATCATGCATAGCCTTTCGGTGTTTAGAGATCATGTGTTATTAAAATGTTACATGTTCTTCATGCATTCCTTAATGAAGAATTGTACAATTGAAGCAAAATATTTTTAAGATCTTATAAACTACTACACATTCGTTGTTGCTTTTTATGGTAAAAGTATCTTTTCCTATTGCATATGAGCATACATTTTAAATTATATGTATCAAATGCACTCATCGGCAAGCACGTGCCAATAGATAATTGGCCATGTTTTGCTGTTGCAAAGCAACAATTACCCGCTGAAGACGTGCCCTCTCTTCGCATTGATAGTGTCAACCATTGTTCGGCAAAGATAACAGTTATGACCAATGAGACATTCCAATCATCGGATGATTCCTATCTCCGCCTCAGCTGCATATAGGGTGATGTGCGTAGTGGCGTGACGACAACAAAACAATAAACCAAAATATTTGTTTGCGTACCGATGGCATGGTGTGACGATTCCACTTCACACGCTTGATAAAAAAAGCTACTCCATAAATGACATGCAAAACGGCTGTTGAGGTCACACTAGCGAATCAAACGGTCGGTCACAAACTGCAATCGAGCTGCCCTTTAGTTGAGTCAAGTTCAAGTAGCATGTGGATCTCGGCCTCATTGCGAGCAACAGAATTGTTTTGCTGTTTTACAGATAAGCGCTCGGGTCGAGGGGGAAAAAGTGATTGCTTTCTAATCTCTCCCTAACCTTTGACGTGGCGGAGAGCAACCCAGCATCGAACTAGAGCAGCAGGAAGAGATGTGTTACATGATGATTCGTTCCGTTCCGGCATAGTGTGATTATGACTTTCTTGCGTACAGTGTTGTACATTTTATATCTCCTCACAACCCAGTGCCTTCGAAGTTAGGTTTTGTAGCTGTATTTTATGGGAATCCAAATAATATGCGGTCTGTACAATGATATGTTTGTTTGTTTGTTTTACGTTCGAGAAAATGCTGTATTATAGACTCGGTATCACACACGCTCGGAGAGAAGGTTTGTTTTTCTTTTTTTTGAAAGACACCACCATAAATTCAATTCCCAGCCGTAACAGCTTATTAACAACCCGAGGGGAAAGATAGGGACCCATCGGCGAATGGTTGTTGGAGCGATTAGAATTATCTTTACCCTTCGCGCGATAGTGCAGGGTTGCTTGCATGCGTAGTGGTATTGATTTATTATCTGGTACGGTTATTATCATAACCGGGCAAGGAGTTGGGTAAAAACACAACGTGTTTGGCGGGGTTTCGGGAGACACGAAGCACGAACGTCGCCGATGTATTGCTGTACGATGGGCGATCAATGAGTTTGAGTTGTTGGCTGACGTAATTGGAAGTACAGTAAGGCGATAAGACCCGATCGTAGATTGCCGATCGGTATCAAAGCAGCGTGGAGTAGTGGTGGGTCATATGTTTCAATTCACGACCCGTCCCGCAGGCGGGTGCTAGCCAGTCAGAATCGATTTTCACCCGTGGGTACAGCAGATGCGCTAGCTCGGAGTCGGAATCCAATCTGGCTCGTGGGTGTACCGAGTTCGGATCGACTCGAATGATCAGTAAGTGCAAGAAAGCCTAAGTGACTATGACCAGTTGGTGCAGCGAGTTTGGATCGGGTATTGACCTGACGACCGGCTATTCAATCGCTCGCTTAAGGATGGCACCACCCGGTAGCTTCGGTTGGACCCGCTCATCACTAGCTCGGAGTATTCAGTATGGTATAGTTGTGGGTTGATCTTCACGCGAGAGTGGAGCTGATATGAAAGATAGGTCAAAATAGATAGGAAGATAGGATATGGAAAATAAACTAAGTTTGTTCTTTTACTACATCATAACTTTAATTCAAATGAATTACAAGTGAATCACCATTTCATTTATGTATCTGATCGATTCAAAGCATTCTGGATCAAAGTTTTGAACATTCTGGATTTTCAATCAGGAACGGATGAATCTTTATGATTCTGAATTATACATTCTTGAGAGTTCATGATCCTGAACCATAAATATTCATGTGTTTATTATGATGAATCAGAAACCTTTAACTATTCATGATCCTGAATCATTCTTTTTAGGATTTAAAAGATTTCTAGCATCATCAGATTCTGAATTTCTGATTTTATTTTGTAAATGAGGTTGTATAGGAAATTAAAATTTCATTCGTAAATAATAGACCTATCCAACGTAATGATTTATAAATGTTTTTCAAAAACAAATTGTAAATAATAACATAAAAATGTTAAATTCCCCTAAAATAGATCACTGCAAGGAAACAAACTAAAATAATTTACAGAAATACAATGACCTTTCCTCAAATGAGAGCTAATCAGTTGAATGTGGCATGTTCTGTTTTCATTCCCAAATCAATTACTTAGAACGCATACAATACTGGCAGTAGTAGAGGTACAAAGGGCATTTTGTAGATTAGGGGACGGGGAAAAAACTTCTAGAGTTTCCTCCAGTCTTCGATTATCAGTTGTCTTTCCAACTCGTTTATATTTTTAAATACCGTCCCGTAAAAACAACTTGGTCACAAAAAAAGTCCTCCAACCCCGACAAACGCATCCGGGAGGTGATGTCTGCTCCAGGACGCATCCATGTTTGACCCCATGGACGGGTAAAAATAACCACTTTACCGGCCAGCCCAGAGGCACGACGGGCATGAAGCGTTTTCATTCCTAAACCGACGCCGACATGTATGCGTTATCAGGCCGCGAACCGGTGCAGCGATAGGTTGTTGCACGTTGTTGAACGGTGGTATTGGGGGGTTTGGCATGGCCCGGCAATGGTCCTTTTTATCAGCAAGCGCCATCGAACGGCGGTAGTACGGTAGAACCAGCACTGTGATAGATTGTGTTTAGTGTCGACGATGAAAAGGCGCTTTAGGCATGGTGTATTACCGGTTGGGGTCGCTATTTTGAGTTTGGTTTAGTAAGTTAGTGATTTCGAATAATATTTCCAAACTAATATAAAGTAAGATATGGCGAAGTTACCGTTATATGGCTCCAAATCACTACACTCAGAAGAAGTTGGTGTGCTACGTGTCGCTTGTGGAGGCTCAACATCAACGAAACACATAGTCTGTGACAGTTGAAGTGAGCTTATGTAAGTTAGTTGTTTAAACTGTATTTTAGTTGGTTTGATAATCTTCAAATGTGTCCAAAAAACCAACTTCTATACTACGTGTACAACGTGTCGCTCGCATAGGGTTCCCATATGAACGTAATGAAACGTCATCGGTGGCATATTTTTGGACCGGCGCGCACGCTACGATGCAACAAGGTGCCGAGGCTCGAGCTGCCATCGGTATCAGTGTACCTCGTCTCATTTTCCCCACCCGCTCCCATGACACGGGAAGGTCGAGGAGGACGCGGAACCAGCAATTGATGATTAGATTACCCGTTTCGACAGGCATTTCGGGATCGGGATCAGAGGCTGGCACTGGTGGTTTCGTGGCGAGATCGAACCGTGACCGGTGCTCAGTTCTGGCATAGCGTGCTCCGAGATCGCAGGTGAACGGTGAAAGTGGTGCGATTTGGCTGTAGTTTGGTGTGGTTGGCGTAGTATTCAGTGTTTTTTTTTGTTTCTGGTGAGTTTTGTGACGTCCACCAGGAGGTTGCATACGTGTTCGAAAGGCGGAGGAGAGTTTGTGACCATTGGAGTTCAGTCGCCGGACAAACGCATCGGGACGAGTGAGTGGTTATGATTTCTGGGCGAAATAATTGATGTGATAGTAGCACCATCATGGGATAAATGCTTCGGATCTTTATGTTTGATGAATTGAGATATCGTTTTTGGGCGGTTTTTGGAGCCTATTGCACGTTTTAATGGCAACGTTTGAGAAGCGTTTAGATGTTTTGATGGATCTTGTGTACAACAGTAACAATTAATAACTTCTACACTTTCCAATGAGTTGGTATCGTTGGTATCGAGATTTTATAGTATTGCCATCCTAGAGGTTATTGTGATCCCAAGAACATCCCAGAACTTCTCAATAAATAACGACTATGAATTTTGACAATTTTTCTGCTGATGTTTCAAAAAGGGCCCGCAGGCTCATATTGCAGATACTACCTTATCTCGTTTCAAGCTCGATAGCGCCTGTTCATTCAGAGTAACACGCAGCTGCAGGGAGATGAAGTTGTACTATCGCACAAACTGTTACGTAAACTGGAAACATCTCTCTCCCTCCCGTCCGATCAGCAGTCAAAAGAGCAAAGTTCAAGGTCCGGTGATCTCTGATAGTGACCACTCAAATTGTGTGCATTTTTGTTGCTATACGATGATATATGGTGTGCCTTTGTATGATTGTGTGTGTGTGTGCGTGTGTGCTCGTTTTGTACGATCATCTTATCCATGGATTTAGGATTAAATCATTTTTTCAGCAATAATAACTGGATCCTAAACACTTCCTATTGGAAATTGAGCTCCAATAGTAAACAGTTCAATTAAGCTAGTTCCGCTGTTGATTATCGTTAATGAGGGGTATTAAACCTGTCAACGATTGTGTTATCGGGTTTGTCACTGGACATTGGAGCACGAAGGTGACGGTGGTGGTGGTGCTGCTGCTATTGCTGCTCACCAAATTTTGGATACGCGTTTAGAGCATTGCACACACTTGTACACACTGAACATTAATGTTTTGATTAGTGGCACGCATTTTGCGTGTGCTACTGGATTGCTGCAACACCTTGGCCCGTCATCAGGCATTGTGATAAGCGTACAGCGGAGGGAACATGCGAGTACCTTGTCTACGTCGAAGGTAGAAGAGCAGCGATTGTTGACGGGTTTCCCAATTGCCAAAGCAGTGTGTGTGTTGGAATTGTGATTGGCTTTTTCATTCGACAATGTCAAGTCATCGTGGGGCGACGCTTTGTTTGATACGTTGAAGGCATTTCATATGAGGAAGTAGAAGGTTACCATGCATATAGAGTTCATTTGAAAAAAAGAAGCTTTGTACCAGACAAAAGGTACACGATGATCATCAGCTGATCGTTGAAACAATGTTAAATATAACCTGGAATAGTAATCCATAATTTTATTATAAAAAATATAGTTTATTTAATTTTGTTCGTAAACTGAAAACTGCTAACGATGATTGTCATGAATTTCCTCCGATTAACCAATAAAATGCATTCCGGTAATCGTCAGTTGGTTCGGTGATTAATTTGTATAGCTCTATAATGCATTGAACAGCCACCGCCCGGCCGTCATTACCTTGTTCAAGGATTAATATTATCTTTGCGGAAGTGTTTGCACAAAATACGTTCCCGTGCTCCAGGCGTTGGTGCTGCTACCGGTAATAAAAATGGAATTAAATACACGGCACACCAAATGATGATGCCTGATTGCATATGAAATGTGTATTGCCCGCAGGTGGGAAGAATGCATGTTTGCCGCTTCGCTAGCTGCATCAAGTAAACGGCTTTAATGCGTGCTGGCTGCGTGCAACACGAGTTTAACCATCTTTGCGTGGTTGCGTGAGCTTGAGAGAGGGGATACACAGCTCTCGTTCGTAGCACCAGCATTGTACCATAAATCCTGCTGCATATACGTGCAAATCCACCCAATAAAACGCGGGAATGATGGTGGTTGTTGATATGTAGCGATAGAATTCAAATGATTTGCTGTACAAAAATAGCTTCGAGCTTCACCGGGTGTCGCCAGCTGCATGCGCCCACTCCCCACCGCAATCGCTTATCGAGGGCTCTTATCGAGGGGCTTGGTTGCGCGGGATGAGATTGCTTAAATTGCACTGTCCATTTCTGTGCGAAGCAGATATGCGCGTACCTTTGGTTGCCAGCCGAGCAGGTGCAACAGCTGATGGGAAGATGGAGCCGCAGGCAGCACCAGGCAGCTGCCAAATGGTTCGCCAATCAATCGATTAAACGGGTGAAATTAATACAATTCAATTGCCGATTGAGAGCGCAGTGCAGTCGGTTGGGTTTGCGATTGCGTTATCGTGAACCGGGAAATAACGTCACGGGAAGCGGACACGGGAAGAAATATCCCGAGTGGCACGAGTGAGCAAGCGGGAGGGCAAGATTTTATTTTTGGCCGCTTGAATGATGTGTGAAATTTGGCCGATATGATGCTATCGGTGTTGGTTAAAAGTAGGTTCATAGACGGAAACATATTGGCTGGATCCTAAGACAATGGCAGCGGTAGTGCTACGTACTGTGATGATTTGTTGTTTACAGAAGGCTGAATGAACTGTTATGCTATATGCATTATTATAAATTATAATTTTTCTTGTCAGTCAGAAGTTTTGTCCAGAGCACGATTTCTCTTCCTCTTCAAATGGAATTCTTCTCCAGATGATTCCTGTTAATTATACTGGGGAGCTTCATTCATTCATTGTTTGAAATATGTGTGATGTGTTAAATTTAACACTAATCTAGTTAGTTCGTCCAAATAAGTTTGTCCTATATTCCAGAGGTACTTTAAAGGATTGCATACGGTTTTTAGGTTATGTCCCGTAGGTTATGTCCCGCACTGGAAATATTGATGCCAATAAATCAATAAACCAGGGCATGAATCCAAATCATTTTTGGAATCAATTGAAAAAAAAAAAATCGTTGGGAATCCCATGGATAATTGTAATTTTTTCCATCATTTTGTGAGAGAGTTTGTCTATTAGTTGGGAATTTTAAAAGTTCAAAGGTGAGATGACTTAATGTGATTGGTACGATAAATCGAGGGTCTGATTTTAACTATACTGTTGCAGTCATCATCCTCATTCCAGAGTGTGATCAATGTAATGTTGTTGCATTCTCTTGCACGCTTAATCTAAAACACTAAATTTGAAGAACATTAATGAAATTGAACAATATAATCACAATATCTAACAAACTCCTGCCAAGGTGCAAGATGCTGGAGCAGTTTCTCGATAAAACATCTAGATATCCTAGAACAAGTGCTTTTAAAGTGAGTCATGTAAGAAATGAGTACTCATTTGTTTTTAATAATGTATCCAATAATTTCCAGGCTTACCAGGGATGCAATATTACGGTTGAGACGTTAGCATTTGCCCAAACTTATTAAATCTATCGCCCATCTGGTATGTTTACCAATCACCGAAATTGCATCGAGCTTCTGCACGATATACCTGCAGTTCCGTTTGATTGATTCGTCCATCACATTTACTTTCTCGCATGGTGTCTTCCCTTCCCCTCAAGGGATGTTCGCTTTGATGAGGTTGGATGATTCTTTGAGAGATTACTTCGTACCGGCAAAGTCATAAAAATAGACCATCTCATCGATGCTGTAGCATCATGGGCAACGATGCACACCAAAACACAACATTCCTAATAGTCCTGAGGACACTTATCGTGCGCCGGTTTGCATCAGCACATGTAGGCACCGGCCGATGGAGTTGTGATGGAAAGTGCAGTAAAGAAATTACAGCTTCCATCATATGGTGTACGGTGTGCCATCCGGAAGTGATAGTATTCTCGGGCATTACTTTCGGCCCGGCCACGCCGTCGAGTGCTACAGCATTTTGGTAACTCGTTTTTCTTCTTGTTCTTTCCTCATCATCTTGTGCTACGGATAACGTTGTTGATGCTGCTGATGCTATGGCCCTTGTGCTGCTCCTATTCACAAACAGCTTATCCCATACGTATTGCAGCCATTTCAGTGGGTTATGGTGTATGGTCTGATGATGGCCGTAAGGAGGCAAAGTTTTCGGTTGTTTCGGGGTTGTTTCTCTCCCTCAACCTCGGCCAATCCAATCCACGACCTCTCAAACGTGGCTAAGAAATGGTCGAGCAGCAAGTTTGCGAAAGTCGAAGTTCGGCTTGCTTTGCCCCGAAGGCGGGTGCGGGCATACTGAATGGTGCTGCAGAATCTGTCGGTGCTCATAAATAGGGATTTTACGGTTTTACAATCGTGGCCCGGCATCCCCAGGGAGCGCATCGATGCTGCTGCCGAGCCACATTCCCGCCCTTTGCTTTGGTCGTGATGTGGCGCACCATGGCAAGTGCAAATATTGGCCGACTGCTGGACGACCGCATAGTACCAGCGCGTTGCATATGCTGCATTTTATCCTATTTTATCATCAAACGCGAAATACCGCCCAAGATGCTATCGGCGGAGAGTAACGGGAGAGCGTTTTCGGGGATGTTTTGCCCATTTTCGTGTACGAGTGGTTGGGATTTTTCGACAAAGTGTTTGAGAGAATCTCTCTTTATGTGTGTGTGTGTGTGTCAGGAGTGTACTCTGGTGCCCCATCGGTATCGGCACCTCGCTTCCCACCCCTCTCCATTGATTGCTTAAGGGGGGTTTTCAGTTCACTTTCGGGTTGAACCGGCGGTGCGGTATATCGCGTGGTTAGGATCTATCGTTGGCCACCGTTCCCCGCAAAAAAAAGAAAACCCATGACAAACTGTGTAACAAGAACTATTAGTCTTGGTTATGTCCTGTTCCGAATCGACGATGCATCATCATCGTACTCGAGTCTCCCCTTTCGAGTTTCTGTGGCTGTGGCGACTGATGTTTGAACCGAAACCAGGCAGCGTGCACTCTGGTGTCGGTGAAGTGTGCCATCAGTAGTCATCAGTTTCATCCATCGCATCCTCTCCACTTCTGGAGCTCTGGAGTCCTTAAGCTGTGCTCAAAATATTGTGCAATAACCCAGAATTGTGTTACCACGCTTTTTTTGTGTGAAAACCAATGTTGCTGTCTGCCCGTCCACGTTGTTCGCGTGTTTGAAGTGTTGAAGGTATTGCATGCTTTCTTTTTGCCGCCTCCACTTGCTTGGTGCTGTTGAATTTTGAGCTCAGTGAAATTGGGAATTCTAGTGGCAAACACTTCTGGCTGGAAAAACAGATAAAGTCCGATATGGCGACCATGTCCAAGGAGTGTCACAGCGCTGGTGTGTGGATTGTTTGCATGCAACGTGGTGCAACATGGCGCTGCTTCCGCTTCCTTTCTTATTTGGTTGGATTATCTGGTGCGCATCATCATGTATGTAATACCCTTGATACGTTGATGGTGATTACCCGTTATCAATCAAGCTCGCATGTCAGTTGTCGTATGTTTTTTTCTCTTTGAGGATGCACGTCACGTACTCTGCGTGGAACGTCTTCTCGTCAATGGCAACATGTGGTTGTGGTATGGATTTTGCACGATAAACAATGAAATAGAGAAGCTCTAATATGGCTACTGCAACGTACTATGAGCATAGCAGATGTTTTGTAAATTTAAAGCGCCATCTATCAAGCAACAGAACAAACAAGCATGCTAGTAGCGCTTAATAAGCTGTTATTAAACTTTCAACGTCAAATCATTTGTATTTCTCCTCGCAAACGCTTTCCCTTTACCATTAAATGACGTCAAATACGCGTCCTCCACCACATCCTCGTGACAGCAGCTCTCGCCCGATACATGACGATGCAAATATTGGAGCAATCGAATTAGCGTGTAATCGCGACGATTGAGCGTGATCGTTAGATAAAGACCCTTTTATGGTGTACTGCGCTATCGCATTAATAACCTCGCTGTATTGCATTAGATTGTGCTTTAGAAGTCAGTCCATGCTGTTTCGCTTCATTAACCGATTATTGCATTTTTTTCTTCTTCTTCTTTGCAGCCGCGTCGCGTCACACGCCAGCAGGTGATCGATTCCCAACTACCGCAACAGGCTTAGACAATGATGCCTGGACAGGAGGAGAATGGACGGATTCCGGCCGGGCCGACGGGCCGCATTCTGCCCGCCGACAGCTACACCTCGACCGATCCGGCCGTCCCGGTGAAGCTGCGCATCGCCAAGGAAGGGTTGGCCTCGCTCGACCCCCTGTCCGTGCCGGACCTGATGAACCGTACCGTGCGCGACCATCCCGACCATCCGGCGATGGTGTTCCGGAACGCGCAGAAACAGTGGCAAACCGTGACGTATCGCGAGTACCGCGAACGGGTCCACCATATGGCGAAGGTGTTTATCAAGCTCGGGCTGGAGCCGCACCACACCGTGGCGGTGCTGGCGTTCAACAGCCCGGAATGGTTCGTGTCCGAACTGTCGGCCATTCACGCCGGGTAAGCATTAGTAGGGCTTTTTTGGTGTGTGTGTGTTTGCTACTGTGTTCACACTAAAACATTCATTGGTACGTTTTTAATCCATTTTTTCCCCTGTCTATTTGCAGAGGTATCATCACCGGCGTGTACACGACCAACTCGGCCGAATCGGTACAGCACGTGCTGGAAAGCTCTCGGGCCCAGATCGTCGTGGTGGACGATGCGAAGCAAATGGAGAAAATCTGCTCCATTCGTCAGAACCTGCCGCACCTGAAAACCGTCATTCAAACGATGCCACCGTACGCACCGTACGTCAAGCGGGACGATGGCTTCTATCGTGTAAGTTTCAGTACCCTCCTCACACGCCACAGTGAAATTGAGTTTCCTGTGGCGTTTTTTCTTCTTTCACATTCACTTATCAACGTTCAGCACATGTATTCACAGGGACGTTTTTGAGGGGGTGTTTTTTTGTTGTCGCTTTGGTTTGGTTTGGTTTGGTCAGCAAGCTTTACGAATGCTTTGGCTCAAGTGACCAGTCAGCACCATTGGCCATTGGGGTTATGAGGGGCATTTTTTTTCGTCCCGTGCACGATATCTTTTATGGCGCGTTCAATGGTTTTGCATCCCTTTGCACACTCACTTCATTTGAGCCACGGGGAAACATCAAACGCCGCGTAGTGGGTGTAGTGTGATGGTGTGGTATGTATGTTTTTATATCAATTCAAGCACTCTTGTAAATCAACAGTTGCAATTGGCCTTTCGGGTCTGTATCGGGATCGGTGCTTTTTGTTTGGTCTCTCGCTTTCTCTCTCGCTTTCGCTAGGGTCAATTGAGTAATGAGTCAGTTGGATGTCTATCTTTTTTTGTTGTTGTAAATTATTGAAGTGTTACTGTGTTTTATCATATGCGTGTCGGTTGACCCCTTGAGCAATTCGATTCCCGTTTTAAAAACTGCCTGTTTTGTAACTTTATACAGCAACTTTTTTTTATCAGTGTTATAGAACATTGATTAAGCTAATGGGTAATAGCAATAGCACGCACCTTCCTTTCATTAACCAAATAGTAGTTTTGTTACTTTGATCACTTCCTGAATACACAGACAAACTCATAGGCCTCGATTGAATATAATATATCGTTGAACTATCGTTTAACGATTATGCTTAAATGATGTACTTTTTAAGCTTTACTGATTTCTACTTGATTTGGGTTGAAAAATTATAATACTAAAGTATTTTTTTATCATAAAAATCAATACAAATCAGAACGGAATATGCCTACCTATCTTTGGACGTTTTGGATGCGTCGTTGACAAAGAATCTCCTACGAAGACGGGTTTTGTATACTAAACAAGATGATGTTATAGTCGGACAAAACAATATTAGTCAATATATGCTATGTCTAGAGGCATTTTTCCCATTTGATCGTTATTAGGAATTATCGTTACAATACTGTCGAATATACAACCACCAGCCGAATGCCTTTTTTCGATATGTTTTCGTTTTTCATAAGCACTGTTAACATTAAATCCATTCGATTGGATTTAAAAAGAGGGTTGTGAAACACTGTTTTAATAGTGCGTTAGTGCACATTTAGTCGAAGATGGTGTTGGATAATGTTGTAACAAAAAAAGGGGTTTTATTTGTGTGTAATTGATGCATTTTACTATGTTTGACAATGGTTGGATTCATTTATTTTTTATTATTACTTATTAAAATGTTACATGCATGCCTATTAAAGACGCTAGAAACATCTCAAGAAACCGAATTTCACTTTATTATCAGAGTAAAACTTAAATTTTCTTTTTTAAGTTTTGTTTAAAACTTTGAAGGATGAAATACAATATCATTAATTACAAATATTTAAAGATTTCCATAAAACTATGAAACCAGACGGTGTTCGAAAAGATATTTTAGTGTCGCATAATAATTCATAAATTTATTGATTTTGTACTATTTTAATTTTGATATTGATTGATCATTTGAACTTATATCGTTTAGCAAATCCTTTGATGTGCTTACTGTAGTGGAAATAAAAATAAGTATGTTTCCCATGAAAAAAAACACACACACATATTCACTTCGCAAAGGAATCGCAAATGACAGTGAGGTGTTTTCAATTCAATTAGAATATTATTGGATTTTCCATTATCAACCTGTGGTGTGTGTGGGGTGTCAGAACGCTTCGAGAGCTGGTGGACATAATATCAAAGGGTACAATCCTAGGGGAAGCAACAACAACAACAAAAAAGCTCGTATCAAATTATATCGAAATTTCCACCGCTGTTTTTTTCTCTCTCTCTCTCTCCCATTTCCCATGGGAGTGTAGCGTGTGAAAAAAGAATGGATAATAGCTTTCATCTGCTTTATCGGCGTGTTGAGGAAAAAATAAAGAGGAAAGCAAGTTTTTTGTTTCTGCTCACTGTCCTCCACCGCGCTCTCGCTTTACTCCCCATTGCACGGGCAATGAGAGAACCAATCGGTAAAATCCGCATTAAAATTCATTCCGCTAGCAAAACGTGCCGTGGAGGGGTCTTTTTTTGTATTAACCTGCAGGCAAATAGTACTGGCCGGGGACTGGGACGGTAAACGGAAGCGAAATTGCACCGTGCACGAATTTGCACATCACACCGCCGGCGGGGGTCCTCTCTGCACTGAAAGGTGTAGAAATTAGCAAAAAGCAAACACAAAATGCTGCGAATTGGATGAAATTAGCAAAATGGCACCAGAAGAAGTGGCAGAATAGCTCTAGCAGGAGGGAAAAAATGCTTTAACTAATTGCAGATTGGGATCATTTTAATGAGTGGGCGAGGGCTTTCGTGTACCGTGCTTTTCTTGTTTTCCCGATGAAACTAATGAATAGTGAGCAGGTTTTGCAATGCAAAGGTTAGGAGGTTCAGTTTCTTAAATGATGTGTTATTTAATGGAAAACGAATGAAGGGCTCAGTGTGCCATTCTATGATCAAGGGGATATTATTTAAATTGAAATTGATAACGATATGGTTATGTAAGCTTCCAGCCAACCTTAAAGTATCGTTTTTTTGTTGTTACTTTTTTGCTTGACCTTTTTTAATTATCACTTTTCCTGAACTCATTTCGAAACCATTAGAAAAACGCTAACCTTTGGTTAAACTAAGCGCCTCCTCTTGCTAGGGTCACTGGACTGGTAGGAAAAACCATCACAAAAAATCACATCGATCGGATCGGCAAAGCTCAAAAGCAGCTGCAAAAGAAAAAAAAAAACAAACCTGCAACTACAACATCATTAATCATGCTACCATAAGCCGGCTACGGTTAAACCTAAGCCATCTCTCCTGCCTAACGTTCCTAAAAGCGGACGGTTTCTGTGTGAGAAACGCCATGCGGGAAAGTGGAAAGCGAAACATTAACGATGATGACACCTGCGATGCGACGCACTTTGACTATCTGCAGTACCGCCGTACAGCCGTATAATGGCGTCATATAAACGGGATCCTTTACGCCAACAACTTGTCCATCGATCTCTTTACCCCAGTGCCGCGCGTGTATGCGTCAAGCGCGTGTTGTTGCTAACCGTGTGAGGTGATTTTTCTTTTGCGCTCTCCCATTTTACTTCCTTTTAAAGAAGGTCGATAAAGTACAGGGGTTCGTGTGTGTTTCTTTTTATTCCTTCTTTCATTTGCTATCATCACCACGACCAGCAACACCACCATCACCAACCATGCGGTGGCATGTGGTTCTTTCTTCGGGGTGGAGGAGGCGGTTACATCGGTTCGACATATTCTCACTTGTCATTTCACTTTCGATTGCCCCACCGGGTGTAGGGCGAGGGCGAAATCTCGTGCTGCTCAAACTGCTGCAAACTCAACATTGTCGCATCATCATCAGCATCATCGGCAGCCACAGTGTGGAGGGGATGATCGAAGCCCGCCGTTGGTTGGGAGTGAGACACAGCATTTCTGTGCCTTAAAAATCTACCATTGGAGAGAACATTATTTCACACGGACGCCCCAGTTCCGAACGGCTTCCGTCCCATGTGTACAAACCGGCTGCAGGCTTGATTCCATATTGCTTCTACACTTGCCCCTGGGAAGCTGTGGAGACGCGCACGGATCCCTTACCATTTTCCAGCGCGAACTAACCAAAGCGTTCCAATGTATCATAAATAATCGGACCAAATAAATCACACCATCGCCTTCTTCCGCTTTGCGGCCGGCGAGCGCACTGGTAGAGAGAAACATTTTCGACAGCAAATTGCTACCAATTCATGGCAGCAGGAAGTAGTGTAGCAGGACCTCCCCCGAACGACGAGCCGTTGCAACCGGCGTTTTCTTAGTGCGGTAGAACTCCACGACCTGTACCGATCCAATCAAGTTCCAATTTTGTGGCCAAACGATGGGACTTCTGGGAGGGGGGGAATGTGTCGATGGGTGAGGGATGTTTTCGACTGCCTTTGAAGGATGGAATATGCTGGTTGGTGGTTGGTTTGGATACAAATAGTCAATTTTCTTCAGCATATGATTGATATGTTTGGGTACCTTGCGTGTGCGCGTTTGTAGCCGGCGTGCTGGGTATTTGTAGGGAAGCATGAATTCATCATACTGCAGAGTGCTGCGCTAGTTGAAGGACAAAATAACACTTGAATGTCCTGACTTGAGGAAGTTTCCATTTTCCATTTTGCGAAACACACGCTCTCTCTATATCTCAATATTTTGATTATCCTCAAGATTGTAGCCGGTAATACCGGTTGCGAGAAGTAAGGAAAGATGGGGCAGTATGCCCATGCTAATAATGAAATGGCTATTTCTGATGCCCCTAGTGACATTTGCTCGAAATTGTTTTTTTTCCATATCTGCTCGATTAGTACTCGTTACGCCTGAAATTGTGGATTTATGAGTGATCAACTCTGTTGTAAGCGCCAAGATTTGGTGTGTTCGTAAATTAAACTTTCTTCAATCGATGGACGATGCCGTCGTGCTCATTTTACATTCATAGCTTTGTTTTTTTGATGAAAAACGTAAGCAAATTTTGTGTGACGTCATTTTCAGAAAAATCTGTATTATTTAAGTATAAAATGACTATATGACCAACGGTAACGATAGGAAACATAATTTCCGAGTGAATCTAGAAGAAAGCAACGAAAAAGCCGCATCACAGTTGATTTTAAAAGTCTTATTCTAAATTCCCTTAACTGGTGCAGTTTAAGGGAAGCTAAAGGCTCCAGTTTAATGGAATTTGCTCGAATTCTTGGTTATTCGTGCTCGAAAATGTCAATTGGGTCAGACCATCAGTTTGAAACGAGTTTCAAACATATTTGTTAGAAGTGGTGGAACATATTCTGCTTCTGATGTGCCATGGAATCTTGTGGATAGTCCTTGCCCATCAAATGATAGTAAGTTTCTCTGGTTATAAAAGACCAATGCGTTTAACATCAATTCAAGTATTTCATACAGTCAGGCAATATCAGTTTTGTTTGTCTTTTTGCTATTCTTGTAATTTTCATGTTTATTTATGGAAAAAAACTTATCTTTTGCCTAATTATATATTGCTATGTGTCTTTTTCGTTTTTGTATTTTTACTTTATGAATATATTACTTTTAGTTACCAAAGTTCAATGCACACAAAGTATCTAAATTGCACCCAATAGACCACTTGACAGATCTTTAAGAAAATTGTATGATTCTACACATCAATTGTCAAATGCAAAAAAAATCCTTTCAGTTGATTTTTAAAAATCTTTCAAAATCAAACAAACTTGTATACGTCAGTCATAGTCGTATAAAATTAAAAAATCTAATGGCACAAACCATCCAATTCAAGTGGAACTACACAAAAAATAGGTTTATTTAGAAGAAAACAGCCAAATTCGACATTCTCCATACGTTATTATTTCGATAGGAAATGTGTTTTGGGGTTCAGAAATTTCCCCAGAAATGATTAACTTTCTTTCCACTTTTCACTTTCGTTTTTTAATCCACTTTTTCATTTTAATAGTAAAAATAGGTAGAAGAATAGCATAAGTCTGATGACTCAAAATGTGCATCAGGAACATCAATTGATATTATTTAACGGATAAAAAAACATTTTAGACCAAACAAGCGTGTGAATTATTTGAACACACGTACCGAATGATGCTATTAAAGGTCCTCTTTTTCGACTTCTTCCCTTCCCTTCTTGTTTGAATCGCGTAGATGATGATGGGAAGAAATGATTCTGCACTGCATGGAAGTCAAAGCTTCACCCCACATAAACCGACCGAGAACATGCTTTTCCACCTCATGCGGGTTCTGTTCTGTTGGCTCTAATAAAAAGGGGGGATACCACATAACGATACGACTTCGCTTGTGTCGAAACAAAGCACGGAAAACAAAGCAATCTTTAAAGTATCTACGGAACGGGGAACCCGGTTCCTTTACCCCTTTAGAAGATGGCTTCTGTATCCCTCCTTTTCCTCCCTGATTTTCATCGAAAGGACTCGTGGGTTAACCATACCATCGATTGCATTGCGGAAGTTGTCAATTGTCTCGTGGGAATTGCTAATGAAAGAAGGCAAATAGGGAGAACAAAAAAACCAGCCGAATACGAAAAAAAAACGGCGATTGCTTGAACTTGCAACGCGTGCGAGTGGCTGTGTTTGCACAAGACAATTTCCACTTCAGGACACGTTTTCTTCCTGCCAGCACAAACAAACGGCAAAGGCAACGAAGGCAAGGCATTCGTGGGTGTTATTTTTTTTCCTTCACCAAGCCCACCAAAATTGCGCCTCAAAATGACTTCATGCCAGGTCGTGACTGGACTGCGGACACGAATCACCAATCTGTGGTTGCGCATAACCGGTCCACGGCTCCCAACTTCCGATTTCGGAAGAAAATAGGTGAAATGGTTTCGTTTTTTTCTCACTTTTAACGATCTACATTCTCCTTTGCTGGGCTATGAGTGTGGAAAGAACTCATTCTGTTTGGCAGATGAAGATGTCCCGTTCCATCCCCACTGTGACAAACCGCACCGCAAACGATGTGTGATTACGTTACGGGACATTTGGCCAAAATTGCTCTATTTCTATCTTCGGGGTGGTTTAATTCCTTAGATGGCACTTTAATTTACTGCTCCCGCAATTTAACTCACCATTAAAAGATTATTTTTAAAACAATTTTAAAGCAATACAATACTCTAACCTTTTCCGTTTCTTTTCATGTTTATTGCAGTGGTCGGAGCTGGAAGAAATGAACGTTGATGATGTGGAGGAAGAGTTTAACAGACGCCTTGCCAACATCGCCATCAATCAATGCTGCTGTCTGGTGTACACGGTAAGGGAGAAACTCTTTCCTGTTCGAACCAACGCTGCGAAAAGTGTGCAGCACCATGGCTAAATTCGCTTCCCATTGTTTCCTCTCCCTCCAGTCCGGTACGGTAGGCAATCCGAAGGGTGTCATGCTCAGCCACGATAACTTCACCTGGGACTCGTACGCAATCGGCAAGCGGCTGCACCAGATACGGTACGCCGAGGAGGTGCTCGTGTCCTTCCTGCCGCTCAGCCACGTCGCCGCCCAGATGGTGGACATCTTCCTGACGCTGCAGTTCGCCTGCACCGTGTACTTCGCCGACAAGGATGCGATGAAGGGCACGCTGCTCCACACGCTGCAGGAGGCGAAACCGACGCGCATGCTGGCGGTGCCGCGCGTGTACGAGAAGATCCAGGAGAAGATGCTCGCGATCGGTGCCCAGAGCGGGGCGGCCAAGAAGCTGGTGGCCGGCTGGGCGAAGAGTGTAACGCTGCAGCACCATCTGGACGCCATGGAAGGGTGCGTGTGGGATAGTTTTAGTTTTTTTACAACATTGTGTTAACGCTCCGTTTCGCTCTCTGTCCACAGCAAACCGACCAACTCGTGGCAGTACCGTCTGGTGAAAAACTACATCCTGTCGAAGGTGAAGGATGCGCTCGGGTTTAGCCGCTGCCTAACGCTGGCAACGGCCGCCGCACCGATGGACCGGGAGACGAAGAAGTACTTCATGAGCCTGGATCTGCCGATCATGGAAGCGTTCGGCATGTCGGAAACGTCCGGTGCGCACTCGCTAACCGCACCCGATAGCTACAACTTTGACACGATCGGCAAACCGCTCGGCGGCTGTGAGACGAAAATCGACAAACCGGACGAGCGAGGGCACGGTGAAATCTGCATGCGCGGTCGCCACGTACTGATGGGCTACATTGGCGAGGAGGGCAAAACGCGCGAAGCCGTCGACGACGATGGATGGATGCATTCGGGCGATGTGGGATACCTGGACGAGGCAGGCTTCATGTACATTACGGGACGCATCAAGGTATGTGGGGAGATTCGAGTAGTTTAAACCTTTTGCGGTTTGCTAATCGCTCCCTTTTTGTTGGTTTGCTGGCTCTCCACAGGAACTTATCATCACTGCGGGCGGTGAAAACATCCCGCCGGTGCACGTGGAGAATCTCGTGAAGAATGAGCTGCCGTACGTGAGCAATGCGTTCCTGGTGGGCGATAAGCGCAAGTTCCTGACCATGCTGATCACGCTCAAAACGCAGATGAACCTCGACAGCGGCGAACCGAAGGACGAACTGACGCCGGAAACGATCGCCGCGCTGAAGGAGCTCGGCGTGGAGTACGGCAAGCTGAGCGAGATCCATGCAGCTGGTCCCTGTCCGAAGGTAGCGTGTTGTTTTTTGGGTTATTGGGTGACTTGTTCGACCCAGCCGTTCTTAGGAGCTGGCGTCACAAAATGTGATTGATTAATTGAGCTCCGTCGCTTTGTCGTTTTTTCACAGGTGCTGAAAGCACTCCAGGAGGGAATCGATCGTGCCAACCAGAAAGCCATCTCGAACGCACAGAAGATTCAAAAGTTTGCCCTACTGAAGTCTGACTTTTCCGTGCCTGGCGGCGAGCTAGGTACGTCCCCGGATGCTGCCAACCCTACCCAGTGAGCTATTTTTACTAAAACTTTTTTCCTTTCTTTTCTTCTCTCTCTCTCTGTTTCTTCCATCTCCATCCCACCCGCGCAGGCCCTACGTTGAAGATCAAACGTAACGTTGTGGCGGAAAAGAACAAGGACATTATTGAAAAGTTCTACGCATAGAAACAAAGCCCGGCGCTTAAATTCGGTTTATCGACTTTTGCGAAACAAGTTGTGCAATGTATGCTAAGTTTTCTTTCGTTATCGGTTTTGTTTTGCGAAGCGTACCGGGGCGTTCGCTTCCGCACACACACGCAACCCTCTCCGAACCGCACCCAGAACCGCACGAGACCATTCGGTGAGGGGGTGTGCGTGCGCTTAGTGGTTTAGTGGTAACATGTTTTGCAAAATGTTTCCTTGCTTCTTTGCAATTGATATCGTTTAAGAGTATCGTAGATAGTGTGAAAAACACGGACGGACACACACACACAGATATATAACAAAATTATGTAAGCATTCTGCATATTTCTGCGCTGTTTTTTTGTGGCATTGCGGAAAGCGGAACACGATGGGACTGGTGCGACACTATTAGAACGGTATGGCGGGTGCTAAAAAAGCCACGCTAGCCGCTACACACGCGCGCGCGCGTGTAGCGTGATTGTTTAGCATTAACGTTTTAGCCCCAGCGCTAAACAATAATTTCCGATAAGTTTGTTACCACATTTGTTTTTTTTTGTTTTCTCCTCATCCCCTACTCGTAAGTTGTTTGGTGATATTATGTAGAGTTGTTTACGCCCGGAGGTGATGCAAATCGAGAGTGAACGCATAGTGCCAGACGCAATGAGCGAACGAATGGGCGAACGAAGCGTAGTGGTTGTAGCAGTTGTCCCTACTTTCGTCCCTTGTTGTAATACTATTATGTACAAAGAAGCCGTTCCCGGACGATGTATCGCGCGTAATGTCAAGTTAGGCCCAGTGGTTAGTTTGCGCTCCGATACGTTCAATCGATACAGCGACTGGAGATGGGAAGGACAATTGCGCTCAACGCACGGACGGCTTCGCTGTAAATAGATGACCTGTTCGTGTAGGCTTTCTTAATCGTCTAGGGAGCGCCACGATTCGTACGAAAAGAGGAATAAAAATCCCAAACACCGACCGGGTTTGTTTTGTAAGACTAGAAAATAGATTATTGTAATATACATCATGAGTGCGCAACCGAAATGGAATCTTCCGAAATGCTAGATCGATCGACTTTAACCTCGCCGGTGATAAGCGGGACGTCTTATTTCCCCTCGTCGATTTCTGTCCTTCCGTCTGTACCCAACTGGATGGTATTTGCCGTTTCGGATCTGGTTGATTTATCACTTAAAGGTATCTTCGCTCTCGGGAGCGGGGCGAAAAATTCTTCTTCAAATCCTCTCGTTTAAAGCAGTGTAGCCTAGATATATTGCTCTACATTCACTGTACAATGCTTGGCGGCATCTAATAGATTGTGCTCTCTGGTCCCGGCAATAGTAAAGCGAAGAATGTCCTAGATGTAAGGGGGACTTCCTCTTGCCTAGAGGCAAACGTATTTTAAAGCGCCTGCTCGGGTTTCTTTGCTCAAGTACAAAGTGATAAGCGACAAAAGAAAAGCAAAAAAACCCTCACCCTTTACCCTATCGACGTTTCGGGAAAGGGTCGGAAATCGGAAAGTTGTAGCGGAAACAAGTTGGCGAAGATTTTATAAGCGGCCGATACTATCTCGCTGGGACATCAGGATAACTTTGTGGGACTTTTGAGGTAAGGGGGGAGGTGTGGCACAAGACGGCAGTTTGACTTTTTGATTTTAATTTAATTTTTACTTTCCAATTACCCGAAGGCTGGCGCTGGATCAAGCGGGAGGGAGTGAGAGCGGTTCCGAATCTTCTGCGGCGCTGTGGTTGATTTGAAACGAGTGCAAAATCTCCCCCATCGACCACGGCCACTGTTAGAGCGTTGTGGTGTAGCGTTGATTAAGAATAACATCCGGTTTGGTGGCGCACAATCGCGGGGCGGCGTTTTTTTGTAAATAGGCGGAAGTGTTTCGGATGGATTTTTGGAGGATTTTGTGGAAATCTCTTGAATTGGTTGTACAAAAAAGAAGAAGAGAAAGTAAAGACATTTCCGGCAGCACAAACAAGCAGCGTAATATTGGCAGCTTGTGTGCAGCTAAAAGTATTGGCCATTTAAAAGTGAAAAGCCAGTAATTTCATTACATGTTACTTTCGGTTAATAACGCTCCGTGTATGACTTTCCGTTTCGCCGTCGCGACGGCTCATTAAAAAGTCAAAGCGAATGTTTATCGAAATGTTGCCGCCGCCCTGTTTCGGATGTGTTTTCAATCGTCAGATTTTTTGTGCCCCTTCCCACCGCTCACACGCTGGTTCGATGCGTTCGATGCCGAACCGGTCCGAGATATGCCTGGCACCACTTTAATTAGCTTTGGCGAGTGAGAAAATAATTTTCATTTTATTTTCATCCCTCCATCGAGTGTGCGTCCGCCCGTGCGTCCCGGTTTGGCCGTTTTTGCCCTCGCCTCACTACTCACTTGTCGTCCATCCGGTTCGCTTCCATCGCCTTGCTGATGGCGATATCCCGATCGTCCGGCAGGTTGTACTCGAGCTGTTTCGTGGCCGTGTTTGTTGTTTCGTTGTTCGGTGTCCCCGGGCACACAAACAGCAGCAGCAAAAAAAAAAAAAATAAATAAAATCCCGAAACGGTGACCACCACCATCATTCGAGATTGTCGCGGAAGCCCGATAATGATTTTCCACCCAGAAGCCCGCGATTGTGACAGAGTGTCCCCGTTGCCCGGGCAACCGATGGTGGTGGTGGTGGATGATGTCGTTCGGAACGCGTTGTGTTGTAGTGGAGTTTTCCAGCGGCATTCCGTTCGCAGCAGGCAGGCAAAATATAGTTTGGATGACGGAAGGATGTTCGCAGTTTTTGGTTCGTTCGTTTGTTGGTGGCGATGGATAGTGTTGTTGCGGTGAGTGTCAGCATTTCACAATTAACAGCATCGCATTGCCGGCGGGTGGGCAAATAACGAGAGATGTGGTGAAATGGCGTTTGGTTCCCCGATCGTGCCGGATCGTAATCGTATCAAGGTGTTTGAAGGTGTATGTGTGTGGTATGTTCAAAATAGCAGTGAAAAAGAAAGAAATAGAAAAAAAATCAGTTAGTGAAGTAAAAACCAACAAAGTAAAAAATACGGTTCCACAGTTCCACTAGCCCGCGCCAAACTAGCTTAAAAATCATCGAAGCAATGCGAAGAAAGGCGGATGGAAAATAAATCAATTAGCAGCTTATCGGATCGGCAGGGCGGGTGAAGCGAAGCGTTGCTTTGGGCGAGAGCTACTTCAGAAGCATTCCCGAGGTGATGTAGATTCCCGTGAGACAAACACACACACACACAGCATGCCAGAAAGCAGCACCGTCTGTCATTCTGTCCGTCCTGTCTATCAGAGTGTGTCTATCGCTTCCTTCTTCGCTGCGTTATTCGGCCGGGCGGGATGACAAGAACCATTCGCCTCAACGTTTGTAGCCTAGACCTTTCAGCAGTGGATTGTGGAAAGGCTTGCAATGCCGTCCTGCTGCCGGTTGCTCCTGCGCCCGTTCCTCCTGTGCGCAACGTTTCCGGCCAGCTTACGGATGCACAGGCACGGAAATAGTTTAAATTGAGTAACGAGATAAGCAAATGAGCACGGATTTCAGTTAATTAAATGTATAATTTTAATCAATCTCGCCGCCGGAAAGCTTGGGCTTTATTTCGAGCTTTATCGGTGTCTTCAATTTCAGCGCCCGGGCGCTTGTGTTTGGGCGGATATTTTTCAAATTTTACGTTTCATTTCGATAAAAAAATCAAGCTATTTTGTGTATAAAATGTAGATAAAGTATACGTTTAAAATTGTGTTACTTTGAAATCTAACAGCCTTTCTTATATTAGCAATTAATTTTGAAAGTGTTATATAATTAATCAATTAACTTGTTTTTCTAATTTTAAAATTAAATTAATACAAATTCGAAACTGATTCCAATTGCAACAGACATCATTCGGCTATTGCTAACGACATAACGAAACGTAATCCATTGTCCTGTAATGAGTTGGCTTGTTATCAAATTGATTAAATTAATTTTCATAAAAAAATGGGACTGACTTTCTTGATTTATATTACTTAAATAACACTGATAATCAGTATAAGTGAACGTTGTCTATTGGCCAGTTCTTTGTCTGAATTTTCATTACAAGAAGTGTTTCGATTGAACTTGAAGTGTTAATTTATTACTTTTATTTTCTTTTGTCATTTTTTGTTATTTGAATTTCAAGCATTTGCCACAGTCACATAAGAAGGTAATTAATAAATACATTTCATGCTTAAGGCACTTCCTTCTTATTCTTCAAATTAGCGTAACTTCCTTTCATGGATATGCCCTGCATCATCTATAAGGTTTTCGAGTCTTATTTAGTACCACACGCAGCCGGATAAGTCTGTCCTTGCTACAGAGGACTCTAAAGGTCCATAGGAGAGTTTAACTAATGACGAGCAAGTTTTTTAAGTTGTGCGAGTTGACGATTGAACCACGGGACCGCTGACTTTAGGCACAGTTCACGCTCGGTAATGGGCACTTGACTGAGTTGCGGATTATCGAATGACGGTTTTGAATTTGGTTTTCAAAACTGCGGATTATCGAGCGTGTGGATTACCGAGCAGGATAAAAATGCAGGGTTTTTTTCCAGTTCATCTCAACACAGTTGCATTTTTAAACCATAATGTCATCTAAATTTTAAATTATTCCATAAATGGTTCACATTTTAAATTTAATCGCTCAATTATACCTTAATATTGCGTTTTGTAAGAATGAACCGTGGTACGTAAATGAATGTATTGAAAGATTCAATCATGTCGAAAAACATTAAAACTAAAAAGCCAACTCAATTTAGATTCGCATTCGTTGTGTTTCCCTCCACAAACCCCGAAACTACTGCATTTGATTTTACTACCAAATTTACATATTAATGCATACAGTGTCACGGGAGGTTAGCTTTCCTTTCGATCCATCCGTTTGTTTGTTATTGCTCGTTTCCGCTTCGAATTTATTCGAATCGTGCCCACGTTCGAATGGATCCGTGCTGAGTAGAGCATTCCACAATGGTTGCAATATCAATCGCATTGCCGCACAGCGTGTTTCGATTTCCACTTTCCCAGCAGTGCTTAGCTGTGTTTAGCCTGACTGTGAACGGGACACAGTCGGGAGAACGCGCTCTCTTCGGGATTGTCGGGCTTTATTGTCTGGATATTTTCGATTGGCAACAAACAGCCAGAAAAAAGGACAATCGAAGGAGTAACGAAACAAAGAACGGCAAGAAACGGCGCCCCATTTTCCCACCCAACGCTATCGAGCGCTGTGTTCGAGTTGATCGAGTTGTGCAGTGGTGAAAACATAAAATGGGGTCACGTTGTCGTCCTGCCCCTCAGAGGTTCGCTGTGCAGCCAATAGCAAAAAAAAGCATGGGGTAAACAAAAAAGAGAAAAACTTTCTTCTCAAATACTGGCGCACAAGAAAGCAAAATATTCCCAACCTTCCCCCTTCTTATTGGGGAAGATTTTTTATGAGGAACAGGAAGGTCGCTTCCCAACACCCAACGCCCAAAAACCTAAGGGAGGAAAACAAACACAATGGTGAAGGAGTCTCAGCTTCCCATGGGACCCCGCTGGAAGGAAGGTAGAAGAACTACAGCACAGAAGATTAAGAATATGAGCTAGGGCGAACATAAGGGCTAAGGTTCGGGCTCTGCCCGCTCTTCCTAGCTCTTCAGCGAGGGTACATGCGGGACACTGCGAGTATCGGGTTGAATGATAAAAATAACAAACATCTGTTTGTCCCTCCACCTTCACACTCAGCATCTCAAATTCTCACATCGAACCCGGAGTCCCGGAAAAGCTTTTGAAATTCTGATCTTTTCCCCCCTTTATCAACTCCCGACAGAAGTGGAAAACTGAAGTGAGGAAAATCAGCAAATAAGCCCGGACCAGACCCCCGGCTGGTCTTGGGAGGGGCCAGTTTTAATAGACTTTAAAGTTGGAAAACCTGACGCTCCGTAACTTGAGCTCCGTTTCTGTTGAAAAATAGTAACAGGACCATCTAGCTGAATGGGGTATGGGAGGCAAAAAAAGAGAGAGAGAGAGAGAGAAGGATTACGCGCAGCTCGTAAATAAGTGAATAAAGCTCAGGAGAAGTGTTCTGCGCTGTGCTTCCAAAGCTTCTTTTGGTGAACTTCTTTTCCGCCAAATTAGGGAAAGATAAATTACTAGCAGTGAAAAGGACAACACAAAGCAAAAGAGAAAAAACATAAAGTGAACCATCGTGAGATGCTACATCCGCATCTTCCCGGGTGCTTTGTGTGTCAACCCTTTTTAGCATACATAAAGCTCCGCTCCACGAAGACACATGTACGGATGATGAGAAGCTTGATGAGGCAGAAAGACAGACAAAGATCCCTTTGCTTCTTCGTTGTGTGTGTGTTTGTGTGTTAGTGCAGAGGGAGTCCTTTTTATTCAGAAGCAACAACAAAAAAGACGCTCCAACCCGAGAGCACATTTGTCTCAGGCAGGCTAATTTGTCTTGTCTTGCCAGCGCTTGTGTGTTTCTTAAGAAAGCTGTGCATGTGAAAGTTTCTTTCTCCCCCCCCCCCCCTTGGTTTGTTTCCCACTCGTCAAAACGAGAAGGATAGTCTCGCAGCGTATTTGTAATGATTAGAAGGTTCAAACTTTTGCGCCAGCTGGCATGATCTATAACGATCCTGGATGCGGGGATGAGATCGATTTCGACAAAAACCAAATGTAAACTTTCGTCCTATAGCAGCAGCACAGCAGCAGGGTCGTCCCTCCATCGCACTACATATGTGGAGCGTTTGTTCTGTTTGTTTTAAGCAGCAAAGGTTGTATTTTCTCTCTGTGTGTTTGTGCGTTTGTGTGTGTGAAGTGGTTGTTGGGCTGGAAAGCAAAAGCGCGTGGTTTGGCGGCTTAAAAGTTTTGCTTTGCTAATTGGTGCTTCATCGGGTTCGGCTGCTGCCTGTGGTGAATGTGTGTACGCTTTAAGCACTCGAGCACTCGGGTACGGGTGGAATGATCGTTAAAGTAAGTGGTATGAATATTATTCTGGATGAGAATGAACGAGTTGGCATGATTTGTATAAAGTGTGGTTTTTGTTTTGCACTGGGAATAAGGAACAATTCATTCATGGAGAAGGTACCAGCACGGGGTTTGACGTTTAAAATTCGACGCCATTATTAAAGAGTTAGTCAACATCATTTTTTTATAAATCAATACGAAATCAAAGCTTATAAAATTTTGAATAATCATGATCTGAAAGCACCAAAGTCGTTGCTTTCTTCAGCTAAATGCTGAGGATAGAATGGAATATTTCATGTCAATTGTTAACGCATTTTTTGTTAGCAGCAGTACAGTTTGATTGTAATATTGGCATTTTTTTTCTCTCTCAGACAATTAGTTTAATATCTGCATGCTTGTATAACTATTATATGTTTTAAATAATTAATCAAAACAAAATTGCTATTTAGTTAACACGTACAATGCAAAGAAAACTGCTCGTAAATCAGTCTCACATCTGATCTATAAAAGATAACTTTGAAGCTTCCACCCTTATGAGGGTGAAGTGTGATTCGTAAAACAATGACCTGATTTCTACATATCGAATGATTCCGTCAGTCTTGTTTTGGATTTTACATTTCAGCATTTCGATGCTGAGAATAACAAAAAAGGAGATCTAGAGAACTTATAGTCTATTTAATTGTATGGCATTGTATTGGGAAGCTCAATAGCCGATCGTTTCTTTAAAGAACCTAATATTGCCGTCTTAGTACTAGTTAATAAAACAAAACAGAGATGGGAAAAGTAAACATGCTTTAAATATATAAAACGGAGTCAAAAAGATAGTACATATATTGCCGTTCAGGTCAAATGTTAAAGGATAATTAGTAAATTATCAACTACTCTGAAACATCTGAGTTTTTCTCTCCAAAATTAGCACCAGAATAGGTATGTGAACCAAAACTGCCATCAATAACCCGACTATGAACGCTTGCTTAGGCATGGAGCAGAAACTTGGCTTTAGACTGTTATAGCCAATGTCAGTATTAGGACTTATTATTTATTCCATTGTAAAGCCTGAAACCTTTATCAACACCGAGGAATGGAACATACATCCCTTCAAGAGTGATACACCAATTATAACGATTCTCCAACTTTTCTAAATCACCTATGTAGTACGGTTTGTTCGTTGCCTCAAAACTGGTTTCTATTTCGGCGATCACCCTATTCGTTCGACGAAAATTTCTTCTCAGCGAGCATCCTCTTGACCTCTCTCAGAACATGAAATAGTCGCTGTGAGCCAGGTGTGGTGCATATGGTGGGTGAGGAAGCGATTCGTACCTCAATTCATATACTTTGGCCATTGTTTTCACATATGTGAGCTATTGCGATAGCTCTTTTGAGCGTCCTATGTCCTCAGTGCTCATTTCACCACGTTTAAACTTAGTATGCCAATACTTTAAGATGAATTTTGGTGAAGCAGGGTCCGAAAATTCTTCATTAACCCATGTTTTGCTTTGTTTCTATTTTTGTCTTAAAAAAGTGCACATTAGTTGCTTCACACAAAATGCTATAAGTCATGAAGTTCGATTGCTGTAAAATGTTGATTTTTTTTCAAGATTGGTATTACAAGCTAAAAATAATATGAATCTAATTCTGCTAGTGCTCTCACAGATTTTTTCGTTACAAACTTATATAAACATTATTTTCAGTTATACTTTCATTGCTATATTAACAGGATTTTTTTGTCACAGAAAAACTAGTTAAATGTATGTCGAAATTGATGTATTAGAATGCTTCATATGACTTTTCAAATTAAACCACTGTTTGACTTACTTGATTGCGTAAGTTTTCAACCATACGTGTAGTCCCAGGAATATATTGCACAAAAGTAAATGTTGGAATCCTATTGGAATCCAACACTACGAATGGGTGCGGTTTTAAAGTTGCTTAAACTTCCCGACCGAAACGAACCTAACAATGTTAGGCCCAAAAATTACCGCCCCTAATGTCTTGTGGAGGGAGCGCAACGTTTGGAAATAGAACATGCACGTCCCAACAACAAAAAAAAGCGGATCCGATATCCCGTTCCGCTAATGAAGGAGTTTTTCGCCAATAGTTGGGTGCGTTGGTACGCTTTTGCATGGTGCGATGGAAACAGCGAACCCTGAATATCCGGTTGCACCGGGGAGCGCGAACTTTGGCTCTGGTGTGCAAATAATGGCGTTCTACTGACGCGGCCGAACGAATGCGGACCGGATCTGGATTGGCAAACTTTTCCAAAGCTATTACCACAAAGCACAGTCGCCGCTGGACCGTGCTGGACGTGATTTAATTATCTCTGACTACCGCACAGACCGTGGTACGGTTCGATTGGTTTCGTTTGATTCGTGCGGCGCTAGTTCGTAGCGTGGCATCGCCTCTGCTCTGCTTCCCTGTCGGCGTGTTTTCGAACGTTTCGAGCACAATAATTAGAGTGTGTTAGGCGGACGGGAATTCCGCGTAACCGCCGGATGTTCGCTTGGCAGAAAGGCACTCTCCGGCTGGCACAACGTACGAGAGGGCGGAACCGTTCGCTTTCCCCCGAGCACCATGCACAGCAGTGCAACTCAGTCGTGGAAATCGGCATCCGTTCGTCGATAGAACCTTGTTGTTACCGAGCACAAACACACAGACACACGCGCACACGGTGCAAATCAAACGGTCAAGCGATTAATTATTAATATTTGATCTGCACGCTAAGTTCGCTTGCAATTTGGTTTGCCGATGGTTCAATTTACAGCGATTTCAGTTGAAATGGGGCACCCCCAATTTGGCTTCTAATGCATGGCACGGCATAGTGTTAGGCTTATTGTACCGATTTCGTGATCAATTAATTACTAGAGTGGCCTATTCATTTGGGTGTACGTGTCGATCTACGGCGCGTGTTTGTATGTGAATGTTAGGAAAAGAGAGGATTACATTATAGGGCACAACACCAATGCACTTCGGGCAAACGATTATCGACAGCACACAGTGATTCAATCTGTTTGCACCGAAGATTAATGCAGCCTATGTTGTGTCAATGGTAATAAGTGGTGCCGTGGTCATTGGGCGGGCACCATTTACATAGATTGAATAATTATTTTTAGATTTTATTTCTCTTAAATGTTGGAAATTTAGTAAAATGCAAGGACTTCGTGCAATGTCCTTGCCAGACGACTTGTTTTCCACATGTTCAAAGTTACATTTCTTCGCGAAAAACGTATCTATTCAAAATTGAGATTTGAAAAAAAGGGAGCATCCATAAATAACGTAACGTCAAACGGGAGGAAACATGACTTTCAATTTTGCGTGTTTTTCATAAGGCTGGTTGGGTTGGAGATTGATATTGATATTGGACACGATGCTCCTGATACCCAATGTTTTTTTTCCTATTCGGTAAGAAAGTGATAGCTTTTTCATTAAAGTCGATTATCCGAATTATCGGCTAGGTGATCGACTCGGTCGGCTTAATCGTTCGCATCAAAGCTCTTCGTATCAAATATTGCAAATTTTCAATCGTGACAAATATTTACAGAGATAGTCATGTTGGTTAATTTTTTTATGTGCATCTATGTAGTGTCTCATGGTACAGCTTAAACGACTCAATAACATGCCCGTCATGGGTTTAACCCTAGAATGGACCTTCCCCCCGTAACAACGATTGACTATCCGGCTGAGTGGTAATGAAATAAGTCTCGAAAGCAGAGAATTTGTTTATCCGTTTATCCTGAATAAACAAAATCTAGAAGAATAAATTTATATTTTATTCAAATAAACAATGCAAAACTGAGCAATGGTTGTTGAAGGAATTGTAAAAGGAGTGGATAGGCATTGTTCGCTCAACTCCAATAAAAGCAATAGAAGAGATTTGATTGCATCATAACAGTTTGTAATTAAGTAAATTACCATCGTTGTCGTTACGTAATTTATAGATGAAACACTACTATGGAGTGAGTGGAATACCGCCAATAGGTATTGGAAATTATTACTCATTCATTTACGATTGCACTCAATGCTGTGTACTTCAATTTACTTCAAGTAGGTCGATACTAATCAAAGTATGACAGAGTTGGGCTGCAAATTAGCAATATCGAAGCATTACTTGTAAGCATTGCAATTACTTAATTACCAAAGTTCTTACTAAAAAGGGCCATGAAAATTTATCAGTCGAATACATTTGTATTCGTTATTCCTATTTGATCTATCATTAAAAATAAGCAAGGTTATTTAAAAATAGATTTACTTGAAGAAATTATTACTATAAACATATATTTTACAAAAAGAAGTCGTGAAGCATCTGCTTACGCAAAAGAAAACATCAGAAAAAAATGTAAGAAAAAACTGGCTGGATAAAATCGGTAACCAGAAGAAAAACAAACCCCTTCAAACTCATAATCTCCTCAGCTGGAACTAACACATCCTTTCATTCCATTGCCTAAGTGCGGAAGTGTTTTCGTTAACATTGCCTGTAACAACATGTAAGCAAACGGTGATCCAAGCATGAAAAACAGATCGATCCTCAGTGTGTGTACGGTCTTTGCTAAAGACTTTGCGTTCCAAAAACATCAGCAAAAAAACACAACTCCAATGTTCCATCTCACTGAACGCCCATCCTCTTCCCGACAGAGTTCAGTCTCACACACAGTCCCGGGAACAACGGAGGGCGCAGGTTTGGAGGCGAGCATTTTCCACCAAAATCATCCGCACAACACCACCCGGTGCTTTATGCGATTCGTAACTTATCTGACACTTGCGCTTCCGGTTCATTAAGCCCAGAGCCATCGCCAGCCAGACAGCGTAATAAAAACTTATCTCCCCGGCACTGCTTACATTTTGCGTGCCTTGAAGTAGGGCAAGCTTAAGCCATCACCCCCAAGCCCCCTCATGGGTCCCCCTCCCGTCATCCGATGGGTGGCCTTGCGTTCTGGCTTGTGTTTTCTTCACAGATTCAACCCATTCAAGTGGAACCCGTTTTTCTTAGCACCGTGCACGCGGCTGAAGGTCTTGTTCGTGACCGAAATTTATTGCAAATCCGGAAGTCGCATCCAGTCTGCCACTCAAAACGCCTGCCGGCCATTTCAACTGCTGCCCATCAACGGTTTGGTGGAAAATGGCTTACGCTAAGCTTCCGGTTTCGTTTTTTGTTTTCTGTTACGGTTTATTTGTGAGTGTCTCACTGTTTGTGTGTGTGTTTTTCTCGTTTCCCGCTCTTTACTGTCGGCTGGAGCGAGCCGGAACGTAACCGAAAAGACAGAAAGTGAAAGAAAAGCATCATCTTCCGCGTAAGCGTACCGGAACGGAAATAAAACACGAACGCAAAACTATAACCGAGCGCACTCTGCCTGCACTGTTTGTGGAGTGGATGATTGCGGCTGCAACTGAACCCCGACGAATGGGTAGCAATATTTCTTGCTGCAGCAACCCACGCGTGGCTTACGGTGGGCAAACTATTTGCCACGGATTAAAGCGCCCCTCGCGCGGTTAGATGCGCGGTATGTAGGTCAGGCGGATATATAAAAAAATATATATGTCCATTGAAGATCAGGGTACGGGGAGTAGGACGGGACACGCATACCAGGGAGGGGGCGGGTTGTTTTTCCGACAAAATGCTAGCTCATCACGTACTTCATTCAAGCATGGAAAATAGAAGTTGTTTTTTGTGCCGATATGACACGTTAGAAGAGGAGAGCAAAAAAGGGGATTTTCACTCCTTTCCGTGACAATGTTCTTTTGCACAACCCTGCCCCTCTTGTAAGAGTGAGGGGAATGTGCAAGACATTGCCGTGACCAGGATTCGAACCTGGGTTACTACGGCCACAACGTAGGGTCCTAACCACTAGACGAAAACGGCTATAAGGAGAACTTGATTGCCGTCGCGCTAAGAAACGATTTGCAAACATCAACAACAACTCTTGAAACGAACACTTCGACCACACTGCTAACGATGATAACGGTGAAATGCATATTTGCTGACTGCTACCGACGGATGTATTCGGGGTGCGTATGTATGGTGAATGGACAACATTGGGATGGGTGAAAAGCGGGGTAAATATGCACGCAATAAACGGGTAAACCCGTTGACTCGATAGAACCCGTACAGAGGAGAAGTGTAGGGTTGAAAAGTGCTGATATTGCTTGATGCGGTTTGGCTGCGTTTTTTTATGATACCGATACAACTTTTTATTGTAGAGCCACAAGCTAGCTAAAAATAGCTTTTGAATGCTAAGTGTATTCTACTTGATTTGAATTTTGCAATTTATTGCAAACCAGTGCTTAACGCTGAAACTGTATACGCTCAAAACATTGAAATTCGCCCACATTGCCCACAGGTTTGAATATTTTACATCCAATCTCTTCAAATGTCTTAACGTATGATTATGTACACCCCGATAGCCGTGATCGTCTAGTGGTTAGGACCCTACGTTGTGGCCGTAGTAACCCAGGTTCGAATCCTGGTCACGGCAATGCTGCAGATTGACGAGTTTCTCAAGGGAAGGAGGGGAACAATCTATCAAAAATGCATTGTCACGGAAGGGGTGAGATAGTTTTTTAATTAACTAACAAAGCTTGCACGTGCTCTCATTGAAGAATTGAAAAATAATTATTTCATAAACCAAAAAAGGGAGATGGAACTAAATAGATTAATAGAATCATGTAAACTACAAATAGGATATGTAAGTACGCGCTATGAGCAGAATCCCTATGTTTCCCAAAACCATTCAAGTCGTTGCAGTCAGAGTCGTTCCAAGGTGTATGGAATGTTAGATCTATTCGGAAGGATGTAATGTTTGAGCTATTGAATTTTAAGACAGTTCTCGGAATATTTTGATTTGGCTCGTGAACTGTAACATGCTAAATAGATTGCTTTGTACAAAGATTAAATGTAAATAATTGCTGATGTTCTTCACGAATCATATACAATAATTAGTATAGCAGCTAAATCCACCACCAGCAATACATAACGGTTGAAAAACACAATATTTGATTTACTCGGATGTTCAAGTTTAGCTATAATAGCTGTAAATGTAAATAGCTTATTTTAGCACTTTGAAAGTGAGCTTTAACAATATGAAACATTGCACAAATGTCATAGAGTTTACTATAAAAAGAATGTGCGATGTTAAGTGCTGCTTTCAAGCAAGGTTTTTAAGGTTCGGTTATCATTGGTTGCCTTAATTGTTAATGTAATAAAAAAAAAACTAAATCCTGGAATGAACAAATTCTTCATCAATGCAGCTCAAAAGATGATCATTGTGATGTCATCTTCACTGCAACTTAATTGTATTCAAATTTATCGTATCAAATGAATAATGATACATCTCTGTTATTGATATTCATTTTTCAAACTATATAAAAATTTAAACTATGGAAAGTATTTATTCCTTTATATTAAATCGAATGTAATAATATTTGAAGTAACGTTTGCATTAAAAAATGGACAAAAGTTAATCGATTGGACGCCTCTATCAGGCGAATTCTAAGGCGCGATGGCAAAAAAGTAAAGTAACTTTGTTAAGAAGCGTACGCGATCAAAGAACTGCACCCTGTAGCGTCTAAAACGGACTTCGTGAGGCAGTTTGTGGACGTCGTATAAGCATGTCCCGGTATCCACAACATCTTGGCATTATTAGACAATAATCAGAGCATCGAAAGAAAGCCCGGTTCCGAATGGCTCGACGACCCTCGAGCGACTTGAGGTTCCTAAGGAAGCTGAAAATGAAAATCGAGGAACAAATGGCTACTTTGATTGGCGTTAGCTTGGCCGGGAGGTCAATGCAACCGATCATACAGAGAAATAGTACTTGGGAAACATATACAAACATATCAGGAAGTAGAAATCGTGTCCACAGGCTCCGCAGCAATGACGTCAAAACTCAATTCGTTAATTTTAGGATGGAATAATTACTTTTGAAAGGATGCTCATGGATAGAAATTATCTCTAGTTTGATAACAAAAAATACCCCTCATAAAAAAACAAGTACATCTATATGTTGTGTTAATAGAAACAAAAAACGACACAGTTAGCTTCACAGGTAAACAGATGTTAAGTTTTTACGTTCAGTTTTATTAGAGCTCCGCTTTACTTCACTAAACATTACACATACACATTACAATATGCTTACAACTGTGGGACGGAAGTACAGACAACTTAGATAAATCACACGTTAATATGCACTGATATTACAGTTCTAGTCAAAAAAAAATCTATAAAACGATACACAACGATCCTCACAGTGCTAGATCACAATCACATCCAGTGGAATTGAAACGCTTCACCCAAAACAAACATACACCATACCATACACTGACTATCTATTTTATCGTTGGTGAGTATTGTCTCATACCACCCTGATGGGGCACGGTAAGGAAGAAGTTAAACCCACCGGAGGTGGCCGAGTTGGGCGAGGTAGGGCTGGCCGGGCTGCCGACACTCGAGTAGTGCCGCGCCGCTTCATGATCCTCGTCGCTACTTACGTGCTGGGCGAGGCGCCACTTTTCGCTCTGGTGTTCCGAGTGTCGCAGCAGCAGCTGGATCAGCTTGAACGCACCGAACACGGCGATCGCACCGGACATTAGCCATATGACGGTGGATTTGGTGTCAAAGTTGTCCTGAATGGGGCGTGTGTCGACGTGCCCTTCGTGGAAGAATTTGTACCGTTGAAATTCCTAATCGAAAGCGGAACATAGATGTTATACATGTTAGCGTTTTTGGTCAAGCTTCATCTTACGCCCAAAATATACTGACCATCTCATCGGGGGAAGATTTGGCCGGCGGTTCAACCACCACAATGTCACGGTGTTTGCCCCGTTCGTCCGTACACTCGATACCGGTCGCGGTCAGTATGCGGCCCGTATCCTCTACCAGGTAGTTCTTGCCATAGATCACACTGCTGCTGTGGTGGGCCAGCTCCTGCACCAGGAACCGACAGTCCCAGGGATTATCGTACAGCTCGGCCAGCGTCAGACTCTCCAGCAGCGAGGCATTGATCTTGCGGAACCCGTTCTGGCTCATGTTCAGCACGCTGAGATTCATCAGCGAGCACAGGAAGGCGTCATCCGTCAGCTGGTTGTGGGCAAGGTCGAGCGTGTGCAGCTTCGGCAGATCTTCAAACACGTCCCGCTCGATCTCACCGATCGCGTTGCGAGAGAGGTTGAGCCGCACCAGCCGTGGCGTAGCGCTAGACAGCTTCAGCCCCACGTAGTCCAGCCTGTTGCCGGAGAGATCGAGATCGCGCAGATTAGCGCAATCCTTCAGCACATATTTGCTAACCGTTGCGAGCTGATTGTGGCTGACGTTGAGCGCCTGTTTGCGAGATGGAAGAGATAAGCGTGTGATGTATAAGTGTTACCGAGAATTTAAGGTTTTTTTTATGTTTGTTACCTCCAAATCATAAAGTCCCTTGAAGCTGTTGTCTTCTAGCAGCCCGATGCGATTGTAGCTGAGATCGAGCACGCGCAGATCGCCACTGTTCTTGAAGCTCAAATTCCCCACCGTCTCCAGCTCGTTGCTGCTCACGTTCAGGAAGGTAAGCCGCGGCAGATTGCCGAACAGGTCCGGCTCGAACGATCCGAGCTGGTTGCCCTGCAGCTGCAACACCTTCAGATGGCCGTTGCCGACGAACGCGAACGGATGGATCGTGCGGATGCGGTTGTGATGGAACGCGACGTGCGTCAGCTTGTTCAGCCCGCGCAGCGTACCCTCCTCGATGGTGGTTAGCAGGTTCTTGCCCAGGTTGAGATTCTTCAGATTTGCCACCGGCTTGAACGTCCCGTCCGGGACGGTGGTGATGAAGTTCACGGCCAAGCTGAGCTTCACCAGCCCCGGATAGCGCTGGAAGGACAGCTCGTCGATCGAGCGGATAAGATTGCGGCGCAGATCGAGCACCTGCAGCGTGTCGAGATCGTGATCGCTCCAGGACTTGATCGTGGTGAGATTGTTGCGCGAAAGGTTCAGCGACTCGATGTTGCGCAGCCCGTTGAGGGCAAAGTCTTGCAGGTTGTTTACGCGGCTGTCACAAATTTCCAACACCTGCAGATCGGTGAAGCGTATGAAGATCGCGTTCGGCAGCTCCTGCAGGTAGCAGTGATTGATCTGAATGACGAGCGGGTTCTGCGAGTGTTCGCGGATGTTGCGCAGGTCCTCCACGTAGCAAGCGGTCAGCGAGACGGCATCGTTTGCCTCGTCTAGCTCGATGTCGGCTGCACCGTACGGCAGGGCATTCGCTTCACCGGCGGGCCACAGCACCACTGCCAGCAAGGTCGAGAGTAACAGCGTGCGTACCAACGCCCAACAGTGACACCTCCTTAGTGTGGTTTTGTGTGCCATAGCTGCTTTGTCCAACCTTTTTTTGGAATGGAAGTTGTGCGAGCTCTCTCGGCGTTGTCACCGTTTGCTGGCGGGGTTTAATTTTTGAGGTTACGTCACGGTTTGAAGCACGCTTCAGTGCTGCACCGCCGCAGCGACGATAAAACTTTGCCAATTTTATTTAAATTATTTAACAGCATTCATTTGCCACCCGCGCCACCACCACGCGAGGTGTTGACAGAGATTGGGAAAGGGGAAGGAAAATCCGGGACACTGTTCCTCTGTTTTTATTTTACACTACACTT
Organism: Anopheles coluzzii; assembly: GCF_943734685.1. Lineage (NCBI taxonomy): Eukaryota > Metazoa > Arthropoda > Insecta > Diptera > Culicidae > Anopheles > Anopheles coluzzii. The sequence goes on along the minus strand of NC_064671.1, from coordinate 13,312,350 downwards.
TTCCCACTGTCAAAAGCGCGACGATGACTTTTCGCATTGGGGATTTTGCGGGTCTTTTTTTCCGAACACCGAAAACTAAAAGTCTGGTTTGTTCGGGCTCACAATTGCTGGTTCGTGGTTAGATCCAGCTGGGGCGGAAGGTGACGTTGAAGACCAAAACTTTTCCACTGTTTCCACTGTTTCCACTGTTTGGTGGTAAAAGCTTACAGACTTTTTCGTTACACTTTTTTCCCCTCTTTTTCACTCGTTTTTATTCTCTGTCACCCCGCTTCCAGCAGAGCGCGCTGGAAATGCGTTTCCGTGGAAAACTTAAGCTCACTTTTTAAAGTGTCACAGCAGGCGGTGGGCCCCCGCGAAACGCCACACTAAACCCCGTTTTTTACAGAAGGTGCTCTTTTTGCCGCTAGAACGCAAGAAACACACGCACCTTCCGAACGGGTTGCGCGAAAACAGCTCAACGTACGCAAACGTACACGACCGTAGCGCGCGGATCGTTCGAGAAGAATAATTTTCGCAAATGCGATGCGCGGTGAACACTCCGTGGATAGCGTTGGTTCTGGGCGCGCGGTTGTGTGTCAACTGTCAACGCCGGGTCGGGTTGTATTTATGTGTTGGGGGTCGGGCACCGGACACACACACAGCGAGCGCGCGGGCGTCTGTTGGAGTTTCGAGCGGCGAAATGATAATGCACGATAGAAAAGTACCTATTTTTATGGTGGCGGCTTTGCGCCGCAGGGATTTTCGCGGCCATACAGGGTTTCCCACGATTTATTGGTTGGATCCCATAAATTTTTGGTGTATTCTCATATTTTTTTGGTGCGTTCCCACGATTTTTTGGCCGTTTCCCAGAATTTTTTGGTCCAATTGTATTGATATCCAATCGGAAAATACCAATAAATTATGGAAAAGAACCAAAAATCTATGGGAACCCACCAAAAATTGATGGGAACCAACCAAAAATTCACGGGAACTGACCAATAAATCGTGGGAAACCCTGTAACGACAGTGTCGGCTGGGCGATGCAGGAGATGAACGGGGGATTGGGGGAGCGACCAGTGGGAGTTGACTTAAGAGGGTTAATATTTATTGTCTGCGTGGTGGGGGTGATGGTGGTGAACAGTACAAGTAAGATATTGCGAGAGAGACAGAGCGAGAGAGCAAAAAAAGGGAAAGCCGTGATAGTACAGGAGGACGTCCCAGAGCGTCAGTGTCGTTGTTGTTGTTGTTGTTGTGGATCATAATGATGGTTAAAGCGTTAAGATGAATTGGGTACAAAATTAGTCATTGGTGAAGGTCATGTTTACGCTTTCTTTTTATAGATGACCTCCTTAAGGGTTGAAGACTGGGCATGAATTGCGTTTGCAGCAGATGTTGGTGACATTTGCGCAGTGGACAAAGTGTGGCATGAGTGAATTTAAGTAGTTTATGCAATAATTATAGTAAAGTAACGTTCTTCTATTTCCTGGCATCATCTTAAAATGTTTATTTCCCTAAAATCATTATCCCTAGCAATATTTTGACCACCTAGAGTCGTTCTGCGCGTCCAATGTTCGCCGCGCGTTACGAGCATCTTGTACGCATCTCAACGATTCTTTAATTTCGTTACCGGCTTACAGCGAAACCGCTTGCTGAGCTAAATCCACTCATACACTCATTAAGGGAGGAAACCCGACACTGCCCACTTGTTAGCCGATTGGGGTGGTAGCCGCTCCGCACCAGCACGATAAAGGGAACGCCGACGCGACCGTCGTACGTCACACATGCCCGGTAATTTATAGCCACCGACACGGTGGACACGTTCACCGACTGACCGTCTTCGTCCGACACCTTTTTCCCTTTACCCTGCCATGCCTGCTCAAAAGGTGCTCAACGGCAAGGGCGGAAGATGGGGCAAACAAACACAGTTGACACAACGAAACAACAAAACGTCACCAGAGCAGGTGCCAATGTCTTGCACGGCGGATCTTACCGGCGATGGTGGAGGAGGTGTTAGGAGTGCCCCCTGCCCTGTTCTTATGAAAGGCCGCGAGCGTTTCGTTGGCAGCGGGTAGATAGTCGGTCAAGATCGTTCCCGGTGGCCGGCTGGGATTGCGTGCCGTCTTGAGGGGTAGGGCACTAGTAAGACGGTTGTGCGAGATAAAACTCCCACAGGAAACCGGAACACGACATCAACCATCGCATAAAACACTTTCATAGAAGAGTGTGTGTGAGAGAGAGTGTGTGTGTACAATGTGTGAGAGCGAAGGGCAACGGTAGCGATAATGAGCGAATGAATGGCAAATAAAAAGGCTACTAAGATGGTATAATTAGCGTGTGAAGAGCATCAACACTTACGCGAATCGCGTGTTGTGCTTTTGTTTGTATGCGCGCGCTCTCGGCAAACAGGACCCGCCAACATGGTCCTCCCCTCTCACCCCGTCTGGAGTGTTGAGCACCATTAGAAAGCAATTATGCTACAAAAGGTAACATTTTGCTTATCCGCATGCGGGTGCCACTTGGGGTTCGTTTGTTTTGCAGCAATACGAATGGATGCACTCCGGTCCCAACACTGCGGAGCGGAGTGCAATGGCATTAGCCGGCCCTGGGTGGCCATGGTCTCGCACTTGGATGTTGTGTTCCATTGTGCTCTGTGGAAGGACAAAGGGGGTAATAGGATAGGCTTATCTTACCGAGAGATGCTGTTTGAACAGGGATTACCAACGAAGGGAACGAGTGGCATTCAGCCAAGGTAAGCGTGGATGAGGAGTGGTTTGATATACTTGTACCACAATGCAAAGAGTTTGGTGATTGTTTTGAAATGATACGCAAATCGGTTCTAAAGCACCTTGAAGCTTTTGATATAGGCAGTACTATTTTTTTTCTAAGCAGCACTTATTTCAATCAAAGATTTGCTATTAGATGAAAGGTTTTGGACCTATCTTTATTAAGCTCTATGGATAGTCCATATTGAAGACTTTTTTTTGTTCCAAATTTTTCAAAATATATTGCAACTATCAAAGGAGAAAACATAGCAAAACATTGAAACTTAAAAAATACAAATACCTTATGCACATTCTTAACATCAAAACACATAAAAAGCTCATTGATTACATCTTATTTCGTCCATATTCTCTTCTTTTCTTTCGAAAAGAATACCAAAAATTTTTAATATAATTATTCGATAATTACCAATTCTTTGTCATGAAGTATTCATTGTTGTGTACGAGAACATTTTCAAAGCTGTTACAAGTTCACCTCAGCATTACGGCCTGTTTGAACCGTTTCTTCCGAGTAAAATATAGCTCGCCTGGAACGTTCAGAAGCCACAATTTGTTTAACAAAATAAGAAAATGGTAATAAATATATTTTACTAATATATTCGAGTTATGAATTTCATTATTTAATGACATTCAACTAGGACTTTTATACATCATTTTAACACATTTAATGAACATTATATGAGTTATTAAGTACGGCTTTTTGCCTCTATTGCCAATAACGCTACTTTACTTATCCGGTGCTATAACCGCTTTGAGGTCTTGGCCTGCCTCAGTGCTAATAATAACTTCTTCTTCTTCATTTGGCACAACAACCTGTTGTCGGTTAAGACCTGCCTGTACCGTTACAGGGTTTACCAGTCCAATAAACAACTATCCAATTTTTAAACATAGTTGTTTTGAATAGACACCGCTGTCTACCAATTGTTCACATGTCAGATAGTGTAAGCTACTCTGTACAATCTAATAACACAATTTTCGCCTTCGATTGCACAACGGTCAGATGCGGCAACGGATTTCGTGTGGTTGTTGCAGTATTAACAAAATTAATGCTATGATTTACTGGAATGTATGGTTTATACTGCATCTTGCTTGATGTGCCACTTGGGTAATGTGTTTGAAGTCGTTTTGTTATTGCAAAATTTTGCATAACACTTCATAGCCAGCCAGTCACGTTGATCAGGCTTTAGACAAGGATTAATTCTTATTTCTAATTGGATGTTTTGTTAAAATTGGTTCGAATTGAAAATGATTAGAATAAATTGAATAGTTTGGCTGTTCTATTTCATGATCTGGGAGTTTTACAATATTTACACATTTATATGTAAGCACAAGCCACATTGCATTCAAGTTCTGGTTTTATTTAAAAATCAGCATTAGTTCTTATGCTAGTCTCTATGCAAATATACAATTTGCATTGATTTTCCTAGTAATTCTCCGAACGAGATACAGTTATCTTAATTTTCTATTTAGATCTTCCATTTCTTATCTTTTTACTCTTTTTATTCAGTGTTGTTATTTATCATATTTCAATTCAAAAACCATATTAAAAAAAGTCAAATAACAGTAATGTTTTATTTTAACAGCGTTCTATTAATCTGATTAAAACGCAAACAATTAATTAGTTTACCGAAAAAGATAAGTGTTTAATTTATTTGTAAAATCATATTGCTTTCAAGAATAATCGAATTTACGAATTTACTTCACATTTTACTAAATCTAAATAAGATGGATTTATTTTAATTTAAAAAAAATCTTGTTATAAACGAGAGATTACACATCAATCAACGCGGGCATTTCCATGAACGAACCGCCACGCTAGAGCGCAAGGTTCATGACCTACACATGACCAAAATAATTTCTCCAGCTTGCGCTTCCGCCTGTCCATGACAAACCGGCAAGCCGGATACAGTCGTTCATTACGGAAATGTAGAAACATATTTCTACCCATCCGCTCGGTCGCTAATGATGTTAAGCCTGGCATCGTGTCTCGTTGTGATGCGTGTGTTTCCGACCGTTAAATAAAAGCTTTTTGCGCTAGCCAAACCGTCCTTTGATGGACACGGCAAACGTGGTTTCAGTGGATGGCGTACACAGTGGCATACGCTACCATCTTGACTGCTTTATTCTTAATACCGATCGTACACAATTTGTTTGTCGTTCATGTTTGTCGCCCTGTTTGCGGGTGCTGCCAACGCAGCCAACTGTGCCAAACTGGGCGCCTCCATTAGCATTTGTGCTGCGCGAAAGAGTAAGCCACGTTCGCGCGTCCCCTCGATGATGCAATAGTTTTGCATACATGAATGGTAAATGCCGCGTTCGAAGTTCACAATTGTGCGATCGTGCCATGCTACTCCCCCTCCTCCTCTTCGGGGAAAACATCGATTCTCGACCACCTTCACCAGCTGCGTCGTTTCAGGACTTTTGGGCGCACGTTTTGCACGTAAAACAAAATTTTCAAATAAATTTTTCATTCCACCACATTGTGGCACGTGTTTTTGTGTTTATTGTTTGCTGCCAAGTTTTGGAAAGCGGTTCCGATCAGCGGTTGTGGAAAGTAGTGTACAGCTTTTGCCCATCCATTGCCGTGACGCTTGGGGAATATTGTCGCGAAGCCGGTGTTTATCACGTGACCGAACCGCCTGCATTGAGCGAACTGACATCGTTTCCGGTACCAGGCCAGTACCGGACACGTTCTTCACCACCGGGATCTGCGCTGTAAAAGCGTGGGACAGAAGAATTACAGCGCTCCTGAGGATTAATATCGTGTTTAATTTTGTCAACCGTCATAAAGCTCCACGGCCACGGCGTGCTGACCCGTAGTGGAACACAGCGTCCGCTCTTGGGTTCACGGGAGCACACGCGGGGGTACGAGCTTTGAAATGCTGTCAGCATGCATTCGTGGGCACGGACTCACCGGAACAAGTTAATTCAGTTATGCAGGTGGCTGTCTTCCGTTTTGACGTGTGCGACCGGTGGAGTTCTAGGGCAGAATTAAAGGAGATTCGGTGATGCTTTGTTGCGCTTCGGGAGTGTTTTTTTTTTGAGTTAGCACACGGCACGGCAGAGCCACGAGTCTTCCCGCTGTTCAACGCAACTCCTACGAAGAGTGCAGACAAGTAGAATACAGCCAAAACCATAAATCAATCAGGTGACTTTCGTTCACCGGAAATGGCAGCCGCTGTCGTGCCGGGGACAGTCCATTCGATGCGACGTGTGCTGACAAATTCTCCGTAAGCTTAGTTGTGCTTGAATGGTGAAAGGTTTTGTTATTTTTGTTGCTGTCGGTGCCATTTTGTGCTTTCGCTTTTCGTTTGCAACGTATTATGGTGAGGGAAGATTTGGCTGTCCCCAAGAAATCGCTTATGTTTAATGGAGACATCTGTATTTATGGAATAATTGAATGCTTGCCAGGAACGAAACCTTTTGTTTTTTTTTTTGTGTGGTGAAGATAAATCATAAAGGAGAAAGATTAGAGCATCATATGACTATCTAATTCATCATACGGTTTTGTGCATGATAGTCTGGTTTATATTTATCCAGGCCATTGTTTGTGTCGCAGTGGCATTAGAAGAGTTTTTACATGTTTTTTACATGGCTCTTATGGTGCCTGTGATTGTGCTTGTGCTTCGATCGTGCTTCGTTTGTTTTGTCTGTTTATCATTGCTTCTACGTTGTGCTCAGACAAAGTATTTTGCACTTCAGTTGGTGAATGGACCGTGGTGCTCTACGACCATTGGCGACGCTCTTTCTGCATTCAACGATTCGTATCACCTATTCGACTTCAACGTCCCAGTTTCCCAATTCCACTCCCGTCTTCGTGACTCCTCATCCCATATGTTTCCCTAGATTATAAGAAAACATTTGTAGAGGCCAATAAATTATTAAATAAATAATAATAATAAATAATAATGTTTCTTAATTTTGCCTCTAAGCGACCAACTTTTGACATGGTGCGTCAGTTTTTACCTTGAACGTCACCTAGTTTAGTGTTTTCATTTATTACGAATTTCAACAGAATTGATTTGAGAGGATTGAAGAGTGTAATTTCAGTTTTCCTCTTATTTGTGTACTAAAATGTTCAACCATAAGTTAGATGGCCGTTCAGATGAACGCATGAATTCAATCAATAATAGATAATAAATAATAAAGAATCATGTAACTTCATTTACGCACAGAAACATACAAAACATATATTTTTGGATTTGTATGGCAAGAAGCCAAAACAGACATTATGTTGGTAAATACTCTTCATAGACATATATTAAAAAAAAATAATAAAACATAGGCAGTTATACTAGACACTTGGTAGACCAATAGAGCATCGAATTTATTACAAATATATTGATGTATTTTAAAAATTAACAGCCTGACGTTAAATGCTTAAAATGAACTATTTTGTTAATCTGTTTCTATAATTATACACCACGAGCTTCTGAGTTATCTATATTTAGTCTTTTAAGTTTAGTAATCCACTTTAAATTTAAACGTTTAACCTATAACAGGAACTTACAATAACTGTAAAAATCATTGAACATCAAATCGAGTTACCACGCTGTATGATCTAAAACGAAAAATAAAAGAGTAAATATAACCCAAAAAACGACTTTCCCATACCGGGAATCGAACCCGGGCCTTCCGGGTGAGAGCCGGATATCCTAACCACTAGACAATATGGGATTGTTACTACAGGGGTGCAAATGAAAAAACGGGTGTGAAAAGACATTTACTCAAGATAGTTTAATATAGGGGTAACCCTTAGATCTAAAAGTAAACCTTGAAGTTGAATGCTGCTCCGAGGATTTTAATTTTAACACTCTGTCGTGCTAGATGCCTTCTTTTCGAACTGGAATCTTTACACATGACAGGCAAATGGAACACAGGCAAATGACGGCTCAGTATATCATCTAAAATTAGTTTATTGGCGGTTCAATTGACACTACGGTCATTGTTTGAAACTGTTATTTTTTTTAAATTCTAGCAGAAACTCAAAACCAAGAGCATTGTTTAGTACCGATTATTTAGTTATGTCGAGATAATTTGGTTCCAAAGTCCCATTACACCAAATGATCAATACTTTACAATTAATTTTACTGGAGCTATTGCGCGGACTTTACTCTTCTTTAAACAACACTGTCAATCTCAGCATTTCTGATAGTAATCTTAAGTTAATCTTCCGGAGCTCATATTGATGATCAGAACCCTTATGTTATTTATTCATCTAGCTATTTATTCCTTTGCCTTAACTGCGTGTTTGTAATTTACACTATTTCGTTATGTATAATGGTGTCTATGATGTTATGATGTCATCATGTTGTAATGTTTATGATGATGATCATTCAGCAACCATGGAACGAAAATGTGTTTTAAATTTATTATATTTCATAATATTATTCCATTTGAATTATCTCTTCACTTAAATCACCTCATGATCACCTACTACTTTAAACATGCAAATATTTCTAATTGCAATTTATTCCAGAATTACTGTACAGCGTAAACACATGCTTTTAGACGTAGGTTTTAACTTATATACAACCATCATTACCTTAAGGCGACGCAAAAGAAGCTTTCCCAACTACAAAGTTACTAAAGTTACATCATTAGGCAATGAGAAGCTTACAACTTGCCACGGCGACCTCGAGCTCGATTGTAATCGCACATGGCTAATATGCACCAGCACCAGCTAAGCGCCTCGCCCCCCCCCCCCTCCCCAGCACAGCCTCAGGAATTGTAACGCCACGGGGCAAACTTTCACGAATTGATTAGGCGAGACTTATTGGAAATTGTCTCGACACCTCGCGGGATCGGATGGCAGCATGGGGGATGATATCCCATCATCCAATAGTCTTCCCTTCAAAGTCTTCCAAAACTTTGACGTTGGCAAATGTTTTAAGAACAGTTGCCTTCACACTGTTTGTTCCGCCTCGGTTCTCCGGTTCGCGAAACGGGAAAGTGTGAAATTGAAATCGATTTTGAGACATCCAATCGATAAACTTTCTTCGCAAATGAACATGAGATGGATCGCATGTTTGGGAGGGGAAGGGGGTTGTTGGTGGTGCGGTAGTGTTTAAAACGCTTCCCGAATAGGGCAACCTCACACCGAACAGGGACGGCAAACCGACAGGCATTGCGATATCATCCCTCCCCATCCCTCAAATTACCATTTGGGCTGGCGGGAGTTTTAGGCTCAAAGTTTATCAATTTTCCTTCTGCCGATCGGCTCCACCATATCCGTTCGTTATTGGCTTTATCTGTTCGGCATAAGGATATAAGCTATGGTGTCTGTTTTGCTCCCTTTACGCGTACTGATACAGCAACAAAAAAATGCGTTACCCTATTATTTTCAACCTTTTCTTCCGCTCTGCCGTAACCCTCTGCCAAGGGAAGCAGATTATGCGCTAAATTCTGAGTTATCGCACAAAAGGAGGGCGAGAAAAGTACGCTGTTTTCTCTCCGGGGGGAATTGTGGGCTTCCCGTTTTTACCCTATTTTTCATTCCCACCCATTATCCTTTTGCTTTGCTTGGGTTCCCGGATTTATCCTCAGCGAAATAAAAACGGATATGTTTTTGCGAGGGGATTTTATCTTGCACACCTGAAGATATCGAGATCGGAAGAGCCATTGCATCGGAACGTTTATACGCCTTTTTCCCTTTTTCTTTACCACCACCACCACCCGGTATGTTGCCAGGTCAAATGGTCGTGTCCTTTTGGCAGGTAGCAATGCTACCCGCCAACCAACCAACCAACCCGCCCCAACAGCTCTCAATAATGATGGGAAATTTATGAATGAAAATAAAACCGCGCACCCAACAAGGGGGAAGACATACGGCCAAACCGGGGGCGGTCCAACAAGCTTTAACTGAAAGTGATGCAGTACCCGGGGATTGGTGGTATCTGGGTGCTGCCGCGTGTGCTGGGCGTCCTTGCCGGCAACGGGGCATGAAATGTGCATGGAAATCTAATAATTCTCACCGGTGGAATTGAATTTATAAGACCATATTTTTCTATTTGCGGCAATATCGGTGTATCAATAGGTGATCTCGATCGGGATTGGACTGTTTTTATCCGACTTTCCGTATCGTTGCAGTACATTGGCCAGTTTATTGAATGTTAGTTCGTAGGAATGATTGTAGGCACGACTGGCTGGTAGGAGAAGTGTTTTATTTTATCAAGGTGTTTTTATAAATTAAAAGAAATTTATGGAGTTTAAAATGTTATCTAAAAAAGGGTATTTGAAAAATAAAACATAAAATCTACTAAAACAGAAGCAACAGAGGAGGATGATACTATAAGTTGCTTTTGGTTTTTTGGATCTCACGGACATAAGCACGATGTCAATATTTCTTTATTATTCGAGTAATGCAATCATTGTGGTGCTGTTGCATCTTACACTGCACTGAATGGTGATACCTCAAGTGATACCCCAAGGATGTATTGGTAGGTAAGTATTGATAAGTCTTCACGTTCTTGCAGTAGCATAGGGGTCTGCAATTCGTTGTGAGTCAATGCTATGTCCTCCGCATGATGCTTGAATACGTTCAAGCAACTCGGGACTGCAGACTTTGATCGCATCAGTACGCCACGCATTCTATTCTACATTGTCTATGTATGCAAATAAGGATGAGAATTCCAAAGCTAATTTAATTTATACAAGATAAAATGCTGCATAATTGACAGCACAACAGCGAAGTTGTGTGAGGCATACACCCGACTCAAACGCGAAGCAGGAAGAATTGGATTGAGAATCAATGCCGACGAAGACGAAGTACCTGCTTGCCGGAGGCTCAGATCATCTGGGAAGCAGTGTATTAGTTGATGGCGCCAATCTTGAGGTAGTAAAGGAGTTCCGCTATCTCGGGACGGTTGTTCAGCCTTGGACCATTCGTGCGGAGGTTGCAAACGCTCTGGGCGTGTTTGAGCGACGAATCCTCCGGATTCTCTTTGGCGGTGTGTTCGAGCATGGGGTTTGGAGGAGTAGGATGCACCGAGCATCCTGACGGTGGTGAAGGCTGGCAGAATACGATGACTGGGGAAAGTCATGAGGATACCGGACTCATGCTCCAGCACGAAGGTGTTCGACAGCAATCCCCAGTTAGGCATAATGCGCATGGGAGTAAAGCGAACTCGAAGGCTGGATCAGGTGAAGCGAGACCTGTCGGAGATCGGGTGTCAACATGGATGGGAGGCTGCTGCCAGGGACCGAGTATCTTGAAGAATTGTTGTGGACCGGGCAATGTCACACCGACGTGCTCTATCGTGAGCAGGCTAACAAGAAAGAAAGAGAGAGAGAGAGAGAGAGAGAGAGAGAGAGAGAGAGAGAGTAAAGGATAGAAAAAATGTTGCTGAAAATGAGATCTAAATTCTGAACACTTTGCTATTGTGTTTTAAAATGATTACGCATTTTAATAAAATATCATTTTAATGCATTTTAAAACATTCTCAACTTATAAATTTGAAACGAAAAAATATTCAGTCTATTTAGTCAAGAATGTCAATTTTAATTTTATACAGCGTTTAATCTCGTTTTATCTTTAAACACAAATAAAAATTGCCTAACACTTATAGGATCGGCTCACAAACCGGTATGTTCTAAGCAGAAACAAGTGGGAAGGCGAAAAAAATACTTTTTCCCATACCGGGAATCGAACCCGGGCCTTCCGGGTGAGAGCCGGATATCCTAACCACTAGACAATATGGGATTGTTGTCACAAGCGTGCAAAGAAACAATCGGGCCAATGTAAACAAAACTAAACTCACACATTTTCGATTCAGTCGACTATTTTTTTTTTATTTAATTGAGTGCTGCATATTTACAATACAGTGACTGTTAATGTTTAAATAATGCGTATTTACCCCTAGCTACTGTCAAGTGCGTGTTTCTTTTGCTCAAACGCGTACCTTTGCACACACGCACAAGATGTGAACCAAAAACACTGGGGTGGTGGTGTCACCACGCCCAAATGTAGCATTTTCCTCTCCTTACACAGTTTTGTTTTGTTCTTTGATATCCGCTTGTGTGCTCGCTGGGATGGATAATCATCTCATCATGCTAATTAGTTTTTAACGCTTCCATGAAGCTGGCGCAACGTCAAGTTACGCCGGGAAGGGGGTGTGGTGGGATGAAACGGCAATGCCACAGTACCTTCCTAAAACACCACCACGACCTCCTGGTGTAACATCGTTTCCGCGATCTCTCGCAAACACTTGGCGTCAGCAGTTCCGCGTTTTCGAATACCGCGCGCGCGTACGAATGTTTTATTTTTCGCTCTTGAAGACGATGCTCGAAAACGCGTCGGACAACATTCCTCCTGCTCTCCACGAGCGTAAAATGTTTTCGGTTAGACACCCAGAATCCGGGGGCAAAGAAGCGTGAATTGTGTGTTATTTATGTAACAATTGACGCGTGAACCGGCTTGAGATGTGTTTTTATTTGGCGTGTGATAAGGAAGGGCCGTAATCATGCTCTGGTGTATGGTTAAAATGAATACATGAAGTGTGTGACACACGCTTGTAAAAACTGTACTTTTGTGTGAAATGAACCTTGCTGGTACATGGCATCAGATTTTATTTTTCATAAAACTAATCGTAAGCATTACCAAAAGTGCTGTTGTTTTGTTAAAGTGTTTTTAATTTTCATACGAAGTTGGTTTAAAAGAATTGCCATTTACCTTCAACGATGTCATGACGTTGAATGATGTCGCTACACCCGTAAATACTATAAAAGGACATAGTTATTTAAATTGTGCCTCGCCTTACTCTAGCCTAGAGTAAAACGATGCAAAAAAAGAGGTAAAAAATGCTTTAAAATGTGACCCATTCTGTTTTGCGTTCCAAATCCATCCCCGAACGCCGGTTTAGTGTAAATCTCTGTATGCCATTTATTATTTAAAATTCTATCACCATGCCTAAACTGAACTTTTAATAGCGTTTCGCATGCAATAAATAATAAAAAGAAAGCACAGGCTAACACAACACACCATTGTCATCCTCCTGTCTCCTTCCATTCCGGCACACGATGCCATTTGGCTGGATTTTGCTGCACACACACACGCCGCCGAGAGACGAATTAGGAACAAAAGCACAATTTTCCAATTAGTTTCCCCGGTTCAATCCGGGTGTGCATGGGACACGATCAGCCTGCACAGTACTCCCCCCCGTCTCACCATCCATCCGAGACCATTAAACCCGTGTGCAAAAGAAGGGCCCGTTGGCAGTAAATCCAGTACGTTTCACACCGGCGAGCACCGGTTTTGGGCTGCAGCCTGCAGTAATTTTGATTGCACGTCTTACATTCGACCGAATAAAGCCGGCTGGTGTGCGGCGAGTGCACAGCAATTGAATTTCATAAGCCGGGAAAGGGTGGACCGGCGCGGGTGGGTGGGTTTTTTTTTGGTTTAAAAATTAAACGCTGCAGCACCTATCTTCTACAGTAGCGTAGCGTGCCCATTCAGTGCCGGAAAACTGGATCAGCCAGAAAGGAGGCTTCCTGCACAAAAACCGGCGCCACTGTGTATCGTATTACCGGCTGAATGGGCATGAATTAGTAATCGGATTATGGAAAACGGGGGTTTCTTCGTCGGAACGCAACGCTTCCAGTACCAGAGCGCGGTTGCTTTTAACCGTTTCTCGAAAAAGAAAGGCAGTAAATGTGAGCCGACCAGTGTGCTAGTGCTATAGTGTAAAGTCATCGCCATGTTTGAATCAAGAGCATTTCAATACCTTTTTCCTGTAATGATGATCCGGTGGCGCGAACGGAACACACAGCACACTGCAGCAGAAGATATTCACCGTGTGCTGATGCTGTTTGCCGATGGCATTAACGGTGGACAATTGTTCGTTGGTTTCGGTCAGCTTTTTGTGGTAAGTCAATTTGGCTATTAGCCTTCGAGGGGGAGGGAGGGAGAGGATATAGCGCTTCATATTTCAATGACATGCGCGTTCCTTCGTTATGCTGTGATAGAGAAGTTGGGAGGAAATGTAAGGAAAAAACGCATAATTTGAAGGGCTGGGCAGCTCGCAGAAGCTCATTCCATTTAAAACATTATATTCAGGGCAAATATTTAACTGCTTTAATTAGCGTTTCAATCAGGGCGGGTTGTTCTACTATGATAAAATAATCATGAGAAATGCCTGAAGTGGAGCACAATCATGTGAGATCAGTTCCTTTTTTTAATGTTGCAGAACTTGAGTGGTTTCATTTACTAATTGTAGATGTCATTCAATCTTCATAAACTTTAAATAACATGCTAAAACAATTTAATAGTAATTTCAAATGCTTCTATATGACATAAATGCAATATTTTTTATACTTCACTATACTTAGTTTATACAATTATAATATCTAGCTTAAAAACATTGGCTCATAGAAAACGGTATGAAAACGAAAGTAGCTTTTAATAAAATCTTTAATTAAACAATTCAAACGCATTAATATGGAAAAATTTGCATAGTGTATAATTTGTATAAAGAGTTTCAAAATGCCGAAATCTACAATTACTGAAATAAGTATAAAAAAATAGAAAAACATTACAAAGCAATAAAATATTTGTATCAAACACCAAGGAAAGCACACAATTTCAATGTGATTTTCATTACATTTTCACCATAAAATTTCAATTGAACATAGCATACATACAATTTTATTGCGTACCTTTGGGAGCAGAAGCAGAAGAAAAAAACCTAAAATAATAAAAAATAAAAAAAATCCGCCAAATTAAATACACGAATATAAAAAATGACGAATTCTTACCCATTGCCCTGACCATTCACAATAAAATCCTGCAGATGAAAGGAATGAATAATCGGACATCCTCCATTACTGCACATACATGCACTACTGTGCCAATGTGCCTACCTCAACAACCACTTCCGGTCAAACAAGTCAAACCGGGCCAATATCCCGTCCGAAACGGCCAATCTGCTCAAAATGAAGCTAAAGAGAGAGCGTTCCTCCGAACGAGCTGAGATTGTTTAAAAATTTAAACTCGGCCTAATGAGGTTAAATATTGTAGCAGCATCCCATCTCCAACCCCCGCTGGAAAGTGGACACAAATTCCGGGTGATGGTTTAATAATGGGCAAGTTTTTAACCCCTCCCCCCTCGTCCCTCGTCACGGAATGTGCATCATTCACCAGAACGCACGGTGCACGGTGGCTCCGGGATCGTAATGCACTATCAGCACATCCAGCTCCTGTTGCAACCGCGCTGCTGGCTGGCGGTTGATGGATGCAGTGTCCATTAACCGTTAGTGTGCTATTCATCATCCTCGTTTTCCGGGAAACGTGATGATGAAAAGCTAGTGTGTGTGGGTGTGTTTGCCATCGCAAAACCCGCGATACAATATATTGCCACTGCGAGTAAGACGCGAGCCACGCCATGACAAGTAACGATATTAGCATGCCAGCACCGGATCAGAGATCATCCTTGAAAGGGCGTCGACAGGGTGGGATGTTCCCTCATCCCATTACGCTTGCGTGCTGCTGCCGCGTTTAATCGATGGATGGGGCGTGGATGAGGGTGAACACAGCAAACAGGTGACGTACATGCAATTCACCGGAATTCAGCCACCGTGTTGCTGCTGCTGCTGTCAGTGGGGTGGTGTATGGTGGACCACGGACCAGGCACCTCCACCCCAAAAGACAAAGAAGATGTGTTCATGATTTTGGCTCCTTGCAATCTAGTTCTTTTTGGTATCTGTACGCACCAGAATCTGCTAGATTTATGATTTATCGTTGCTACGCGCCATTTGTGGGAGGTAATAATTTGACCGGCCGCGATCGCGTGCAATTTCCGGCCGCCCCCTACTTTGCACCACATTACGGCGCGGGCCTCCACCCTCTACACGGGTTTCCTTCCTCCTCGTTTACGCTAACCGAAAAAGGGGTTAGCGTGCGGCATCGCGTGAGACGCGCATAAACGTATCAGCGGCGTTAATTTTTAATCACGCATAAAATTTTCACAACCTTTCGACGGGGTAGGAGCAATGCAGGAGGTGTGGTAGAAGCTCGCATCGTGGTTAAATGAAAGAAAAACAACCACACATACACACACACACACATGCGTACTGCCACGCAAAAATGCTCCACCATGCACGCATACACGCACAGGAACTCCTGCGCCCTTCCTGTGCGGTTCCTCTACGCGCCTCGACACGTGTCAACAGATTCGGTGGAAATTTAGCACCGTCTGTGCTTTCACGGCAGCCTTCTTGCATAACTTCTTGGGCCGGGGCTTCCGTTCAGATTCCCTATCTAGCCCTTGGAAGACAGAGAGAGAGAGAGAGAGAGAGAGAGAAAGAGAAGGAAAAACTGAAAGACCCATAAGAGAGTGAGCCCATCCAGCCTTTACGAGGCCATTAAAATACAAACGATGTGTCATATTTTCACGCAAACTTGTGCACACCTGCCGAAAGCTGGTACGGGGCGCGATGGGTGGGGAGTGTGGTGGGAAATACAACGGCTCATTGACGCAATAGATGAGTGTGAGAATGTTGGCGTCAGCGATTGCATGTACTGTGTGACAGGTTTACGCGTGTTTCCCTTCTGCCGCGGGATTGATCTTTCTCTAGCGGGATTGCGAGCTTGCCGCAATGGTGAGGAACAGCAGATTGTGATGGGATGTAATGTTGAGACGTTAAATGTACGATGTCAAATGTGTGTGTGTATGTTTTCTTTTGGGGCTGGCAATGCTGGCAAAGTGTTGAGCCTGCTGTTCAGACGCTAACCCGAAAATGGAGCTTAAGACACGCCTGGAAATGAAGTAATTTTATATTATTTTTTCTTCAAAAATTACAGTAATTTCATAATAAAGAGATCGGAGTTAGTATTAGTATTTAGTATGAACAGTAGAACCTATTCATTAACATAAACTAAAAGCTTAAAGTATTTAAATAAAAAAAATACAAAAAATGTTTCTTTCACTTGGGCAATTTTTTTTTCAATCAGTCCTTTTCTTGATCCGTCCTTCACGATATAGCCGAGTTTAATTTGACTAAATGTGGGGTACGAATTAAACCTATGTAGCCCGCAAGAACATTTTATTTAAATTTCCTTGGTTCCAAATCCTTAGAATGTTAAATAATTCGTTGCATTCGTTAATTCCCAATTTCAGTCAGGAACTTATAACGACTCATTGAGAGACATAAAACTAAAATCAAACCAATACTGGTCCCTAACCGATACAGTACAGATCTTCTTCTTCTTCTTATGGCACAACAACCGCTGCCGGTCAAGGCCTGCCTGTACCCACTACTGAAGTGGGCTTGGCTTTCAGAGACTTTTTGTTACCGTAGTAGGATAGTCATTCCTACATATGGGGGCACGGTCTATTCGGGGCTTGAGAGCCCATGACGGACATGTTGTTAAGTCGTTCGAGTTGACGACTGTACCTCCAGACCTGCCCAATAATGCGTTATTTACTATCTCTCTATGTATCTTGAAGGTCTAAAGTCATACATACTGAAAAACGCCCTAAACAGTACAGAATGCTTGCCCAAAGGGTTCATGGTTCATTTTCTTCGCACTTCACTTGTCCGGGTACCTGACCCCTAATGTAGGGCTTTTGTTCAATAAAGTGCCAGGTGGCCCTTTCATCATACATTAATTCTATATTTAAGAAAAAAACACCTTTTCAATGTAAGTTTATTTTTGATGTACTGCGTTGAAAACGTGTTTTTAATAACTTTTTTCAGTATACTTTTTCTAATTCTGGTTGATAATTACTGTCATCCTACTTCTTGTATCATTAGACATTGTACCATGACGTAATATTTATGATTTTCTGAACATAGTAGCTTGGATCATTTAAAGTACATTGCACCAAATCCAATATGAAGAGAGAAACATAAACAGGAAAAGATAAAGAAGAAAAAATCACCCTAGTAACAATAACAGAAACAGGGGAGAGCGCAATCTAGAGCGTTAGGTGCATTTGAGAGAGTTGACGAGAATAATGCTCACAAAACACGGCGATGTGACGAGCATTACATTTTCATAGCCAAAAGTAAACGATTTAAATAAAAAAAAGTGTATTGATAATGAAAGCTTTCCGCTGAACTTATCAAAAATGCACATAGGATCTATTTGATTTCGCTGATTTTTACAGATACATTCCAATTTATTGATATGCACATCATGATTGATGAATGATGAAACTACCTAAAACATAGTTTTTTCCTAAAGTGTGATTTTCTGTAAGTTTTACAAGCTCCTTTTTGTTGAATTGAATCTAATTCAATTGTAAAAACTTTATTATCAACACTGTCAAACGGTAGAAAAGAAATGAAATATACACACAACCACATGCAGGCACACATGGTGATACGTGCAGCTATGCTAATTCGTTGTTAATGGTTTCGTTGCCCGTGGTTTCCCCGGATCGTTATCCATCCCGGGGGAAGCTTTGCTTGGATTGATGTTTGATGGTTTTATGAACCGTCCCAACAGAGCAGCAGTCATATAAAACATGTTCGTCCTGTGCGTCCTGTGGCACAGGATTGTGCTGTGCCATAATGCGTCGACAAACACACAGGGGCAGGAAGTGGATTTGTATTTGGAAATTTAAGCTGTATCATTACATGACCATTACTCCCGCTGGTGAAACTTTCACTGTGATGAGATTGAATGAATGTTGTTCGTGATTTTGGTCGGTCAGGCTTTGAGTACTTACATGGTAACAGGATTTTCCATTTGTCTCATTTCTCATCGATGATTTATCCATTAGTTGTCAAAATATGTTGGAATGATTCCCATATTTTTGAATAAATTTGTATTTTCATTAATTAAACGAATTAAAAAAACGACCTGCAGGAAACATGCATTCAGTCCTGTGTTAGTTTCAGCTCAAGGACTCGGAAAAAAATCAACAATAAACAATGAATAGAATATATTTCCTGTCATACGAAAATTCATATAATTTGTACAGGGATTCCAGAAGGATTGGAAATATAAACCAATAACACATCCAACCACCTTTCATATAATTTATTTGAGCGGCAGCACCAAAAAATCAGCTCTAAAGCTATTTTAATTAACTTATTGCAATGCAAAAATATCCTAAAAGCACGAATTTCCCAGCATAATTTATCATTTATTCCATCCAACAATCCATCTCCGTGCGCGGAAAATGCTTCTCCCATAACTCCATACGGAAAAGCTCACATTACACCACGCCACGTATATTACCACCCGAAAATGAGGTTGCATACCCTTGCCACTTGTCAAATATTCACCCAATATGGTACCGAGAAGTGCGCACGGAACTATTGCCTCTTTCCGGCTCATTCTGCAAGTGCAAATTTCGTGCATAATAAGGCGTGTAATAATTTGTTCGTTTCGGCTTCACCCACACACACACTCGCACAGTGCACTTCACGCAAACAAATGTGTGTGTGTTTCTTTTGTGAAAGGCGCCTTCATATCACATATATGACCTGTAGTCCGGGGTTCACCCGTACCCGGCGGAAAGGAGAGCGTGTTCACTTGGGAGATCATATCGGTATGTAGCACCGAAATAAGCTGCTGCATTACGAGCATGAATTTATGCAGTAAACTTTTCGCTCAACTCTACCGACTCGTTTCAAACGCGGAATGGAACAAACATGCAAAAAACGAAACACACACACACACAGGAGGGAAACGCAAAACTTCCAAAACGGAAGGGAATCTCGCCGCTTTTGGAAATACAGCACAACACCGCTGCAGCAGATGTCGAGTGCATCTGCATCGTTGGCGAAGCAGCGTGTGTATGAGCGCGGTATGGAACTAGTTTTTCATTATGCTGAGCCTGAACCTCACATTCCAGGGTGTGTGTGTGTGTATTTTTGGGTGGGTAGTAGCATTTATTCACTCTTGTTGGAGGCGAATATTTTTCCACCCCATTGCCTGGCGTCGTTCTGAGCCGGGTAATTCATGCGAATTTTTGTTTTTTGGCGAAAAGTTCTTCCACCGTTAGGCTTTGGTGCTGCGGGTTCTGTAGTGCGGTGCTTTAGTGTGAATGAAATGAGGCAAGTTTGGGAAGTAGTATTGCCGCACAGCAGCCGTACAGTGCTACTGGTTTAGGGTGCCCGTTGGGAGGTGGCAAGATCTTGAGAAAGCTTCATATCAAAAATTAAAAAAAATTCAAGAAGAAAGAATGATTCAAAACGCAATTGAAAATCTAAACCATAGAAAAATACGTTTTCCGATATGATGGTACAATTTTATACCCAAAAATATAACAAAAAACCTACTCAAAACGAAACAAATGTAAACGTAGAGTTAAAGTTATGCTTTTTTACGGTGATCGAAAATATTCATGACACTTTGCCGCATCATCCCAGGCCTCCACACTCGAGCGAAGAGAGAGCTTACCAGAACGGATGGACCACTGTAACCACATTCATTTCCTGCGATGCATTTCGTGTGGAGGATAACTCCCCTTAACTGGAGGGACTCCGTGTCGAGTCGAGTGTCGAGGAATAAAACAAACAGCAAAAAGCGCAAGCAAAAAACTGTGAGAAAAGAGAAAAGTTTTGCAAGGCAGAAAACTTCCGCCCAACTTTACACTCGCGAGTTATGGTTTAAAAATGGAAACAAAAAGACGCCCGACGCCTCCAAAATGGTAACCGATACGGTCACAATGCATATGGTCAATGGATGGACGGGATTTTGCACAGGCCTTTCTCGCCGCCCCTCCCCCCCCCCCATAACCCCTCAATCCAAATGTCACCAACTATCATGGTGCATCGTGCTGGCCCGGTTCGTGATCCTATCTAGGGCACGCGAACTTTTGCCAACGTGGCTTTACTTCGCGGAAACGGAAAACGGTTGGATAACGGGAGGAGGGAACCGCGTGACAGAAGGAATTTATGAAGCGCTGCATTAAGGAATCTTCAAGCAAAAACAGAGTAAACTGCACCATTCTACGGCTGCCATAGATTTGTGGGAAAGGGGTTTTTTTTAAGGGCATTGGAATATTTATTTGCGTTCGTTACTTCTCGTTAGCGGAGCTGCAAGGAAACGATCGGTGAAAGATGAGAAGCGGCCCAGGGAGTGATGCAGAGCGGAGGGGGGGGGGGGTATAATGGATCACGGGTTAGCTGTTTGGGTTCCACTGTTCCCTATTCCTTTTTGGACCGATTGTCTAACGGAGCTCTGCACCGGTTGGCGACTGGTTGGCTGGCGAACCATTAAACGGGTTTCGTTCTCGTTACACAACTTTTCAATTTTGTCGATGATATGTGAATGTGTTGGTGTGTTTGTGTGTGTGGGGTGAGCTGATGGTAAGAGTAGTCTACTTTCCACTGAGTCTTTTTTTCATTACTTGTATGTGCAGAAAACGTTAGATTTGTTAGCGCAGTGTATTAAAAGCGATCCGAAATGCACGAAGCGCGATTGGAATCGTGCGCTTCACCAAAGACATGACATTTGGCTTATCCGCGGGATGCACCACACGGAACGGAAGATGCGAATCGCGATGGTCACGAAACGGGCATCAAGCAAGATGCTGGCGTAGTCGGAGAGTGTGTATTTTACCAGCTGTGGAGTGTGGTGTTGTTTTTATCTGTCCGAAAATGACCCTTTTGCCCTGTGAGCATACTACATTCGGCTAAACTGCCTTTGTGCCTTGGTGCTGCTGCTACTGCTGTTGGCAATGTAATATGGATGTGTGATTTATGATGCAGACGAGCGCATTAAGATCATCAGTTCATGGGTCACAGACATTTTACTGTGCTTTCTTTGTTTGTTTCGGTAGCTTGCACTGCCGCTCGAAGTCATTTGAGCTTCGGGCGGGTTGGCTGCAGGACAAATGTGAAATCACACACGCTAACCACAATCGTGGTTAATCTGACTACGGACAACGTTATCAGATACAAAAACTCAGACAAAATGTCAGACAGAATAAAAAATAACAATGCCTCGTAAAAATGTCTTCAAATGAATGAAAATCGCTGCATATATTTACCGGGAAACAGTTAATTATTTTAATTTAATTGTCATTTGTCATTTAAAAAAATCCGTCAACTCTGTAGTTTAATTGTTTTGGTATAGTCATTTATTTATTAGCTTTCATATTATTCACTTTTATTTTACTGTTTATTCCCAGTTCAAAATTGAAACGGCTAGTTAGAATGACTATGACCAACGTCACTTAACAGGTGAAGGTGAATGGAAAGGTTAGCAACGACAATAGCATGGTAGCTGAGTTGCGCGCAAGGATGCTGGCTGCCAACCGGTCATTCTACAGCCTGAGGACTATATAGTACCGGTACTCACATACGCCTCTGAGACATGGACACTGTCCAAATCTGATGAAATCCTCTTAGTCGCGTTCGAGAGAAAGATGCTCAGAAGAATACTTAGTCCCGTATGTGTGGAAGGACAATGTATGAGCCGCTATAATGACGAGCTATACGAGATAGATGGAGCTCTATACAATCAGCTGCATAAATTTTATGGCTTACTTGCGGATGTGGGAATTCAAGAGTCTTGCCAGATATCTATTGTTCGTGATCGGCCCTACGTTGTGATATTTTATGTTAAAGTGCAGTGAACATTGCTCAGGGTTTAAAGGTGACCGTTTGGCGTACGCGTCAGTATATTCTGAATCCTTTAACGACAAAGGTTGACAATTTTGTTCTTAGCCTAACGGACCTAACACTAATATATCGACAATTCAAACGCAACGCTAACGCTTCACCCAGTGAAAATACGCACACAATATGCTGGATGAACGTAGCCCTAGCTGTCAAGACGCAACAATAACAAAAAACGTAAAAATCTATAAATCTGCTCTGTGCACAGGAACTCATCTTCTACTATCAGAAAGTAGGAAAAGAGAGATACTTTACCCATTGACCATTTTAGCGAGATAGCGTTTTTACTAAAGGTATAGCTTCTTAAAAGTATAGTTCCTTTAAGCGTTTGTTTGTACCATATCTTAGTCATGCATTAGTTGAGCTTGAATCTTTCGTTAATAACTATCGATGAATTCAAACGGTTCAGTACGGCATGATGATAAAATCGCCGATATGTTCCTTACAGTCTATTGATGTAAAGCGGAACTAGCCACCATAACCAACCAAAGTATGGACGCACAGCACGTAGCTCGTCAGGAATCGTCCAGCAATTTAACTGAGCACCAGCCCTAGAAAAGTGCAGTGTGCACCATCCAGGGCCAGACAAGAAACCCCATGCTTCCAGGAAGCGAAGCCAACAGTAGGATGAAAGAATCTCGAAACAGTTTTAATGCTACCGCTGTAAAGATGATTAAAGGATGAAAAAAATAAATGTTTCTTCGACGAGAACTTGAACGGAGCGGAGACTGGAGATATTAGTGATGTTGTAGAGGAGCATAATTGCAGTGATGCTTGAATTACGCAGACATCTCGCGAGCGTAACGAGTTCCAAAGTTTGGATGAAAGGATGACTCTGTGTGGAGGTGAAGTTGGCATGATCGTTTGATCTTCATCTCTCCTGCTTGAATACTGCAAAGGTGTCAATAAAGTGAAGAGGAAAACAAATTGATTAAAGATACGATTTTGAAAGCATTAGTAGCTGAATATTATTGGTCATCCCCAAACTGTTTGTGACATAGATGAATGGCGGCCTTACAAACATAAGGTTGAGAAGCTTGTCTGAATAAATCCATCAATACTGTCAATGAATAGTTTCAAAATAAATGTTTTTTGCTAATCGGTATAATCGTGCACACTTCTGAAAACTGCATAAGAAAAGCATGTTTATAACACGAACGCATCGATTGAACTGAGTAAGAAACGAAACCACCACAGCCATTAGTGATGAAAGTTGCGCTTGTTTGTTGTGCACGTAACCCGATGCGAATCGGCAGCAGCATCGCACCCCGTTCGGCTTATCCGCTGCGAGCGCCGGTACGATCGGTCGGCAAAGTGCATGCATATTTGAAAAGTGACGCAAATAAACTACTGAAACATTTTCCCCGCTGCCTGGCGGGGCGCTTGGGGACCAACAGGAGCGACAAGAGAACCGGGTGTTTGATTACTATTTGGCGAAAACTTCTCACTCTCAGCTTCCTAACTTAATACCGAATGCAAATTGAACTTTTGCGTCGAATGGCGTGCATTGATCGCTCCGGGCACTCCATGAAGTTACTGTGCACACGTGTTTGTGTGCGTGTGTGTGCGTGTCGTAAATTCATTACAACAGTGTGTGTTGGAAGGGCAAACACGAGAGAGGAGGATCACGAACAAAATCAACCCTGGAGCTATGCTACAGCACACTAACAGACAACTGTGTCCGGGTCGAGGTCTCCGGTTCCGGTGCCAGTTTTTGGTGACATTTTGAAGCATCGGCAGCAGTCTGTCCTGGGCAAAGGGGCAGTGTAGGAGAACGCATTCACAAGTTGTTTGTTACCCAAGGATGTGTTCTAGTTTTCCACGTTGGTACGTATGGAAGTGCGATCTCTATCCGATGCAAGTCGGCCCGCTGCAGGTGAAACAAAAGGATCACCACACATGCATCCGCTCGATGCACACTTCGTACGCCAAACATACATTATCCCGAACAAGCTCAATCAAACCTTGCCCTGGCTGAAGAAAACCGTCCCATCGGCTTGGGTTAGCGCATGAAGCGCGGAAGAAGGTTCGAAAACCAGGACAGCGGTACAGCGTACAAAGGCATGCGGTGTTACTTTCCTCGCTCGCTGTTTTTCGGTACAGTTCGGAACAGCAAAAACGAGGGAAAAAAGGCCACGAACCATCATGGTTCGTGGTGCCAACGTGTGTTTGAAATGGAATTTTTAAATTGTTCAATTTTAATTAAGTTTCGAGAGGCGAGTGAGCAACGAGTGCTTTCAAAAAACCGTGCCCTGGCTGCCTGTCTGTGCACACACATACATCCTGGTAGTGTGTGTGTGTCGAAAAATGTGCGATTTTATAAATGGTTTAATTAGGTCAGGGCGGCCAGAAACAGGATGTGTTGGATTAGTGTGCAGGCGGGTAGGTAGGATGGGCGGGGCACGCAGCGGAAACGATGGAAAGAAGAACCAAAAAAGCGTTCCCCCCATGAGAAAACTTCCGGGAAAAACGGTACCGGAACGTTTGGTGGGTGTAGAATGTTCTGCTTTGTTTTACTTTTTCTCTTTCTCTCTCTCTCTCTTTCCTTCTCTTTCTTTCTTCTTCTTTTATCCCCTCTTCCTCGTCAGAGCGTCGGCTCTCTCTCTCTCTCCCCCCTCAGGAAGCTCGTACTGTTTGTCCACCGCCGCCCCGGATGGAGTGTGAACTGCCGGAACGTGCCTCGGAAGCAAAGCGATATCTGAACCATGGCGTGGCTTTCTCTCAAGTGTTTTCCTCCACCCCACATGGGCGCCTGTATCGCAGGCAACTCCTTTCGCAGCAAGCGCTGGGAATTGGTTGTTTTCGGTTGTGGATGTGAGTTTTTGGGGGGTGTAAAGTACGCAGCCACTTGTGATGTTGTGTGCCCAAAGCTCCGGGGGGTGGGGGGGGGGGTGAGGAGGGGCACTCGGAATTAAGTTACGCGCTGGCGTGGGGGGGGGGGGGGTGCGGTTTGGCTTACGCTGCGCTTTGTTTGTTTCCGGGCCCTGTTCGCTCCCCTCTCTTGTCCCAGCTGCTGCCGCTCTGCTGGAGATTGGAAGATTGGTGATGGAAGAGTTTGCCAGCCAGCACAACACGGAGCGAGTTGTTTTAAATGTGTTGCAAAGTGGCACGGCTCGGTCTTTTGTGCGAAATGGTTCGAAAATTTGTGGCTTGGTTTTGCTAGTTTTGCTTTGGCCAACTATCGTGGCATGCCGGGTGTGTGTGTGTGTGTGTGTGTGTCTGCGGCATGCTAAACTACCGCTTCGATGTGCTTCAGCATACTAGTACGCTTTGGATCCGTTGTTTCGGCTTTGGATCCTTCGGAGAATTTGTGGCGGAGCAAAACAGGCGGAGAAATGTTTGCTCCCCCTCCCCCCCTCCCCCCCGGTTCAAAGTAAAGATCGCCGGAATGAGTTTGCAATTCGTTTTAATCTTGTTACATCCTCCAAAACAAAAGATGAATTCCGAGAGGTTTCATTTTGGTTGCTTCTTTTAAATGACCAGCCAAACTGTTTAGCAAAAGGTAATTAAAATACGCCCCAGATCTGGCGCAAGAAGTAAGATTTTTTTTTATAATTTTTTGTTGTTGTTGTTCAAGCAACCTCTCTCTCTCTCTCTCTCTCTCTCTCTCTCTCTGCGCTAGAATGCGGCCGACTGTATTGGTTCATCACTGGACTATTCTAACTTAAAAAAACCACGCTTCACTTTCTCTCTTTCTCTCTCTCGTGCACCAACAAAACACAACACGCACACACATACATACCAATGCTCAATCATTTATTCAACGGACGCCACATAAACGGAGCCTAATTAAGTTGCCCATAAAACGTGCCCCGGTTGCTCCGTGGTTCCCAGTTCGAATGGCCATAACTTTTTACAGCAACCGTTAAGCCGCTGGAGGGCCTGGAGGAGAGTGAGAGGTAAAAAAAAAGAGAGAGATGCCACTTCCGCCCAACACACCTCACCAAAAATGCCAGATGTTTCAACCGATAGGTTGTGCCTGGTCGGAGGTCGGGCGGGCAGGGGCTTGCCCTTAAGCCTTCACAATTTGTGGTGAGCCACGTTTAAAGAAGCCGCCCGGACACAGCAGCAGCCCGCCACACTGCCACACGGTAAAGAAAATCAGGATAAACAACAAAATAAAGTGAAGAAACTCGTTCGAATTTTCCTCCTTTTCCGGGATACGGGCGGTAACGTCTTCACCGCCGCACAGGCAGCTTGCGCCTGTGTGTTACATCTCCATCGCTTGTGCCGTTCTCGTGCCGTACCGTCGTTACGGAAAGTACGCTGAAGCACGTGAGAAAAATAAAAGTTTGTGCGATGCAGACCTGCCCGCTCCTGCAGGGTGTGCAGCGTTCCGATCTGTGGGGAGAATAGTGCTTTTCGGGGTTCGATTTTCAAACACTCTCTCGCACACACACATACTCACACACTCTATAGACGATCGGTGGAAGGTAAATTAACGTAGTAAATAGCTTTCCGAACCGAGAGTCCGCACTAATGCCCATTACGGATTTGGATGGGTTGTGGGTAGGGCCTTCCCGGCGGCCGGTGTGCTTCCATGCCGTGCCGTACGCGGGCGTGGGTTGCGGTTCCGGTTTGTTTAAACGGTGGGCGGTCTCACGTGTTCGTGCGCGGCTGGGAGAGGGCTGTATGGCTGCTCCTGGCACCGAAGAAGCTGTTGTTCGGTGTATGGGCCCACGCGGAATTGGAGCAGCTTATTTTTCTGTTCGTTCCGTTTGCTGCTTTGCTGTGAAATTCGATAGTGAAGATTGGAGGATATCGTGTTGATGGGCATGGGAAAGGTTGAAGGAATTACAGGCCGAAATATGAAGCACGTGGTTCGCTTTATGGAATCCAAAGCATAATTCAAACGTGAACTTAAATCGATTAAGCATTTTGTAAATAAAGGAAACAGCTTGATGTTTATGAACAAAGAGGTGTTGATGATCATTTATTGAATTGTTGTATTTGGACGCTTGATGGTGTGTATGCTAGCAATGAGCATTTCTAATAAAATATCTCATAACCTGTCATAAAAATACAAAATTATGATATAAATGCAGACGAGCTCGAAAACATATTTAAAAAAATATTGCTTATAAGTACATATCATGAATCGGGAAATCAATGTAAAAGCGCATGAATTGAACCTTGGTTGAGTTTCTAGTAGCTAGTTAATTTCGTCAGGTTACAGGGCTGTGCAATTAAATTTTTACGATCCCCGTAAAAACCGAAACTAAAACTATACTGATCCTGACACCAATACTTCACCCAATATTTAAATATCCTGGTTCAAATCTGCACATAACCAAATGCCGGTCCTGAAGCTGATATTAAATCCATGACGGTCCTGAAACCTGCCATGAACCAATACTAGTCCTGGAGCCGATTATGAGCCCACACCGGTCCTGGAATCTATCATAAACCCACACCTGCCCTGGAGCTGATCATGATCCCATACCGGTCCTGGAACCTATCATGAACACATACGTGCCCTATATGAAAATTATGCTTATAATTCTGCATTAGTAAATAGTTCGTACTCCTAGCACTACGTGATTATATTTCTTGAATTTGCTTTATTCTATTGTCACTCGTTTGACGTACTTTGGGTTTTACAACATTATATTTTACTAGCTGGCCCGACAAACTTAGTTATTCAAAAAAAAAAAAATAAAAAAATAAAATATTTCATTATTGATTTGTTACTTGGGATAGTTATATCGTGCCCGTATCCCCATCAGGATCCGATCATCGAGTGTAAACCGCCAGGCACCTCACACCAAGTTTTTAAGTCTAAAAACCTATTCTCATATCACCATAAGGTGTGTGCAAAGTTTCGTTGAAAATGATCCAGCCGTTTCGGAGGTTGCTCGCAACAAACACCGTGACACGAGATTTTTATATATATAGATATTTCTGCCGCGTGTCGTGCTCCTCGTGTGGGTCTCGTGAAAGTGAACAAGGATCGGCGCAACCGATCCTTTTCAACCTCGCAACTATCTAACACTCTGACCCTATGTTTCCGCATGTCGGCTGTTTTCAAGACTGTTTCCGATTGCTTCGACTTCGACATCTCAACTCAGTGCTTCAAGGAACGTCTCCGGCTTCTGCCGTGGCCGCAGTGAATTGCGATACAAATTTTGTTGATGCCATGTTTTTTTTTAATATACTGTTAATTAGGCCATACGGCCCGTTGAAGATTAAACAATAAATAATAATAATAATAATAATAATAATAATAATAATAATAATAATAATAATAATAATAATGCCGGTCTCGTAGTACAGTCGTCAACTCGTACAACTTAACAACATGCCCGTCATGGGTTCAATCCCCAAATAGACCGCGCCGCCATACGTAGGACTGACTATCCTGCTATGGGGGGGAATCAATTAGTCACTGAAAGCCAAAGCCCACAAGTGGGTACAGGCAGGCCTTGACCGACATGGGTTGTTGAGCCAAAGAAGAAGAATAATAATAATAATAATAACACTACTACTGTTACTATATAACCTATCGCTAAAAACGCCTATTACAGGGTTCGCTCGGTGAGTTTGGCAAGGGGTGCTGATTGCGTTTGGCGCTAGGAGGCGCTAGTCACTACAATTCTTATAAACTTGCCTGTATGATTTCCTGTCTGATAAAACACTCCTATCTTCACCCTTTGGTTTGTATGATTGATCACAGATTTTTTCTAAACGACTCCTAGGCTTATGCTGTACCTATATTTCATATCTTCCATTGTGCTCTTGCGATGAATCCATCAAAATTTGCAACATCAAATGATTAAATTAGGCGACAATAAATAGATTTTACAATGCGCGAGCAGTGAATTATTATTTAAATCTTAATAAGCTATCTAAATAATGTTATCTTTTTATTGAGAGACGTTAGGGTGTTTCAGAGTTCAGCAAAGAAAAGGGACATTGGTTATAGAATCTTACACTCAATCCACGGGTGATTTTGAGCAATTGGCTAATGAATTGGCACTAACAATATTTAACAGTTGGTCCTATGGAACAGTCGTCATGTCCTACGGCACTTTGCTCGAAAAACGCTTATTCCGTGTATGGAAAGGACCAAACCTACCATACTCTGAACAGTATATGTGTGTATGAAAAAGGCACTTTGTTAATAAATTCTAAATTTTATTGACTACCAGCACAGCAAACTTCATATTTCCGTTTAAGAAAAACACCCTTAATGTTATTTTAATGGAATAAATCCACCAAAAGACAACCAGATTCAAGGATTCAATTTATAATAAATCTTGTTAATTCAAGAAGATATTGAATTCAACCAGTGGCTCAATAATAATTACAACACAATGTGCCCATCGCATTTTAAAAGCCCCTGACTCAATCATAAATTCTCTCAATCTGCTGGTGTGTGTGTGTGGTAGTTAAATGGAAAGCTCACACTACAACACTGGTTGATGCACCCCAGCTAGCCAATCCAATAAAGTCCTATTAACACAGAAATGATAGAAATGATCATCACAATTCCTCACAGACACACTCGCCCGCAGAGTGGGTTGTCTGGCAGCACTAAAATTTAAGTAAAATTAGACAATATTCGACAGCGGGTGCGCCTCTGCTAGCGTTCTTTAAACTCCCTTCTTTATGGCAGTAAGCATTAACACACAAAAACTTGAAGAGGAAAAAAAGGCACCAAATCGAAACGACTTCCGCATACCAGCACATCAGTTCGGTTTGAGCTGGTCCCCATCCCCCGGACTAGTCTGAAAGAATTCGAATGTGCTTGAAATTTGTGCAGGCCCTTAGCTCAACAAGCATCCCTCCTTCCAACGGCACCGCCCCTACTACAGCCGCGAAACTGCGAAGGAGAAGAGCAGAAGCGGAAAGCTGTAGAAACCACGGGAAGCAAAAACGAAATTTGAATTTCTAATTTTGTTACTTCACTGTCGTGGCGGCTGGTGTCAGAACGAAATGCCAATACTTGTCTCCGGGGGCGCTTGCAGCCCCGAAAAGGGTTCCCCTTTTCCGACAACGACACAAGGGAGCGCTGCGTCTCAAGGGGGGCGGTGCGCACTCTAATGGTGTAATTTACCTTACATTACCCATCATTGTACCGCGCGCGTCCGGTATTTGTGTTGTGTTTTCTTTTCGGTGCCTTTTTTTCGGCTTGGTGTAGCATGCGAACACCGCAACACTTTTTTTGCCCACCAAATTCGAAAAACAATGGAAATGGGATAAGGCAGGAAAACATTGGGTCACGTGAACCGGGGCCCTGAATGCTGGAACGATTGGCAGTGCGGTTCACGCTGAGTGTTTAATTGAATGGGCTGTGCGTTTGTGTATGGTGGCTGCTGCTGCTTTTTTTCCTGCCCGTGGGTTTCGCCAGGACTCGGTTTAATGATAAATTGCTGTACAATGTACAATAAATGGAATGGAATTGCGTTAAAGCAGCAGCATTGTGCGTGTGTGTGTGTGTGGCGAGTTAATTTTTCTCCCTTGTGTTGTGCCGTTCAGCTGGCAAAACCTCATTCATTCAGGCATCCGCGCCTAACCGCGCTGCACGGCACTCACGCCACCCAGTGTGCTCCTTTTTGGTCACTCACATTCTAGAAAAGGCTCTCGTTCTCTCTCTGGATTGCTGACGCTCCCGCGAAAGGTGATGAATCCGTTTTATGAATCGAATTCGGAAACTTGTTGAGAACGAGCCATCGAGCAACAAGCACACTAAGCTGCTTTATGAAGACACGCACACACGCACACACACTTACACCAATCTGATGGAGGCTGTAACGCACACCGCGACACAATGACCATCCCCAACCGAGCTGCCTTTGTGACGTTCAGCACGCGCGCATCCGGTGTATGGAGTTTAGGGCACCGTCGGACGTGCCGTTTTTCTCTCTCTCTCTCTCCGCTCTCTGGCTCGCGCCGAAGCTCTGTCGGGCGCCGTGTTCGGGTCCGGTCACACGCTCGTACATCCGGGCCGTGGCGCAGGTGCAATCGAGCTCGCAGAGCGGGACGCACCGGACAGCGACAGCGTGGTCGTGCGAAAAGGTGGAACCATTGGAACGGCCGATAAGGGCTGTGTTGCTCAGTACTAAAAACCCACCCGTCCCCAGGAGCGCGTGTACTAAAAGCCCTGCCGAACGCTTGTCTGACAGCCCGAGCCCGAGGGTGTGGGCAAGGAAAGGGGAGGGAGGCTTTGGTGCGGGTTTAGCAGCGCGATGGGAGCGCGTCCTTGTCGTCTGGCGTGGTCCGTGTCCCGTGATCGGGTGCGACCTAATGCCCGACTTCCGAAATGGCCACGGAAGCCACACCACCGTCCAGCTAGAAGAGATAAAGAGAGAGAGAGAGACAGTGTGTGAGCGAGCATCTTCGTATTGTGTGTGTGTGTGTGTGTGTGTGTGTGTGTGTGTGGAGCGTCGCTGTTCGGGCCGGGAGAGTCCCTCGCACTACGGGAGCCCGACAATCGCGCTTCCCGACACCCGATCGGCCCTGGTCGGGCTGTACGGACTTCGGTCACGAAAAACCAGGGCTAACCCAGTGCTGGCAGCATCACTCCGGGAGCTACCGTCCCAGTTGGTGTTCCGGTTTAGAGTCGTGCTGTTGTTTTTTGTATAGATTTGTTACTTAATGCTTTAAATATATCTATATATATACATATACATATATGTGTGCAGTGAGGGTATACTTTTGCTTTAACCATTTTTCACGGTCGAAATCGGCGTATCGGCGAATCAAGTGAGCCTGTGTGTTAAATGTGTGTGTGTGTCCGTGTGTGTGTGTGTGTGTGTGCGTGGATGTGCGTGACTGTGCGTGTGTTGCTGTGAACCGTTGAACAAACGCGAGGGAAAACTTCCAGTGCCAGTGGCAGCTACTGGGAAACAAAAGGAATGGGAGTGTACTGGAAAATGTGGCAAAGTGAAAAGGAAAAAAACGTCCCACACACACACACATATACACACACGCGCAGTTCTTAGGCTCGTGCTCAAACGAGGGTAATACAAAAGAAAGAAAAGAAAAGCATACATTTTCACCTCCCCACAAAACAGTGCGTTAGGAGTGCGTTGCACAAGCAAACGACCGCAGCTTTGGGTTAAACCATTTCGAGGCAAATTGGACCGGTGCTCAGCCTTTGCTCGGGTGTCGGGTACCGAAGAAAGAAAAGAAAAGCGCTGAAGCGCTCACTTGTGCCATAGCCACAGCTCGTCCGCAGCAAGGCGACCCGCAAACGAGCTGCCTGAACTGCGTGCGTGCGTGCATGCGTGCGCGTGTGTGAGTGAAAGCGACCTAGTGTGCGTGTGTGCTTGTGTGTGTGAGAGAGAGAGAGGGAGAAAGAAAAAAAGAAGAAAGAACTATGAATGGGCAACCTGCTTCCACAGGGTCCCGGTTGCCCGGACTGTTTGGACGGGGCCATTGAATTGAGATGGCGATGCTGCCGAGCTCTCTCGCAGCGTGGCAGCGTGTGGGAGGGCAAACGGAGTGCGTGTGAGTGCGAAGTGCTTTTCCCCGGGGTGTCCTCCTGGAAGAAAGGACCGTGAAAAATGAACGTACATGTGTGTGTGTGAGTGTGTGTGTATCTCGGGAACGTACAGTAGTACGCACAGGTGTTGAAGAGGGGTTTTTTTCTCGCTTGCACAGGGAAAGGAAAGGAGAAGAGAATGATGGGGATGAGAAACAGCTCAGACAAAGCGTACAGTGTGTGGCAGAGCCAACGGTGCAAACGGGCAACAGTGTAGGGTTTCGCATTCGATGAGGATACATTTTTCATTGAAATATGTGATTTTTCTACAATACTTCATACCTCCGTTTGAGAAAAAACTACGCCGAAAAGTATGTGCATAATGTATTAAAATCGATGAGAAGGATTGCTTGTACGCATAATGGTGTTAGCAAATTGATACTCACACTCCAAGGGCATTTTTTGCGAACGTATTGAAGCAACCAGTGTGCCAGAGCGGTGTTGTTCGACACCGATGGAGACGCCTGGTAGGTCACCGATAGAGAGTGGCTGCGTACTTGCTCGGTTATTGTGAAATAAACTTGCTCTTTGTAGCAGAAAATGGTCTCAATTAGTAACAATTATAGCAAACGTTTGAAAAGTGTTCACTCAAACGTTACAAGGGCAAGTCGTACTGTTCACACTATTTTTTTGGGGGGAATTTATAGATATTTCATTACTGGCAATGTAATCTAAACGGTTTAGTGATGTGTATGTGTGTGTTTTTTCCCCTTCTTTCATTTGCTTTTCTCTGCCTCCCCTAGTACAGCATTTGTGGAATTGCTCACCGCCGATCCACCTCCTCACACCCACGCACCATGGTGAGAATGCTAGTGCGAGTGATTTAAGTGGGTGTGAGCGAAAACAACAAAAAAAAAAAGTAAAAAGTGAGTGAGAGCGAACGTGTATGAGTAGAAAAAAAGTGTGCGTGTGTGTGTGCGTGTGGCGAGCGAAACCGACAGGCAAAAAGGCTACGGTCGCGTGAGAGCGGTGAGAGTGTGAGTGTAATAAAATTAGTAGCCCTTACCAACAAGTGTGCTCCCGCGGGTGGTTTTGCAACAAACGCCAAAAAAGGGGCCAACAGAAAGCCACGGGAAAAAGAAAGAAAATCTGCCCCAACAAAAAAGTGCTCGACCAAAAAGGGCAAACAAGCAGCAGCAGCAGCAGGGGGAAAATTATTGAAACCCACTAACAAGTACAGTCCGCGGGAAGCCCCCGTTTGCACGTTTCGACCGACCGGATACGGATCCGATTCCTTCGAACGTAGCAAGCATGAAGGACGGTTGGAAATTACGAAACCAGCAGCATCCGCCGACCGGAGTGACCTGCAGTGAGTGTGCGAGAGCGGGCTGAGTGAGACCGCCGAAACATCCTTGGGAAGATGTGTGTAGCCGCGCACCTTCGCGAAAATTCTTCCCCTCCGCTGCTTGGGCTGGCGTAAAAAGTGCAGCATCCACGCGCGGCTGGCAACGTGATTGCGTGTGAAGGGCCAGCGATCGAGATGATTCGAGTGACCGTGGTGAGCCTAGCGAACGACTGCTTTGTGCTGAAGGAAACAGGTAGCCCCAGCCTGTGAGTTTGATCGTGTCATCGCGAGTGAGTGTGTGTGTGTGGGCGCGTGTATTTGTGCGTTTGAGTGTGCAAATGTGGCCACTTTGTTGAGCAGCGCGCCACCGGACGCCGTAAGCAGTTTGCGTGAGGGCACGAGGTGAAGCATAAAAGAGGGCGACTGCTGCTCACCTGCTGGGTGAATGTGAGTGAGTGAGTTTGGGGCTGAGTTTGGTAGTGAGTGTGGCATTGAGCGAGTGAGCCGTGAACGGGTGCGTGCGTAGTGCGAGTGAGCCTGTGCGAGAGGATACAGTGAGACCGGAGCTGCTGGGAATCGTGCGAATCGGCGTGAGCCGTGATAGTGCCACCAACCACACTGCTCGCCCAGCTGGGACAGGGCAGCGCTAACCTTCCGAATGGTCACCAATGGCTGGGAAGTGTGGCGGTAAGCAACATTTGCTGCAAAAGGTAATAATGAGATGATGTGTTTTTGGTAGAAGAAACAGTTGAGCCAAGCACTCCTGGTTTATAATGAAAATATCACTCAATGAATGTTATTGATATTTGTTTGTTAAAATAATGATGGTTTGGGGCTTATAACAAACATATTATAAGTGTAGTTTCCTCTACAACAATCATATATGAGAAGCTATTTGAAAGGATATTCGACATTTTTATCATTAAGTTATTTCCAGCAAGGGTTTCCAATTACTTTCCTCACTTTTAAAGTTATTTATATTAAAATTTCAACCGCTTGTAGATTCAATTTGAAAGGTTTTCATTATTTCACGTAATTTTCCTTACCCTTACTCTTATCATTTAGTACAACGACCGTTCGCACGGAGTCGTTCGCATAGGAGCATTCGCATTCGGTTTCTTACCATTTTTTCTTCTTCTCTTGCTTCTGTCTGTTGCTCGATGCCCTTGCCAATGTGTCTCCTTTGCTGGGATGTAGAACAAAAGAACAGCGTTTTGAAATCACGGCCACCCCCACAAATACACCCACACACACATACAAGCGCAACGAGGAAAGCACGTACGATTCTGGCCAATGCTGAATGCTCTACTAACACCATTACCCACTGATTATGGTTGTCTGCCGTGTACTGGTTGCTGGAAGGAGTTAGGAGACTTTGTGTGCGCTATGTTTGAAGATGTAATAAAATGAAGGAATTTCTCAAGAATTTCTCAAATATTAAATATTAGAAAGATTTAGAAGATTCAAATTCCAGTTAGAAAGATAGATTCAATATTAAAGGTAATTGGAAAATATAAAAAGGTTGACATTGTTTTGTACTTTACTTATCTGCATCTAATTAGAAGACTAACATTATTGGATTCCACTACTACGCGCTTTTCTCGTTGCTGTCACTTAATGTTATTATCTGTCAAAATAGTTAATCATTGATAACAAACCTTCGATACAAGATGTTAATGTTACAATATTTAAGTTTTATTCATTTCTTAATTCGTATCCTAACACTTATCGGCCTCAATAAGAGAAGTTTGAGAGTTTCTAGCAGATTGCGGTTGATAGAAAATAATGAAATGTCTGTCTCATGAATCGCTAATGAACGCTTCGTCCCTCATGAACACCTCGACCGAAATGAACGGTCCCTATTTCGCTCCGTTGATGCATGTGTATGCGTGTTGAATTTTTCCCCCCATTTTTCCCTTTGCGCGTTCAACACACTCAAACCTCGCACACATACAGTGCTGGGCAATCGAGTTGCCGAACGATGTGTTGCCGTTTCTGTGTTGTACTACCTCAACACCAACGTAATTCTGTAGGGACCTGAGGCCGAAGCTGTGTGAGTTTCTTTTTTCCGATCATTCCGATCCTGGTTGAAAACTCCAGGCCCCGCCGTCAGACCGTGTGCTAGGGCGACGGAGCGCTGGGAAAAGAACGCTTGCCGAACGATTATCCGCTCTCTGTGGTAGTGATGGTGAGCTGGCTTTGTGCTTTCCCTATCCACTTTCGCCCCCCTTTTTTTTGCCCCATCGTTGGCCGTCCCGATCGTCGGTTCGTGCTGCCTCAATCACCACCATCGCACCATGTGAGAACAATGAAACAAGTGAAAATTTGTCCTTCAAAAGTGCGTTCTTTAAACCTGTCACCCAACACTCCCCAGTTAACCTGCCACAGACGTTCCCATTCCCTTTCAAGATACTAGTTTTTTTTCACCTGAATGTGTGTGTTTTTTTACGTTTACTTATTTTGACTATTCAGTCTTACATCATTAGCAGATTTTGTGAGTGTTATTTTGCGAGTATTGTGTGTGTGTGTGTGTGTGCCTGTTAGCTAACAGCTTTTCATTTGCTGTGGTCGGGATTTGCTTCGGCTTCGTTTTTGGGGCTTGTGTAGGCGGTAAATGAGCTCCACGGCACTCTCGCGAGGGAAATGCCCGAAATCTGTGAGTGAGATGCCGCCTTTCCTTCACCTGCAGTCGTCGTTATCCTGCCTCAAGGAGGCGTTGTGCAGTTTGACAGTGAGGAGGACGTTTTGATTTATTTCACTCCACAATGCCATCTTGTTGCTCTGTTTTTCACTCTTTAGCACATTTTGGAAATTTATAGAACTAATAAAGTGCTAACAGTATTCTAAGACACACTTTGTCGCAGTATAATATCGGCTTATATAAATGTATATTTTTAATTTAAAGCAAGTGATTAATCATTCATCATCTTTGCTTATGAATATAAGATGTAATGGACCACAAAGCACGTTTACCCAATGTCATCCCCATTATCATGATAATATTAGTCAAGCTTTGCGCAATTGCCTGAACCTAATGTGCCAGAAAAGTGAAATATATAGCTCCAACTTATACTTTATAATGAAATAAATACTTTACTATTAAACGTTTAAAAATTAAACGTCATTAACGTTAAAACGCGTGGTAAGCTTGTGAAACGAAACATTAAAGCGCTTTGAGCAAATGAAGCTATTTTCATCCAAATTCTATGGTTACTTTTCTGAACGTGTAGTGATTTTACCTCACTACAACGATTGTATATCATTAATTCACGTCCATTTAGAAAGACGTACTGAATATAACGATTTAGTAGTAATACATGGAAATGATTTCGTATTAACGTTGACTAATGATCTATCATTAAGGCAGTTTAATATGCTGCTTTTTAGTAAACAACAAGGCATATGTTGTGCCTGCAGTATCCTACGGATTTCTACGTGGCCTAGAAGTTTCGAAAGTTGTTATAAAAAATAATTTTTATTAATTTGCATGCGTAAAAAGTTTGCGTGTGTTGTAAACGTTTTTAATTATTTGGATTTGTAAGTGTTGTTTCATTTTAACTTCTTCTTTTGGCTCAACAACCGTTGTCGGTCAAGGCCTGCCTGTCCTTGGCTTTCAGTGACTTATTAATCCCCCATAGCAGGATAGTCAGTCCTTCCTATGGCGGCACGGTCCATATGGGGCTTGCACTCACGACGGGCATGGTATTAAGTCGTGTGATTTGACGACTGTTCTGCGTGACCGGCCTTACAGGGTTTCCCCCGATTTATTTGCTTTGTTCCCATCAATTTTTGGTGGGTTCCCATATTTTTTTGTTGCGTTCCTACGATTTTTTGGCTTTTTCCCACAATTTTTTGGTCCAATTGTATTGATATCCAATCGGAAAATACCAATAAATTATGGGAACAAACCAAAAATCTATGGGATACGATCAAAAAATCATTGAAACTGACCAAAAAATCGTGGGAAACCCTGTAGTGACACCAACATGACTGCTCTCTTAACTCTTTCCGTAACCGTATTTTCTTCGTACTTCTAATTCTCTTTAATTCTGCTTTTTAGTTTTCATTTACTCTCTTTTTTCATTAAGTTTATGATAGTCTCTACGCTCTACCTGTGTTTTTTTTTCTTTTATGTTTTGCTAGGTCAAGACTAGTTTAGATAGGCTAAGTTTTTCATGAATGATTTTGTTTATTTGTTAGTATTTAATTAGTTTTAAGTCTGTTTTATTTAGCCTTGATGGCGGATATTGGATTAAATAAATGAAATGAAATGAAATGAAATGAAAACAACCAACCAACAATCTGGGGCTAATTTCCTTTAGTTACTGTTAGTTCAAGGTGTACTTTTTATCAAAATTAAATTAAAAGGGTTATCTTTTTTGTTATTTGAAGATTTACTATTCCAACCTAATACAAGTTGAGAACTGGAAGCATAAACTCGCGAAAGCTCTGCTCAATAACATCCGTAACTCAATTCCCAAGATGAGGATGATGATGGTGATGATGGTTATACTACCAACACAGCCTCTGCCCACCCTCTGTGCTGCTTCACTAATACTTGTTAGGTCACACAAATTCAATAACGCACAGCTCCCCGTTCGGAGCGAATCAGGAACCGATTAATTAGTGGACGAGCCCGGTACAATTTATTTCCCTCATAAATACCGCTTACTCAATCAGTGCCACCCAATACAGAATCGGTCAACTAGGTTAGTTATGAATCACAGAAATGGTTCTGTGGTTTACCGGTCGTTCTCTAGTACTGGCGGGTAAAAAATATACAAACACAATATATATCACTCCCGTGGGACTCACCACGACCGACAGGATTTATGAAAACAGTCTGGTTTCAGTAAACCAACCAATAGCAGCAACAACAAAAACCATCCCAGCATCGTGTCGATCACCTACCTCTTCGGAATGCATATTGTTGCGCGTCACTTTGCATCCCGAACACGTCCAGTCATTCGTGTATAATTTTGTCAGCCAGAAGAGCGCACCGGGTTTTCGGGTTGTCGCCCGTCCGTGGTACGTGCTCGGAGCGGCTTTTTCTTGCTGTCAAGTTTCCATTACGTACATTACCAGTTGATGGTTAGCTTCACGAGCTTCGGGTAGGGCTTGGAAGGGTCTCCAGGGTGGGTGGGTCACTGTTGCGCGTTTCCGCATTCTGCAAAGCGCGCCCGTGTACCCCGTGTCACGTGACGGGTGCCGTTTTATTATCATCCGTTTTTTTTTTCTCGTTCTGCTGCGTGAGTTTACTTTCCCGTTTTGTCTGTCTGCCTAACTGCCGCTGCTACTGCTGCTGCTATTTGCATGAGTATGCAAATTCTTTCGCCCTACCCGTACCCGGTAGCCGGAAACAGGAAGCGTGTTGAAGGGCACTGACGGTCCCACGCGCCGCCAGGGAAAAGGGGCTTAGATCAGATCATCTTCGGAGGCTTTGGCGGCGTCCTTGGCAGACGAACGGGCGGCTTCTTGTTGCTCGGGGCTGACAAATTTCACGGAATCATGCCGTGAGATTGGAGTTTCCTGGAAGCAACAATGCGCGCTGGAAGGGTAACAGAGGAGGAAGGTTTTTTTCAGGTTATTGGAAGTGATTTTTTAGACAGAAGAAAAGATGCAGTTTGCATTACAAGAGTTGAATGCTAGCCGAACTGTGAATTAGTATTAAATCACATTGCGTTGCGGTATGTGTCATTCGTTCGATAATCAATACTTCTTATGCTGTGACGCCTAAATGTATGCACGGTTATTGCTTCTAGTTTATTATGTACCTTTTCTTCTTTTAAAAATCATGGATAAAAATGACAAAACAACATTTTATTATCTGTAAATAACACAGTAAGTAACAATGTTTCATCTATAATAAAGCTTGGAAAGTTTGTCTTTCCTTTACGAAAGCTTTTCATAATAAATTAAATAAATCAAAAACATACACTTAGGCGCTTAGTAGATCGTCTAATACCTAATGGCCAAGAGTGCATTATTTATACAAGAAATATTACCATATAGCGTTAGGATTAGACCTATACTATGTGTGTTTTTAATAATTGTGCACCAATACCAGATGCATATTAATATTTCGTCAATCATGAATACATTATGAACCTTAATTTTAGACAGCTTTAGAGCGCTTGCGATAGTGTTTCGCTAGTCAAATAATCCTTTTTATTATATCTCTTTC
Source organism: Anopheles coluzzii (assembly GCF_943734685.1). Classification (NCBI taxonomy): domain Eukaryota; kingdom Metazoa; phylum Arthropoda; class Insecta; order Diptera; family Culicidae; genus Anopheles; species Anopheles coluzzii. The sequence goes on along the minus strand of NC_064671.1, from coordinate 13,272,061 downwards.
TCTCTTTATCTCTCTCTCTCTTTCTCTCTCTCTCTCTCTCTCTCTTCCTATCTCACCCTCACTAATATGCATTGGTTTGCAAACTCGATCGATTGGTATCAATGCAACACTGGCTCATAAATGATTGATCAAAGTGTGATGCATCCACAGCTGCCCGAGGGAGCGTGTTAACTTTTGACCATTTATGCCACGCCCAAGTTTTTGTGCAAAAACCCGTGCAAAAAACATTTGAAATTTTGTTGAGCAAGCCAACCTCCCCCAAAAAAACAACATAACAAAAAACACAAACAACAACCTCAAGCCTCATGAAACCATGTGCCATGTTCGGCAAGCTGGCGCTGACGCTTTGGCTAATGTTTTGCTGCTGCAGTTGCAATAATAATTACGAAGAGCCTTTTTTTTGGTTGGTGTTCAACACTTTGCGTACGGATGCACTGCTGCTGGCGGCATTCGGTATTGCTGGTGCATAATTAATCACGCTGCACCGAACGTAAACCAGCGCGCGGTGGTTTTACCCTGCAAACCGCTGGCTGGTCGGGCCGGAGCAGGGGGGAATTAAAAATTGATACAAATCAATTAGGAATGTTTTGTAGGTTCTGGGTAATAGATTCTGCTCGCATCTCAGTGGCTAGGTCCCTAGGTGGCTGACGGTGGCTTGAGCTGGGCTAAAAGAACACAACCCAAATCGCTTTCAACCACAATCAAGTTGTGGGACCATCTTCACAAAGCAGTATATGTTTGCATGAACAAATGCTTTCCACAAATGCTTATGCTGCGCCCCTTACCCAGACACATGAGGGGAGGATTGCATTTTGCACCGGTCCTGTGGTTTGAGATAATGTACCAACCTTCCGTGTGCTGCACTTCATTAATAGATGATGCAGAAGGAAAGTGCATCGAACGGTTTGGAACGGTCTCATTGCTTTCCGGTGCAAATCTGGACCATTTGTGGTCGGTGGTTGGTTTAATTTTTCATGCCTATTTTCATCGGCCGGTGCATATGCCGAAGGTGTTAAGTCTCTATTTGTCTATGAATAAATGATGCACTCTGGCACAACGAGCCGGTATGCTGCACGACCGGATCATTGCACACTGCACATTATCTGCTTGCGGGTGGATAGCGATATAGGGAGGGATAGAGAGGGAGAGACGGAGAGAGAGAGAGAGAGAAATTATTTTCCAAGTAATTGACGAGTGCTAATTGGCATTAGGGAATGAAAACTTAAACAGCTTCCTTTTTGCACTCGGCGATAAATAGTAGCAATATAATGAGGAAATGAATTTGCCTGAATTATTTCTATACCTAACGCACTTTCGCGTGGCTTCAATGATTTCTTTGGTATTTTATTTTATATTTTAAAAAATACATTTGATAAATACTATAACACACATCTAAGTACAATAAAAAAATAGCACACATTACAAATTTAAGCATTAAAGCATTAAACTGTCTTGCTGATGCTTCCTTCATTATTTTTGAATGCCCTTTGGTGCCAATCAAAAACGCTCTACCGTTGTAACGATGTATCTATTTTCGGTAACACTTGTCGGTGAGTTTTTACGCGTTCTCTTTTTTCCAAATATTTGTCCGCCCCTTCCTCCCCCACCCCTCGGGGGAGTCCTACCAGGCTCGCGGAATGTCATGTGCTGACAAATGAGCCGTTCGTTTGCCGGTTTGGTGCGAACGTTTTTCCAGGCCAGTTTCCGTTCGCTCCCAGCTCAGAAACGTGTCACAACTGTAGCAGAAATGTTACAAACAAAAGCATACTTCTTTCTTCACGCATATGCCGTCGTGTTTGCAGCCTGTTTGGCGCGATGCTTTGCAATCGTTGCCGTTCCCCTTGCTGTGCTAGCTGCTTGCTGTAGTCCCTTTGGCTGTAGGTGGAAAATGTTTCACTCTCATTTCCACTCGATGCATGGATGGGCTATTCGGTACATCACGCTGGAGGTGATGATGTTGTACGGGATGTAGTACCGCTTTCCGGTTTCATGTGCTGCACGTGAAAACATTTTCCTTTTCATTTGCGTTTTTTTTTCTGACGCTTGTCCATGTCATCGTTTGTTGATGGCATAGCTGAATGATGTGAAACCATTTTTATTGTATACTTGGGTTTTGGTTAGGACGGCTTTTTAGCTGTCTGTATAGTCTCTTCGTGCGTCAGTAATATCAAAGAAGAATTCGTAGATTTTATTCTAACAAATTGTATAATATTCAAACAATTATCCAATTATAAGTCCTCTGTAGGAAATTAACAATTATAAGTCCTCTGTAGGAAATAAGCTGCAACATACAATAACAACAGCGTTTAATTGAGATCAAATACGAATAAATTTAAAAATACATTTAAAAACCATACTTACATGGCTAAAAAAGTCAAATTAAAAAAGTGATTTAATTTTATTTATGATTTATAATTAAATAGACGTACTAATTTGGATAATATCAGTGTAACAACTTGATAGCACGTTATGGCTCCGCCATTAAAAATTGAATTGGTTTGATGCTTTTCCACTATTTTATACATAATTTTATAATCTCACAGAAATATTAAACAATTTGTTTGACAATCCCAGGCTCGGTGTTGCTAAATTATCTCTCCATTCATGCATACTTCTCCTTTGATAAGTACGGCTCAGTTGAACCGAATCCCGAAACACCGCACGATATCGTTCTGCACTGTTCCGTTACAGATAACGCATCACAGAAAGCTTACGTTAGTTAAATTTCTCTCCCCCCCCCCTTGCTCAACTCAATACAATACAGCCTCAACATCGTCATCATCCTTGGTTTCTGTTAGACATGAAACTGATTGCACACGGCCGAAGCATTTCAGCAGGGCCTTGTACCAATGGCGCAATGGTACAATTGAATAATGGCAAGTTGTAGTTGAAGTATTCAAACAGCGCCGTACGTAAACTTTGGACACGTTTTCTCTTTGCGGCACTGGTTCCCCTTTCTTTGGACAGAGCCTCACTGTTCGACAAAAACAACCACTCCGGCATTCGGTCGTTTTGCAAAGCCTCGAATGTGTGGAAACTTTCAAGCGCACGGAATGAAAAGCAACCCTTAAGTGAACTATTCTCTCCCGTGTGCTATTCATATCTTCGTCGCCATCACCATCATCATCATCATCCTTCCATTACGACGGTTCAGTAGTTACACGTTGATGGCTCGCAGTGAACGTATCTCGTACGCGCCGTGCATGAGGCTGTGATGGGGAGAGCACTCTCATTCGTTTGCTGCGATAGTTGCCTAGCAGCCCCAAATGCCAAATCGTAATGGTGATAAAGTTTCCCATGCTCCAACCTTGAGCAGCGTATATCATTTTCGACGAATTTGAAATGAGCCCTTATTCTGCTCGGTACGAGAGATACGCTGAAGACAGGCAGCCATCGTCGGCGACGGGCGGGTACGTTTCACAGACGAGCGGAATAATTGATTATTATTTGCAGAAACGTTGCCTGCCGAGCTCGGCAGGCACACATGCATGCAGAGCGAGAAGAATTAATTGTTTCGAACGAGGGAGGGAGGGCTGAGGGGGAAGGGAAGCGAAAGAATAATGCATCGACTTCAAATACCACCGGCTGGGAAACTTTGGGGAGCGAACTAATTGTTGCCCGGGCTAGTGTATGCTGGGTCCTCTTTGTTTTCGGAAGTGTAATGTAAAGCAAGATTCATTGCAGGCTGTGAAATATTGGTCCATTTCGTTTGTGGGAGCTGGGACTGGAAAAAGGTACTTTCTCCTACCCTGGCTGGCTGTCTAGTACGTGGTTGGTGGGTGAGACTAAGATTTAGTACATTCATTCGGGAAAACTTTGCACACTCGCTCTATTGCAAATAGTAAATGGAAAGTATGCTTTTGGAATGAAGTATGAGCTTCGTTACAAAAAGGTACCTACGGGGTATGCTCAATGTAAATGAACTTTTCTGCTTTTGACGGATCGGCAAAATGAAGATGTCGATTTGGGTTTGCATATTTGATTGAAAGCAGTAAAAAGTAAGAACAGAGAACTTTTGAGAGGTTTTGGATTTGAGCAGCACATTCAAAGTTCACTTGCAAGTCCCATTGTATGCACTTTAGGCTGTATTAGTACTACTAGAAATGGTTTTCGGGTTTCAAGCAGTCGATTCATTTGAATGATTGTATGATTGATTTTTTTTTTGTTATGGCAGATATTCTTTGTAATAATTAAACTATTAAAAAAAAACAATGGGATATTACCCGATTCTAATCAGCTTTTCCATATGGAGTTTGACAGTTGGCGGCTGAAATATTGTCAATTCTCCATACAAAACCACACACAAAACTAGGTTGCGATTTTCAGTTTAGATTATATTAGCCTCAAAGCTACAATTAGATTCGAGCACTTACTCGAAAAAATGGCTACTAAGGTGGTGTTTTCATTTTTTCAAGGTGTATTACAGAGATTGGAGGGTGGTCCCGTGGTCGTCAACTTGAACGACTCAATTACATGCCCGTCATAGTTTCGAGCCCAGAATGGAACGTCCCCTCGTAGCAAGGATTTGCCTATCCATCGTAATGAATTAAGTCTCGAAAGCCTGTATAGGCTGGCATGTCCGCGTAGGACGTTACGCCCAATAGAAGATTATAGAGATCAGGTGGTGAATCTTTATTCAGACGTTCTAAATACATATACCTTTGGATAATCCCACCTGTATATTATACCCACTTGGACAGCTGCTCGAAAACTGCTATACAATGCAAACAGCTGATATGCTGAAATTTCAGCCTACGATCTTAAAAGGGAAAAGGGCCAAATAATAGAAAAGATTCCATGAGACCAGATTATAATAGACTAGAGCTTTTTTCTTTACTTTTTCGTGCCCCTTTTTAATTGTATAGTGATTCCATCAATTGGTAAATTTCCGTCAAGAATCAATTGTTCGCCAACACGTTATTTAAGCAAGTTTAATTTAAAGTATTTGAAGAATATAAATTGATTGTTTTTATTGATAAAGCACATCCAAAAATAATGCTTTATTATTGTGTAAGTGTGTTACAACTTTTGGCAAACTAGAGTGGCAAAAATGATATGAGAAGTAGTTGTATTGGTCCGATCACCAGACGTCCTAAACGAGAAATAAGCCATGTACAGCTTCACTTCACATAGGTACGAAGAAACCGTTCGTAATTACCCTAAAGTACGTTAGCTCAAACAAATACTCAACGCAAGAGATCCGTAAACTTTGGCGTGATGTACCTCCTAATTGCAGCGATAATTTATCTAGGGAATTATGCCTCTAGTTCGCCTCCAACTGCTGCCTACTCACCCCAATGAAAGACCCAAAGAGAGGTTCAAAACCTTTGCCCAGAAAAAAAAACCCTGATCGGTCGTCTGTCCACGCACAGGGTTGCAGGGTTCAATTATCACACAACCATTCGTCTAATTCCGACCACCGTTCGTACAGTGCTGATGTGCACAATTCGCCCTAATGCTGATTCACTCATAAATTTGCCATCGTTCCCATCTTCATCAACATTATCATCATCACCATCAAACTCACCGGGGAGATGGTCGTTGCTCCTTGCCCTCGTTCCCTCGTACCGTCACTGCGTCAATCAACACACGCGTTTCCCTTCTTTTTTTATCGACCCCTTCGCACCCATCCAGTTCATCATTCTACACTTTCCTTTTTCAAGATTTCGGTACAGTTTAGCCGTCTTCTTGAGTCGTTCAAAAGTTTTGCCCCGCCCCCAGCATCCCCGAGTCCAACGCCAGTAAGTGAAGTCCTGTTCGCAGTTTCCCGTTCCCTCCGGCTGCGGGTTTTTAGCTTTAGGCGAGGGCTGCGTTCTGTTTTCCAATTGTTTGGTAAGCGTTCAAGAAAATCCCAACCGTTAGCCTTAAACTAGGATGCAAAAGAAGGCAAAGCATACATAAAACGTGAAAGAAAGAGCAAGAGAAACATAAAAGGCGAGACGTCTAGGAAAGGGCAGTCAAAGTTGTTCCCTGTTTTTGCATACCGATTGGATACATAATTTACTCGCACGTTTTTCTTTGATTTGTTCGCAACGTTTCTTTTCTCTGCTTTGCCGTTGCCGTTCGTTTTTAGCGCTCATTGGTTCGCACTTTGAATTGAAGAATGTTGAACTTTTATGTGTATATTTTTTCTTGTTCTTGTTGAGAAGAGCCCTAATTTTAGCAAATAAGAAAGAAAGAGAAAACTTTTCCAAAACACCATCAGTGGGAGGAAACAACACATTTCATCGTATCTTCTATCGTCTCTGTTTTTCTCTATCTTCTTTGAGTTGGGACTACTGTGTACGAGAATTTTTTATCATACAGTTTTCCCGGATGACGGTGAAAACTAATGAGAGGAAATGAGGGGAACGAGAGGAATTTTTATTTCCCCTTGTCCGTAGACAGGTTCCGTCGTCAGACTGTACGGGGGGCTGGCAGCCAGCTTGAAACATTTTAATTTCAAGTAGAAAAAGTATACACGAGTAGACGAACAAAAACCCGCACATCAACCTTAGCTTTCATGAAGCTTTCAGGCCCTTCTTCATCACCACCATTGCCATCACTTCCTCTCTTTCTCTCCTCTCCCTCTGGTGGGTTTAACATTTTAATTGAATAATGTTCCCTACTTAGCGCACGACCGGGATGCACTTTTCCGCACTAAGTGGCAAAGTGCTGCCCGGATAAAAATTCGTCCAAATGAGCTAAAAGCTGGGAAATATATTCCACAGTTCAACGGAGCACGTAGGAAGGAACGAATGGAAGGGCAAACATTTTCAACCAGGCCAATCAAGTAAGTTTTGGTCGTGGGGCCCAACCAACCGAATGGTGTTCGGCACGCGGGCCCAGCTTTCTAGCCACAAACTAAGCAAAGTTTCTTCGCTGAAGAGACTGAAATTAAGCGCTTTTAAGCGCATCTTGTTTGTGGGCGCAAACTGCAAGACTAAGTAATGCGTTGTGTCAACAGTGAGGCATGAACGGTTTTGGTTTGCGTGAAAGTTCCGCTGTAGATGAAGTTTATTCTTGCGAAGAATGCGTACCAGATTGCTTCTTTCCATTGCCTTTTATTGGTGGTTTATTCATTCACTGTAAAGCAGTGATAATGCTTAGTTAGTCGTATAGAAAATCATTTATAAAATGGGCACAGATCTTAAGGATAATACAGATCGGTAAGGATTTGATCAATGAGGAACTTTAGAGATATGAAGAAATTTAAATAAGCTCAGCTTCATTTGAGATGCCTAATCAAATATTAAATATAATTATGTGATATGCATTTGGGGTCGGTAAAACATCTAAAACTCGTACAACAGGTTCTATTCCAGATTGGTATAAAACTGTTTAAGTTGTGCATAGACATATAGCACAATTATTAGATACTTATCATGACGGATTTAATTAAGATTAATATAACTGCTAGAGTCAATGTATTTAGATTTATTCTTTCACAAATTGTTGCGTCCAGCAACAAAGCTCTTTTTTTCGCGGAGTGGAAAAAATGAAAACTTGATAATGAAATTCAAACTTTCATGTATTAAAAAATGCACGCGATGGTAGAAATAGGTTGATTTTAATCTGGTCATTCCACTTAATTTAAGCAGGTTAATCCGTTGCACGCTATGCTCCTTTGGGATGAATTTGTCCTACTCTCGCTGTTTTATCCCATTTTCGCTTCGGCGGCGGTACCTGTCCCTCTCTCTCTCTCTCTCTCACTTCGTCACAACGCATATGTCAAGATACACCTGCTGTTGATAAACAACACAAACGATTTACTAAGTAGGAACTGTTTGTTTAAAGATATTTGAACATTTAAGTATTTATTATGGTATTACAGGGTTTGTCTAGTCAACTCAACACCATAAGCAAACAATTCAATCCCGTAAAATACATTTCAACAATAGCAATGGAAACTCGAATGATCTCTCATTGGTTGCTTTGTGTACGTTCGACAAACCATGTATTAGAGAAACCATGTATTAGATAACCGTGATCAGCCTGCACTACTAAAAAGACTTTCAAGAAAGGTTAAAAATTGTTTGTATCGATTATAAGTTAAATGAAAGTACTATAACTAATTTCAGCAAGAAAAACAAAAAAGAAATCAATCCCATTAAAATATGAATCTTTTTGTCTACACAATTGCTGAAATTCAAAATGGCGGACTGTAACTGTCCTATGGATACAACCCGGATGATGAATTCTGTTCCACTGACAGGCTGAAATTTCAGCTCGTTGGTTGGAAAAATAAAAGGCTTCAATAAAAGGATTGATAGGTTTTTTAACTTTTTTTAATAATGTGGCAATTTGAATAATATTGAGATAACCTTACGAACATTTCAAATTATTTGAAATGGGGTTAAAACTGTGTTTCTTAATTTAATTAAAGCACTACTGTGCTATTTTAAGCTGAAAAAATCAGTTGAAAGATAAGCGTCTGTTTATTATCATTTAGAAGCTATACCTAGCTCCAACTATGTCTATCTGACAATGTATACTACTGAAACCAGTTATGCCCAGAAATCAAGCCCAATGAACAGCCTTTTGCAGAAAATAAACCATCACTCCAAGAACTAAAGCTTCCGAGAGTCTTATAAAGCATGATTTTAAAATCACGATTACCGTCAACACCGTCCGTTGTGCTGCCGTTCTGCCGATAGTAACAATTTCATTGACAGGTGAGGCTAACATACCTCCTTGCAGACATTTCTCTACAAAATTGCACAGCTTCCGATCGCAGTTCTACCGGGCTCGTTTTAAAATCACGTCCACAGCGTACCCTCAAACTAGCACGAAGGGCACTCGAAGGGCAAAGTCTAGTTTGCCGAGCATTTGGCCGGTCAGCGGTCCATTTATGGCCAATAATGGTTGCGATTGTTTTCGACAAAACCGACTGACTTTTCATCAGCCAGCCAGCAAAGTTTTGGTGTGGGGAGAAGGACAGAAAGCTTTTTTGTGCCACCGCGTCTATTTATAGGATTTTCGGATCGATGGTAACAGTTGGTATCAAACACGGATTTTGCACCTCCCTGCCTTACCCGCTCAGCTGTGGTTTTTCCTCATAACCAGCCAATTTCACCGAGTGTCAAAGTTTGCCTTTGTTTTGCCGACCCGGGTTTTCGTGCAACGCCACCGGTACGATGTGTCGCTGCTAAAAGTGTTTTGCCGAAATAGTGGTCTTACTTTGAAGACGGCCGCTCGGTGGCAAACGTTCGACACAGTTTTCATGCCTGGCCAAGTGCAGCATACGGTGGCCACACTTGAAGCAAGCTGACACGATACTTGCAACCGAACCGTACGAACATTATCATCATCATCCATTTTTGAACAGTTTTGCTTCCAGTTTTGGCCTCCCCTATGCTCCTCAACGTCTGGTAGTGCTCCTTGACTGCACAAAAAAAAAAAAAAAACCCCAAAAACCTCAAACCCTTCTGTCTGGTGTGGATTCTTTCGAGGGTAAGGCAATGATAAAATGTCCTTCCATTCTCGGATTGGAGCGGATGCAGGGGGCAAGCGACAGCCAGTGGAGTTCCAAAATGGGGCCATTTGCGACCAAAGACCACACATAGTTGTCGAGGTTCGTCGAGAGGCTCGTGCAAGAAGCTACAAAGAAGAGGGCATCCTAGAATCTCTATTGTATGTGTGTGTGTGATTGTATGGCTAGCAACATAAAACTACTCACCAAAACTGCTGTCACTCTGCTGCAGTCGTGCTTGTTCTGAGGAAATCTGTTCTTTCTTTTTTGTGTATACCCTGCTGGTAGGAAAAGCAATCGGTACAGTGAAAGTTGTAAACTTCCCAAAACTCCCAATTCCCTGTATCCTTACGCCCATGCCCACCACAGTTTCGCTGGTTGAGCAGTATCATAACTGAAGAGAGCGACAAAGGGGAAGCTTCTCCTCATTTCCTCTCCTACCGAACAATGTCGGAACACAGCCAACGAAGAATCGTTCCATCAAGCGATGGTAAAAAAAAGGAAAAGTAGGGGGAGCTGGTCGAAGGAAAAATGCCTTTTCGAATGTTGAACAATGGCTGAACGATTTTTCAACATCATGCCCTAGATTTTGCCCTCGAGACAGTGGAAAGAATTCGTTGTTACCTTGCCTACGACTGCTGCAGAGTCCTCCAACGGATAGACAGAGCTTGTCTTGTCAAGCTGCCCTCTCTCGGTGGAGCACTTTGTCCGTGCTGTGTTGTACGTTGCGTCAGGAGCTGGTGGACAGGCTGCCTTTTGCACCGGTGATGCTATTTAATGAAGCCTTCGAGCACGTTCTATAAAGTACAATTTGTAACCGTTTACTATCTGCTGCTGTTTTCTGGGGGAGGACGAAAAATCTATGATATTTAATTCTTTTTATGCAATCTTAAATCCAATCCCGATTGTTGCATAAAAGGAAATATGTTTCGGATGTTTTGAGATAAATTTTAGATTTATTTCAAAACTAGGATCTCTTTACACTTAAAACTATTAAACTTTGTTGTTAAAATAGGTATAGAACTTATCTTTTTGAGGGAAATAACGTCGAGGCAATGCTGTTCTACTTAGGGGATTATTCGTATTCCCCTTCTTTATGTTATCACAATACCTCACCAAAAGGCGGTAGCTTTTATTTTTAGTTAGTTAATAGTAATTACAAATACACAAGTGATTATTTGTTAGTATATGTTAGTTACCCTTAAGTCATGGTTAACTCAACTTGACTCAATTTTACTCCACTTGAGTTTAATTTTACATGATTTCCCAATTTTTTGGTTTCTTTTATCAGGATTTATTGGGCATAACCCATGCTTTTTAGGCTTAATTTCAGTCTTTTCTCGAGTTACGTGACACTCGAGTTACGCAAATTTTTATTTTTGACTGTTTATATGTCTAATCAGAACAACTTTCTCCAACAATTGTCAAATGAAAAATAAATTGCAATTTATCGAAAATTTTTAAATAACTGGAAAGACAGAAATAATGACAGAATAAAATCATTGTTAAACAAGAGTATTTTGGCTGCAAAACGTGATATTTGACTTACGCGAAAATCCGAGTTACGCGAATGTCTCCGGGACGCATTATTCACGTAACCCGGGAAAGAGTGTATATTGATTTACATTAGGAGAATTCTAGTAAACCGAGGAACGCTCCAATATGTATGCATAACGATGAATAAATTGCAAGACAAATAAATAAAAAAAAAATGGAACCAGTCAATAAATTGTAGGAAACCATGTGCGCAGGAGACAAAATCACTCCTTTAGTCATGGAACTTGGGCCGGTCTGGTGGTACAGTCGTCAACTCGAACGCCTTAACAACACGCCCGTCAGGGTTCAAGCCTCGAATAGACCGTGTCCCCATACGTAGGACTTGACTATCCTGCTATGGTAACAATAAGTCACTGAAAGCCAAACCCACTTTACTAGTGGGTACTGGCAGGCCTTGGCTGGCAGCGGTTGTTGTGCCAAAAAAAGAAGAAGAAGAAGTCATGAAACTAAACCTTCTTACGAACCTATACCGTCCTACGATATTCTGCAAACTGTTGCAAAAAAGGCAAGATTAGTTAGAACTATCTTCGCATGAAGGTTTTATGGCATATAATTTTGAATGAACATTAGCAATCAATTTCCACAAAAAAGACTTATAGACATCTATAATACGACCGAATCCGTGATAATGTAAATCCAAATAAAAAAAAGCTTTAGGCATAATGTTTTCAAAATTATTTGGTCAATAAAGTAGTAAAGTAAATCTCTGAATGAAGTGAATGATTACATCATTAAACACAATGACAGGAGTAGGAACAGATTCTCCTTCTTCTTTTGGCTCAACAACCGTTGTCGGTCAAGTCAATCAATGGGGACTGGAACAGGTTCTACAACAGTTACAATACCATGAACTATTCTGGAGAGTAATTAACGATCTGCAATTTTGCATTGTTTTGTTTATGATTTTTTTTTATTCATTTCGTTTTATTATTTAAAATTGCTATACTTTATTATACAAATTGTTTTAACCCTACCGCACCTTCAGCTATATCCATAAAAGCCTCATTACCTAACCTATTTAAAACAACCTCTTTTCTTTCCTTTTCAGTAAACGCCGTTCCATTGACAATGCGTGAATACAGCATCGTCGGTCGTACAGTAACGCCATCGAAACGAATGTCCGCAGCGCAGCACCGAACCGACGTTGCTACCATTAGCACCGAAAGCCCAACCGATCACTCGCTGCGATCGTTCACTCCGGTCCGGTTCCACGGCAAGGCGGACGAGTAGTCTGGGCACTTCGCACACGCTCGCGAAACGCATTCCGGACCCGCGGAAAGGGGGAAAAAATGAAAACTGCCATCACGAACAGCATTGCCGTCGCCACCGCTGGAAGTGCAAATACACGGTTGCACCGGAAGCGACTATTTGCGAACGTCGTCGCCGTTGTTGTGATTAATCGCACCAAGTTGAAAAGTTGAAAGCGATTCGCCGCCCGTACATCAGCAGCGCGTGTGTGTGGACACACCGGTGTCGACAAGCAGCGTCGGCAACCAATCTTCAATCGCCGGGTGCACTGTCGCAACAACTGCTGCCAAATTGCACCCCGTAAGAGAGCCGGTTGCGCTATCGCTAGAATTCTATTGCATTCTTCGATCGACTTCCGTACGGCCAAGGAACACGGATCCATCGGGGTGAAGTGCAGGCCGTAATCGTGCAAACGAGTGCGCGTAGTAAACGAGAATTAACGCATAGAAAAAAGGATTGTAGAAGCACCACTAGAGCATACTTTACTTTCTGCTTCAAGGCACCATTTTCTAATCGCTCATTCTTGGTGCAGCTTTTCCAATCAACACTCGATTAAACTTCAAAAAGATATTTTCACTAGACGGGATAAGGGGAGATTGAGAGCGAGAGAAACCGCTTAATTTAACTTTGTGCCAATCAGAGAAGGCTTTCATCATCATCATCACCCTTTGCCAATGCACCACCGTACTTCCTGTCCCACTCCAGCGCAACAGCCCACCGGAAAGCGGGAAATTGTGTGTGAAGCACAAATCGAAAACCAGGAAGCTGCCCAAAACACAAGTGTGTGTGAGCGAGAGAGAAAAAGAGAGAAAGAGGCAGAGAGTTTGTGGAACGCAAGCAATAGGCGGCTGCCGATTTCCGGAAACGTTCAAATTAGCTCGCCACTTCTTCTCGACCTATACTTCCATCCGGTTTGACAAGTTCTCTGTGAGAAGCAAAAGTATTAAAAAAAAAAACAAATAGTGGGATTCGGACACGCACATCCCTTTGCTGAAAGAAGGGGCGAGAAAGGGAACGATCGACTGCTAATGTCGTTTGATGTCCAAGCTCTGCGATATTAGTAGGACACATTCCGCATAGTATAAATATCGGGTTTTTGGAACATTAATAATAGTAGTAATTACCGTAAAACTAATACACTAATACTAGTATTAAACCGTATCGTAATACTTAACACAACTAATTATAAACAATATTGTTAGCAATAGCGATAAAGATATGATGCAGATCCTTACGCTGAGCGCGAATCACATCAACTCGAATTAGAGACGCGAGACCGCGTGTACTGAAAAAACAGCTGCATTTTCGTGTGTCAAACACACGGAGCTAAGGTGGTACATGCACCCGACGAACCTTGCACGAGACGTGTCCCCCGTTTAGAACGAACGCCCATTAAACAACCATCGAACTGTACAGAAAAGCGGAAACCAACCCCGTTACACCGTCATAAAACGACATACGTATCGCGCGTTGCATACATTCTGGCGCTAGCGTTAGTGTTACTAGGGTGCACGAGAAAAAAACAGCTCGAATGTGTCGCATCCGTTTGCCTGGTGATTGTTTTGCCCTCTCGTAACGAGCTAACGGCCGGTTATAATGTTTATCGCTGCTAAAGTGAGCTACAGGACACGCTTTCCCAGCAGCTTCCAGTAGCGTTCGAACCGACCGAGTCAAGCATGTTGTGTGAATTCGAACCGGGATCGTAGATAGTATCCGTAGAATTGGCTGGCAAGTGTGTTGTACAAACGCCGTCGACAACGTGTTACAATCGAAGATGCACACATGCCTCACCGCACTCGAGCAGTTGGTTCGATTGCAGTGCAGCAATAACTGAAGGCATCCCAACCCGCTGGCAACGCGTTTATTGAGCTGCTGCGTGCACGCGGCCACGCGCAAACTGTTGCGAGCATAAAGCCGAACTGGAAAACCCCGCACCGTGCACGGCCGGAAGGAATTAAGGACCAACAAACCTGTGCCACAGCCCTTGTTGCAAGCCATACACGGGGAAGCAAAGAATTGAGAATTGAAACTGACACAAGACTTAGAGTACGCATTGCCGGAACGCCGGTTTTGTGGTAGCAACATCGGCGAAAGGTGGAACACGCTGCACAAGTGTTGCAAAAGATCGCTCAAAAGCGATCAAGACACCAGAAACCCAAACCATAAAGACACATATCCACGTAGCGAGAACGACAACGACGGCGTATCATCCCTGCGAAAACGTGCGGCACCGTGGGAACGGCTGGCAAACGGGCTGCTCGCGGTGGAAGTGACCTAGCGCATCGCACAACCCAAATGAAGAAGATACTGATCATCGTGATCAAGATGATCAAAATGATATCGAAAATCATTATGCTGAATCGGTATCATAACTTCCAGTGCTACAAACAGTTGAGGATATACAAGTGGATCATCGTGCTGATGCTGATAGCGAATTCATCAATCTGTAAGTACTAACTCTTGATATTTAAAATTATATCGAATTACATATTTCAATTGCCATAAAAAAGCCTTATAATTAAATTTTGCTCTGTACTTTGTATCATACGGTTGGAAAGTAACAGGTTCTTATAGATTTTGGATTCTTGTCAAATTTGATTTCACTATTGAATGATTAAAGGATACTTAAAGGAACAGTTTGAAAGACAACTAGAACTTTTATTTGAGTCCTTTACATTTTTTTGGTGTTTTTGTTACTGGTTTTCTAAAAAAAACTGAGATAATTAATGATGTCATCATTGAGGCTCTTTCCGTTTTAAGTTCGTAGACTGAAAATTCAGCCTATCAGCTGTTTGGGTATAACATACAGGTGGGCTTATCCCAAGGTGTATGAATTTAGAAGGCTAATTTTAATCGCTATCGCTGAATGAAGATTGTCAAAGTGTTTGGTGTATTCGTCAAGCCTTCAGAAAGCTTGTTTCGGCAAAAGTTTTCACCCGTTCTATCAAAAAGTGATGTTCAAATTTGGTTATAAAAAACAGGCTATGAAACCACCTGGACTACATACGCTTTGATTCTGGATTCCATCACCTGATCTCTTTATTGAACCTTGGAATAAATGTAAACACCACCTTGTTTTGCCATTTTTCGAGCAGGCCCTCGAATCTAATTCTAGCTTTAAGGCTAGAATAATCTAGACTGAAAATTGCAGGCTAGTTTTGCGTGTGGTTTTGTATGGAGAATTGACATGATTTCAGCCTCCAACTGTCAAACTCCATACAAAAACTGACTAGAATCGTGAAGGGTCCCAATATTGGAATATTTGTATTGTTCTATATTCGAGCCAGATAATGGGTTTGAGGTTACAATATGGGATAATCTTACAACTCTTACAACTAGGCAACGTGCACCTAAGAAATTGGTTGGTAAAATTCTTCTTCTTCTTTGACGACACAAACAACCGTTGTCGATGCCTGTACCACTAGTGGGCTTAGTTTTCAGTGAAACTATTGGATAGTGGAAAAAGGATAGTCGATCCTGATAGTCGGTAGTCGGTATGGGGATACGGTTTCGATTCGGAACTTGAACCCATAACGGGCATGTTGTCAAGTCGTACGAGTTGACGACTGAACTACGAAACCGGCCCGTTTGTAAAGTTAGTATCACAAAACTCAATAACAATACTGCTACCTAAGTGTCAAAAATGATGACTTTTTTGTGGTAGTAAAGTCGGTAGTAATCGCAAAAAATATTGTTCTATGCCATAAATTTCATACAATTGCTTGTTGTAGCATTAAAAAAGACACTTCAATTTATTTCATACTTGTTTCCCGGTATGAAGTTGATTTACCCTCTACGCTAATACAGATATGTGCAATAATTTTCTTTGTCTTAATTTCTGCATCTTCTTCAATCATTAAATGGGGAATTCCCTTTTAATCTGAAAGGAGATTACCCACCTCATCGCAACAATATTGTATGTGTTTCACATAACATGAAACATGTATTCATACGTGCATGTATGTGTTTAACCATAATTCATGCTGTACAGCTGATAAAGACGCTGCCTATTATCAAGACGAGATGAGTCTAGCGTAAAACTGCATCGATTCAGTCGCTATAAAATCGTCACTCGTTAATCATGTGCAAAGGAGTTTTATTTTGCGTAGTGTTGTTGGTGCTCGTTGACAGCTATGCCTCGCTCCGAGTAAAGCGACAGTTCTTTGCACCTTCCGAAGAGTGCGTAATATCGCACACCGACATCGATGAGATGGTGCAGCTGACGAAGCTGATCGAGGGGCGTAAATCTTCCCGCAAGCGCCCGCTCAATCGGAATCCCAGCAGCCCAACACAAACCACCACGGACGAATGTAGCCGGAAGCTGGGCGAATTTAAGGTCTCCATTCAAGATGTGCTCACTCGCTACAGCTCTATGCAGAAGCCATCCATATCGGCCAACCAGTACGAGCTGCTCAAGGCGCAGCAAGAGTCGGAATTGACCGATCTGATGCGGCGTGTGGACAATCTGGAGCGCGAAGTTGAGCAACGCTTTCGGGCCGAGATCGAACGGCTGCGCAACAGTTTGCAGCAGCTCAAACGACGGCTGAACGACAATCTGCGCCTGCTGGAGCAGGAAAGGGAAACGGGCCGGAAGGCACAGGAGGCACTGTGTGTGGAGTACATTCAGGGTGGCAACATTGAGGAGGCGGCCCGAATCTACCGAGCACTAAATGGAACGTACGATATGGCGCGGCTCACAAACGATACGTATCAGATGGATGCGGATGTGGTGGGTTCGTTGGTAGATTTTTTCGTAGCACTGCAAGAGGATGGGCAAACATTTGGGACGATTGCTGGATTTGAAATGCTGTACAAGCTCCTGGAACGCAACAATCAGCTTAATCGGGAACGGAGTAGAATCATTTTTCACTCACTGGTGGGGCTGGAACATTTTTACAGCGATCCGTTAGATATTGGTCGCGTTGAAACTATGCGCGTTAAAATGATAAACAAGCTCCAGTCGTTTGTCAAAGGAAAGGTTGCAGGAAGACGATAAAACAAAAATAATATACCTCATTTTACTGCAGTGTTTTTTCGATCGTAGTTAGAGAAATAATAATAAAATCAATTCAAATATCAAACATACGGGTAATAACGTTTTTTTTTGACAAAAATGTTGAATTTAATATGTGTTTTGTATAACATTTCTACGCGAACTTCATTTTGAAATTAAATAGACCCAAATAAGCAAAGAGTATTAATGAAACAAAACATACTGGAAAAATAATAAAATGTGTCCACCATTTCGCATGTGTTTTGCACACTGTGCACACGCATTCCACAACGCACGGGCGCGCTCTTCTCTTGTGTACGCGGCCTCACACTCTCTCACGCACCGACGCATTTCGTGCAGTGCTCCGCTCTCTCGAAAAGATGCTGAAGCACACGCGTACATCGAACGGTGCACAACTGGTCCAGCAGTGTTCGGTGACACGAATTGAGTACGAGCCAGTGTTTATAATGCGTACATAGCGCCTTCTCTCTCAACGGGCTCGTTGGTCTAGGGGTATGATTTTCGCTTAGGGTGCGAGAGGTCCCGGGTTCAAATCCCGGACGAGCCCACCGCTTGAAGCAATTCCATCTTTTTTACCATAGCACATTTCGCTTTTTATGAGCTTCTTGTACGCGGTTTTGATATTTATTGCTTCTAACTTCATTCCTTAATTATGAATAATTATGTCTCACGCTTACCCACAATCTCACCGTGTGTATGTACTCGCTTACAAAAACACTCTTGATACCGAAACAAATTGAAGAGCTTAGCGTCGTACCGTGCGCGCGTGTATGTGGCTTTTCCCGACGGTCGGTAGCAAAACATTCCTAGCCTCACCGTATGCTTACGTCACCCGTGTAAGCTCCGAAAATTTCTACGCATTCTGGTGTTACACGCCCGGTTGAGATCGAATGAGAACCCCGAACTGGCATTGCACACGCTGTGAGGCAGAGGACACACCATGCCATGCCAGGCGGCTTTCCTTTTCCAGTGTGGGCGAGGGAATCGTTGGAACCTTTCTCGCTTTCCACCACCACCACCGCCGCCTGGATGGATCGTGCTGGGCGCAGGGCTGTTTATGCCAGAGCTCAAACGTATTCGACCGACCGAAAAACGCACCTGAGCTGGTTGCTGAAAGGGAATAGGCAAAAACGCGGAAGACGACGAGCAGCAGCCGGCGCGGCGATGGGGGTGGGTACAACATTAAACGGATTCGTTATTTATTCATGCCACCCCGTGTACCAGTGTAATAATACTCATGTGGTAAGCCGTCCGGTTTTTTGGTTGGGGGATGCTGAGCTTTTGTGCGCTCGTGCTACCATTTACTCCTCTCCCGGTGTCCGGACACTGGGTGTGGTGTTTATGTGTGTGTCTGTGAGCGAGCGTGTGTGTGAATTTGGGGCGCGCATGTCATCGAGGTGCAAAAAATCTGGATCCTGGCCCGGGTGAAGCAGCCCACCAGAGTGTGTGTGTGTGTGTGTTCGCTCTTGTGTGAGACATTCACTGAATATGACGGGCTTAAATTATTAATGCCAGGCCGGGATTGGGTTTTTGGTGGCTGGCGGAAGAGCTCCGAGCAGTAGCAGGCAGCGTAAGGCAGCGCGCGATAGTTGCTGTTAGTTGGGTGGAGATATTTGGCAACAGTGAGCTGATGAGGACCGCGCAGCATTGAGGCTCCCGAAACCCGGGAGCACTTTCGCGTGAAGGCGCAATAAATATGAGCCACGTACACCCCGGGCAGCCATTACCGGGGAAACTAAATGGCGACGAATGCCGGTCCGGCCTGGGGATCCCTCCTGCTGCCACCACCACCCTCCCCGTCCAAACCGGCAAGAGTCCGGTGTCTGTTTATTTGTGGAAGATTGGCTGCAATTTGCTAAAAATACGCTGCCGGAAATAAGAAGGAACGGTGGATAGGTTGATAAGGATTTGCTGGAACGCTGCCAGCCAGAAACTATGCCAACCCCGAAGCCAAGGGCGGCTTTTAATGCCGGCAGGCTTGGAATGTTGCTCTCTTGGCTGTTGCTCATCATTCTGGTAGAAACACCAGCCCACTGGTCCACAGCGGTGTATCGATACAAAAACGTTGTGTGTGTGAGTTTGCTGGCCATTATGCAACAGGGCTCTCAGCAAAGGCTACGGAGCGCAACAAGCTGGCACAATATCTTCCTGTTGCGTTGCTTTCGAGCCCCGACCGACCGACCGAGATAAAGTGGGCATCACCGGGATGGATGACTCTTGACGGTTGGTTGGATGGGTTATTTGAGGGTATAATCGATAGACGGGGTCGACACAGCAGCAAAAGGACAGAAGAGGCGGAACATTGAGATGCGCCACACACCCTTTACCACCTTGGCTGCACTCTTCCGCACAGAATAGGGGTAAGAAATAAGAGGACGCGTCCTGGAGTGGATTTATGAGGATCCTTCTACGGTGGTCCTCCCCTTTTTTGAAGACAGTGGGCAATTGAGCACCGATTTCGACGACCCCGGCACTGACCCCGGGGTGGAGGAAACCAATCGAATCTAATCGAGAGCCAATGAGCTATTTATAATGGTTCGAAAAGCTGTCCCCAGAGGGACAGCCGTGCCGGGTGTCGGGAGTGATGCTTGCTGCAGTGATTCTTTATCAACCGACAGACGAACAGGTGCAGGAGTGAGGGGCTGAGAGGTGAAGAGCTGTTTCATGGAGTAATAAAACACTCGCATACCGTACCTGACGTGTTCAAGACAGTCCTGGGGACCTTTTGCTAAGCTTCTGGTGTGGTTGTGTGTGTGCAAGAGGTTATTGTTCAGGGTTCAAACGTTATGAAGGAGCCTCTTTACCACAGCATCTCGAGGATAGTCACACAGAACCATTGATTCGAAGCCGGGCCTTTTATGCATGTCACAGTGTGAAAGAGTGTGTCCTTTAGATAACCAAGCTGTTGCCTTTTTTAAAGCCTTTTGCGCATTGTCCCCAGTGCTGGAGTGTGGCTTCTTGAACTGTCAAATCGAAGGTGTTGGCTTTTTGTGCGTTGATTGTACTCTATACAGTAGTAACTCCAACTTTCCCGCACCGAGGTACGGTCGGACGCAACAGAATCGGCAACAGGTTCACCTTTCAATAGATTGTCCCCCATTACACTCCGACACTTCCTAATAGTTTCTTTTCAATATCGCTCCGCTGGACTCGAGCGTGCAAAGCGTTGTTCCTTCCGGGAGTTAACTTTCTGAGTATGCCGGTAATATCGGTGTATCGTTAAACTATTCACCAGCTGTAACACTTACATTGCCAACGAGGTACATTGTATGGGAGCGAACAAAACAACTCAAAAAAAACCTTGCATTGGGTTTAACATTGCGGAGTTTTTACTGCAGTTGATATTCCCTTTAGAATTGGACGTTAAATGTACGACGCCTTCTGGCAGGCGCAGTTTAGCGCAATGTGTTTACCGGTGTGCTTGTAGTTGACTTGGGCTTTTTTTACAATAGTTGTTGAAGCTACTACAACCAGTACGGGAGATGGATTTTTAAAGTGTGCTAGAGATATTAAGGTGGTATAAAGGTATAAAGGTATAAAGGAGTGTTTATTTTCCCTGCCATAAGGCTCAATAATGCTTCTAGCAGCAAGGAAGGTTTACTTGATTCAGCTGTACCACAGTAATAAGACCAAAGTTAAACAATGGTCACGATGAGTATCATTGACTCACAAACGGTCCAGATATGCGATTTTAATCAAATTTGGGCTTTTATGAGGTACCGTATCATTTGATAATCGAGTTGTAGTCGAATCTTTTTTCTACTTAATTGTAATTTACCCTGCGGAGAATGCTGAATTAAATCTTAATTAAATTTACATTCAAATTGAAATTGAAACAAATACACTTAATGACAATTTTGTTGATTTTGTATCCACACTCAAGCCATTATTGACGTTCGGATGCATTTGTTGATATTGGTTATTTTTTGCAGAGTAATTATGTTATCGTTAATTTAGGCTTCCCAAGCAATCAAATTTGCGTGTGAAAATTGTCCGATTTGATAATTAAAACTCTTTTCTTCTATGGGAATAAAGTATGATGTGCCTAATCCAGTAGCTAAATGCTACCCAAGAGACATTTGTACTAAATTTTGTATGTGCGTGGATATCTTCTTCTATTGGATGATGATGGCATCCAATTCGTTTTGGTTTCATTTGCTCTAATTGTTGGTGTTTACGTTTTTTGTTATTGTTGCGTTTTGACAGCTAGGGCTACGTTCATCCAGCATATTGTGTGCGTATTTTCACTGGGTGAAGCGTTAGCGTTCGTTTGAATTGTCTATGTATTAGTGTTAGGTCCGTTAGGCTAAGAACAAAATTGTCAACCATTGTCTTAAAAGGATTCGTAATATACTGACGCGTACGCCAAACGGTCGCCTTTAAACCCTAAGCAGTTGGCAAAAAAGAAAGCACATTTCGTGCGGCGTTATTTGGTGAAAATGTTGTGGTTTTTTCATGTAAAATGACTACATGACCAGTCATTAAGATTGAAAAAAATATTTCCCAAAGGAAAGAGAAGAAAGCAATGAAATAGCTATTTTTACCGTCGATTTTAAAAGGCTTGTTCTAAAAGTCCCTTAAACTGATGCAGTTTAAGGGATATTTAAAGCGCCGCTTTAAAGGAAATAGCTAGAAATACCGATTTTTGAGCTTGAAAATGTCAATTGGGTATTCCGATTGTATTCCGAAAATCTTGTATGGACAAAAACACAAAAATGGCAAGTTGTATAATTCAAAATTTATTTATTTTTTTTTATCAAAAAAACGTGCTAAAAAGCTCCAATTGAATTGATGACAGGCAAGCTAAAGTCCAGTCTTGTCGTATAGTCGTTAACCCCAAATGAACCGTCTCCGATGTGCGTATCACTGACTATCCTGCTATGAGTAATCAATAAGTCATTGAAAGTCGAGCCCCTTTGTGGTACAGGCAGATTTTGACCAACAACGGTTGTTGTGCCACAGAAGAAGAAGAAGAATCTAAAGTCATCCGGTGAATACGGACTGTATTTGTATTACAAGAATTTTAAAAGAGTTTCTCATTTAACTCCATATGTTTATTCTCAGGCTTTAACTTTATAACAGAAACTTGAAGAAATCGAGATTATGTTGAAATTATCTACCAAATTATACATTTTTCAGTTGACAGTTGATTAAACTATTTCAAACTCGCATCATTATGGATCGAACTGCGTAGAATAAAATGATGTACTCAAGCGTTATTGTAACAACCGCCATAGAAGTACCATCAATTCTTATGATTTATTCCACATTTCAAATGATATTTGCTCATGCTCTCTAGTCGCAAGAACTGTTAAAGTGCACTTTGTTCATATAATTTAATTCAATTAGTTTCACTTTACCCATATTACTGTTTTTTATCCTACTCAGTCAGTTCTTATCTTACTTTAACCAAGCAAATTATGTGCTAAAACTGCGCCATCGCGGCACTACTTGAAGCATTTAAAAAAACTGGACCTCATCTGCTACAGCAATGCTACGAAACTTCACCCAACCAACAACCCACCAGCACCGTCCTCACCACGACCGGAATCCGGATCCGGGGTGGCAAAGAGCAGGGATCTTAATTAGCCGTAAGACCGGTACCTCGGACGCGCTCGCACCTCGCCACACCCCCCGCCGTGCCGGGACGCACCCGGATATTGTGGCATCCCTATTTTCATTTGCCACTGTTTCGGACGCAGCGCCCGGGGCCGTCCGAGCTCGTCCGAGCTCGTCCACCGGCACCTTGCGGCTAACGAACTGCTTGAAACTAGGTGATGTGTATCTTCCCGCCCGGTGTGCGTTGTTCTCGATGGAAGCGACATCAGGGACGCATCATGCAGGCGCTCACAAACTCGAGCACAATTCGCATTCCGTTCCCCCGGAGCTGTTTTATCTTTACTTTGGCATATACCCACCACTGCCTTCCTCGGTCCTCCCGGGTTCGCAGGATGAGCTGAGCCTTCCTTCCCGTGGGTGACATTTGTTTAGATGGGACTAGGAGTTTTCACCTCACCAGAACGGATGCGAGAGCACTGTGTGTGTGTGTGTTTGAGTGTGCTTTCGTTCATTAGATGGCAAACGCCTCGGGCAGAAGCTGAAACCTACATACGGCGAACGCGCTTCGCACGTTGGAGCGTGTTTTATGAAGCATGGGATTTATAATACAGCGCAAGTCTATTATACACGTTTAAAATGCGTCGCATGTCGCAGGCAAGCAGCTGGCGTGACACTTCTTGCCCCAGCATTTGCCGCGTGTTTGTCGCAGTTTTGCCACTGTAAACCAAACGCGCGTTAAACTTAACAGCTTCGGCATTCAGTTTTGTCGTCCATTAGTGGTGCTGCTGCCCCGGTGGCATCAGCCCCGCCGAATCGAACGTGCGTGGGGGGAGGAAGAACGGACCGTAAGATTTATGCCAAACCGAAGCCAATATGGGCGGAAGCAGCAAATTTATGGAACAATTACCACACCAAGTGCCACATTTATCTGATCCACCGGAGCAAATATGGCAGCCTTTGCCCCGCCACTTGCCTGGTGGGTGGGGCTGCTCTCACCTGCGCTTTCCCACTGCGCCCAAAGCTGTGAACTGTGCTTGTGTACGTGTACGTGTGTGTTTTTCTGCGTAGCACCAAACAGTGGCGCACGTTTTCCGCTGGAGCACTATCGGGGCGCGTGTGTTCCGGCTCCCGTTTGCCCATTGTGTCCGTGGCGCACTAAGTGTACTCATTAAAATAATTAAAACATAAACAAACCGAGCACCGTTCCCCCGCCTCTGAGTAGTGCGGCAGTGGTGAGGAGTGCGGTGGCCAGTGGGGGAGGGGGGGGGATGCACCGAGTGGAACACTTTTTGGTTTGCCAACCAATTTGCGCTGGCCGCAAGCGTTTTAGTTTTGCAGCCACTGCAGGGTGGTTGCGTTTTTTCAGTGCCATTTCACTTACTAGATTTTGTGGACCGGAGGTTTATTTACGAGAGGGGTATACGGGTGTGGGGGCAATCAAACTGATGCTAATAGAAAAAAACTCTTTTAAATTTCTTTTTTTTATTGCGTATATTTTTTTTGGTACTTTTAACCATTTAATACATCGTTTTAAGTAATATTCATAACATACATAACACGCACAAAAATAGGAAAATAGGAACTTAATTTTGAATTTTAAACATTTTTATAAAATTTTGATCTATTCTAAAAGCTGTAAAAATTGTGAAGCAGACAGTATTACTGTGGTAAGGGAAGCTTTATTATAAATAAAGAAATAAAACATTGTATAACATATTTAAAATAACATGCATTTGAACAACTAATTTATGCAATGCATGCATAGTTTGGTTCAGTTTCCGACTAATTTTTTGTAGTATCGTACTGCTTCGAATTATGGACACCTAAGACATTTTTGGCATTTAATGTTTTCTGACTAATTCAATTTTAATCGACCAAACCTCTGTATTATTTACTTTGCTAAAGCAAACCTTTTACATTTGAGAAAAAAATAAAGGTTTCCAATAATTTTACTCGAAACATTGCAAAATATCATAAAACTGCAACGATATTTTAATTCACCTTCCGGACAGTTTCGAGCTCATGTTTCAAATTACGGGCGATTTGATTCATATACCGGACAGCCTCAAAATTCCTTTTATAATCTTCAAATTTACACACGCACATTACACGTTTTTAGTTTTAAACTTGTTTAAGGTCTGGACTCTTGATTCTGGATGTCGGTGTCTTCCTAAACCGACAGAACGAGGCTACATAGAAAATATGTTTATGCAATTAATCACAATTTACTTCTGTTAATCACAAGATTCTGTGATATAAAATCTTGCTTCTAATTCCGGACAAAATTGATTACGTGGTTTAATGAAATTCTGAGCACAATATGATAAAGCACTCCGATGTATTTCAATGTACGTTAGTTTTAACAGACAGCCTTATATGCGTCTTCAGACCGTTTTAAAGTTTTAACAACTTTAAAGACTGTTAAGCATCTTCAAAATACATTTTAAAGCGATTTGGCTTAATACACTCATAATAAAGCATTCATTAGATATGTGTAAAAGGAGTAGGAAATGTTTCTTGGGAATGCAACCACATATTAAACTAGTGCTTTCATTAAAACATTTATTTATCTGGTTTGTTGAAACTACTAATTTTATTGTGATATGGCATGCGTGTTTCATCTTACTGTTAAATTCATTCCTTATTGTGACCAAATTGCTCTGTCTTTTGTTTCCTATTCTCGTTTTAGAGTCCAGCAAACCAAACAATATACAAAGAACCAATATCTCTATGATTTATATGCAATAATCAGCATGGCTTCTTGTGTGAGCTAACCAACTTAAGAACTATTCTACACTATTTATAAACTATTGCTATTAAGAGCTGGCGTCAAGATGATGCTAATATTAAAAGAGTCAATGGAACGATTTGAAATAGGACGAATGCATACTTCGTGACACGGACAACAGCAAGGTTCATCTTAGTTACATAGCCGCCTCCTGAAGGCAATATTAAAGGATTCCTCATGTCTTTGTGTTTTAGTTGGTATTTTGGTATTGGTAGTGGCCAACAGATCTGGGTAGCATTTTGATCACAAACCACCTTTGAGCACCTTTGAGGGTTTGGAATGCATTAACCCTGCATTGAAATTTTAATGACTGGTAATCTAACATTACAGGGTTTTTTTTTATGGGTTCTCATAGTTGTGGCACACTTCCTTGACTCTTTCCTGTTGAAAGTGAACTTCATATGGTGGAAATTTGACTCTATGGCACTCTTTTTGGACAGGCTCCTTTGAAATTCCTACTGGTTTTGTCCAACAAGGGTGCTATAGAGTCCAATTCCCGTTACATTAAGCTCATTTCACGTTAGAAAGAGTTCACTAAGTTTCCCATAGCTATGAGAACTCGTGGAAAACCCTGTAAGCACCGTGTGTGATACGGAGCATCGTGTTTATTTTTTTAGAGTAATCGAATATATTTTATTGTAATTGAGTCTAGCTTATTAGCCCAGATAGTGCAAAAGGAACACCAAATAATAGAACAATACTCAAGTACAAATCGAACAGACGATAAGGAAAGCATCTTGAGCCATGAAAGTTTAGTTGAATTAGCTGGGTGACGGGCATCTAACTTGCTGTCTAAAATGACTCATAATTCACGATCTACATGAACACGCCATAGTGTGGCACCTATTAGCTTGTAGATGAAACTCAATTCAACTGAAATTCAACTTCAAATCAACTAAGCTATTGGATGAAACACGGTGATACAGTCAGCCATTTTGAGTTGTAAACCAACCAATTCATGGAGATTATCTTTTCACGATCAACTCTAAAATATTTTACTTTCCCTTTGTAATTCATCCCCTTCGAAGGCCGTTAGACGCAAAGCGCACCAACCACCACCTTGCGACAAATTATTGTCACTTTCCCCATGATCTCTGTTTGAAGCTGCTGCTAAAGCCTAAAACTTTTCTGTCAACAATCGCGTGGCGTGCTATTATTTTTAACCCAAAAGCGGACGGTGGCGTACTGTGGCGCTGCTATAGGTAGGTGGTAGAGCAAGCTAAAGCTCTTCTCTTTTTAACAAACTAGAAACAAATCACCAAGGACGAAAGTTTGCTGCATTCAAAGCCACAAACACGGGTGCGCGCACACACACAGAGAAACAGCAACAACAGCTTACACAATCCTATCAAACTAATGAAAGCTTTGCCGTCCGTGATAAAAAGTGGGACACGTGGGAAGAAAAGCAAACCCTACACACTAAAACGCAACAAAACGAATCATAAAAGTATGCGCACCAGCAGCAGCATCATCGGTGGCAGTAGCAGTTGGAAAGTCTTTACGATATGTGTGAGCGCGATATGTTGGAGTTTTGTGTGCCCGTTTCGCAACCGCCGCCCCCGCGCCACGATTCATCCAATGGTTGAGCGTCCTTCGGTGCAAGGTTTTCTTTGAGCTATATTTTTCCCATCCCAGGACAATGCTCTATCTCTCTCTTTTTCTCGTAAAGCGTTCCGCTGGGAGGCTCCGAGCGAAAGGTGCACCATGCATGGCCGCTGTGGGTGGGATGGAAATTCAGCATGGCTCACTTCTCTGGGGTGAGGATGGCAGTGAAAGCTGCGTCCCACAAGCTGCAATAAACCGTGTATTGTGGGAAAAGCGGAGCAAAAACAACAAACAGATGGAAAAAAAGAGAACGCAAAAGAGAAGGATAGCGAATTTCTTTGTCTTCCGGCCACAGCTGGTTAGCCGGGTTGCCAGTGGGGCAGGTGCACTGGCGGTAGCATCCGTTTTGCATGTGAACAGCAGCGGGTGGGGGAGGAGAAAAATAAAGCAACTTGAGCCATGCACTTAGCCAGTGTGCATATGGAACGTTTGCTTCTATCCGCTCCAAGCCTTTCTCTTGCTTTGCGCTCCAACACCTTGGTAATGCTCATAAATTGGCACAAATTTAATCAACGCGATAGCAACGGTGGATAGCACGCAGCCAGTGTGGTCCTGGGCTAGAATTAAGAGATTGCCAGATACGTCTCCCCGTTTGGCCTGCTGGAGCGGGGACAGTTGCTTTTGTGCTCAAGTGTGTGCACGTTCCTGGGATCTCCCCAGTTATTTGCTTGATGTCATGCCATTCTCGTTTGAAGTTGTCTGAAGTCACCGGGCAGGATCTCAATTGACAGCAAAAAGATTCTCCACACACACACACACACACACACACACACACACACACACACACACACACACACACACACACACACACACACACACACACACACACACACACACACACACACACACACACACACACACACACACACACACATTCACTCATTGGTCAGAGTGCGATTTCATCAACGACATAAAATCGTCCCTTGCTGGTGAGTTTGTTGTCCTCGGCCTCGGTCTCCCATTCAATTAATTGCATTACACGCTCTATTTATTCATTTGCTACATCATAATTAATACGCCTCGATGCGTAGGTTTGTGTGATGATTGCGTATTAGAAAGGGAGATAGAGCAGCAAGAAAGGCCAGTAGGCAGTAGAATGAGTAACGACGACAGCGAACTTCATTCACTTTCCATCCCGTGCATGACATAATCGAAGGGGAACTCACTCGATCCTTCCATTCATCGAGCAGTGGCCGAACTAATCGCGTAAAAATGATAATCGATCCACTTTGGAGCCAGCTGAAGGGTGGATGGGGAATTGTGTGTGCCCAGTGGGAACGATCTTCGGCAAAGCAGAAGTCCCTGCCCGACGGGAGAGTACACTATAATTAAAGAGCTATTATTGAACTAATCTTGAAAGAGCGTCATTACTTTTTTGGTTTAATTCGAATCAAATTACTATATTTTTATTGTTCAAAATGGATTCACTCAACTTAAGTTTACAGTAAAATATCTGTATCGAGGCATTATAAGTAGTTATCCTTTAGACCAGTACTTGTACAAGTATGAATTGAACTCTGAATCTACAAATTGCCATGTTTCATGGTTAATGTGCCGATTATACGTCAATTGTTCAACCTTCACGAATGTATTAGCGAATAGTAAAAGGTCTCAAAAGCTCTAAAGAATTGTATATTTCTTGGTCCGGAACTTGCGCGGAACTTTGCATGTTGATAAGATACAACATAAAACACCAGAAAGAGTTTTTTTGTATTCTATGTAGCTCATGATTCTATGTAATAATTATTTCGAAATTGATTTGAATGCTTTTGAATAAAACAAAAAACCTAACCAAAAATATTGACTTAAAAGTGGTGCTTCAGCAAACAAAATGTAATCATACAAGAGCTAATCTGAAAGAGCACGTCACAAATTTGTTGCTTGGTTAAAACATTACGATATTAAATCAGGCGAAAAAAAATATGATGCAAACTATAAACAAATTGGTAAAACTCTTCACTAAACACTGCATGAAATCGTAAAATCGAAAGCTGTAAATAAGCCTACTACAGGAAAAGATGATTAATAGGGAAAGCATTGCCTATTGCGAATACAGTGGGGAAAATAATCTTAATGTAATATTCCATCCCTAAAGCTCGAATCATCAGCTTCAACCATCATACTCGAAGAATCGTCCCAACTAGCCAGCTCGTACTTTATCAATGATTGGGGGCTGTTTAACGAATAAACGTTCCGATGTCGTACCTTGTAGGTGATGAAGAGATGAAGCGGTACTTGGTAAAAATCATAAAGCTTTTTAACAAACATTCGGCACCCTTTGGAATTTTGCGGCTGATTAGTCTGTGTATGGTTCGCGATGAAACTCGATGGCTTTTTTAAGAAGGTGTACCGAGCTTGGCGGAATTTCGTAGCTTTTTAATGCATAACATCGGTACAAGGTTGCTCTTGCCAAAGTGTCAATCTTTAGCGTGCCAAAGTTGGCTTCATAAAAAAAAAATTGGCTATTTGGGATATTCTGTTTCTTAATATTGATTTGATTGGACTTGTTGAGTAAGTTGTTCCACGCAAGAATGTTCGAGAGGATTAAGTTTTATTTAATTTCAATTAAGAACGGCCATGTTGAAGTCACCACTATGGAGCCTTAGTTTTACATACAATATGTAAACAATCCTTAGAAGGAATGTACTGAAAGACTCCCTGTTGTTCCACAAATTGTGTTTCGAACCGCCCATCGAAAGACACGCCAGATTCCAAACAGATCCTTCAAAAGGGATTCGAGCAAATTACGTTCCGCCTATTTGCAAGCAAGCATAGTTTACGATGGAAATTAAATAACTCGGAAATAGTTGTACATCCTCTCGATATCTCGGCTGGAACGGGAAACCAGGCTACAGCAATGTGCGGGCCCTCAGGCTACAATATCGGCACCGGAAGCACTCGCCCGGCTCGCCCTCAGCAGCTGTTGATTTATTGTATCTTATATGATTAATGCTGCCCGTTTTCAGCGAACAACCTGCGCCACAACCACCTAACCCCGCGTACAGCATCGGTCTAACACTGATTGAAGTCTGCAATCGGCAGCAGTAGCAGCAGCAGCATCAAGCAAAACCGATAAATGTGAAACATTCAATTAGATTTCATGCCGATTTATTTTGCCCTCACCGCAAATGAGGCAACCGTTTACCTTCACACACACACACACACACACATTCATACATGCACACACGTGTGTATAGACACGTGAGTTGCTTTTCCCGGGAAACCGATAGACGCTGCTTATGCTTTACCGCCAGGGAAGGGATCGGCTGGTTTTTGCGGAAAGATGCCTACGCACTAAGGCTTCCGAAAAAGGTCGATTTACGGTCGAGTGGAGTGGGTTGAGGTATAAGCGGTGGTTGATATATTCCTGGGAGCTGGGTGGACGAACGCTCCCAGTCCAGTTCCAGCTCGCTTCATCGATCGGGTATTGCATAACGTACCCGGGGGAAGGTTTTTGCAACAACAACAACGGCCAACACACGAGCAGTATAGCTCGTCGGAACGATACATCCGACCGGGTTTTGGTAGATTGCCCTCACCGAGGGTGTCCTCCGGGAGGATGTGTGCGTGTGCTAAAGCTTGTGGGCGTTTGTGTGCACTTTAGAGTTGTATTAAAATGAATGACTGTCATCAATCATTTGGCGATGCTTGGCGGCGCATTCAACCGTGACCGGAATGCTTATGGTGGTGACGTGACGCGAGCTTTTTTCCCTTTTTTTTGGTCGGTATCTCGCCTTGTTGTTTGCCCCGTGCTGCCGAGATTCCATAAAACTAAGCTCCCACAGTGTCGTCAGTCGGTCGACACTATCTGTGGAATTGATCCCTTCCTCTCGTTGATTTTCAGATCGGCAAAGGGATGGGAAAGCGAGATGGGAGAGAACGAAGTGTTTATGAATAGTGTGGTAGCAATTGATGACGCGAATATTTTCCCAACCGTGTGACGCTATGCTTTGACCTTTTTTTTGGGGGGAAATGATCTTTGAAGCATCGCACGTACTCTTTCAGTGAGTACCAAACATGTGATAAGAAAAAAAGAACCTTTCTTCGATCAAAAAAAGAGACAACACAGTGTCAACTGGGCGCACATGGGCACCGGAATTCAGTCATTAATCCTCCGGCGAAGGACTTCCGGTTTGAAATCCGGTTGTAGAGTCGCCGCCCTCGGGGCATCGCATCGTGCGTAGAATGTTCGTCCCGTATCAACCAGACGGCATGCAAGGACACGAGAGGATTAGATTAGGTGTTACGCGTCTTTAAGGATAAGGGACCAATGGCTGGACCCGCATTCGTACCGCTTCGATCGAACTGCACGGTAAAGACGACAGTCCCTTTGTGTATCTGTGGGGAATCATTTAATTTCCATCCGACGTTGGGTGGTGAAATTGGAGCCCTTACTCGTTGAGGATGTTTTCGTCTTTTTGTCCCCCGTTTTGCTGTGCCGCCTGTCGTGTGAACGTTAAGGAGCCTTGGGAGAAATATTCAATTCAGGTCGCTTACACGAACCCGACAGCTTTTAAAGCTTCTTGTTGTAACGCGCTCCTCCTCGCAATGGGTGGGTCATGGCACACACACACACACATGGCACCACTCCGTTTTATCGATTGGAACTCGCGTATGCAGAACAGTGGTGGGCTGAAGTTTTTTTTGTTGCTCCCCTTTTTTGTTCACTGGTCCCAATGGTCTGGTTAAACTTTGTCTTTCCGCTAGTGAGTTGGAAAGCTGGGGGTTTGTTTCATTTCTTCCGCTTTTCTCCCTATTGTATGTGTGGTGCTGTAACATTGTCGTCCATGTATGGCCCCTCGGCTCTGCCCCTCCACGGTAAGTTCACGTCCACCGGCACCCTGCTGGAAACTGTACAGGTATAAACAGGATTCCCCGTTGGGTTTTAAGGGATTGCTGTTTCGGAAAGCCTTTGCGCTAAACCTGGGCAAAGTTAGCGGGAATGCAAACGATGGTAACGACGGAATTGGGGAGAGCATGTGCAGGTGTGCTAGTGGGAAGCCCCGGGAAAGGGAAGGAAGCAAACTTTGCCAATCAGTACCAGGCCACCGGGCGGTACGGTTATCATTGAAAATTACCTTAAGGCAGAGCTGGTTTGTAGCTTTATGGTGCAGCAAAGGAGGCAGCAGAAGATGATGTTGCTGCTGTGCTGTCTTTATTTGTTATCATTTTTATACTGTTTTATTGAACAAATACAGTATTGAAGTTGTTATTGTGAAGGAGATAACAGTCCAATTGTCTTGTGTTTAATTCTTAATTGGAATATTGAGCTGTTTTAGTCAGAATCATCAAAGTGATCCTTATTTGCAGGGAAAAATTAGTATTAATGTACCTTTTAAATATTGTCCAGCAATAATTAAACACAAAATTAACAAACTGTAATTGTGTTGCTATTATTTAAAAACGATTTAACGTGTCTCCTTTCAGCATAATAGGGTATCATGCGAGAATTGTAACACAAAATGTCTCTTAACTACACAAAGTAATAACTTCCCCCAAACCCTTTAGCCGTGTGTGTGCCAGTTTAGTGGCAAAACCCATGCAAAAGAACGCAAGAAGAGGAATTACTGTTGAGAACAATTTTTAGCCGCTTTCTGACAGGATCCCCTCCTTCCTGCTCTGGGCCGCATCGCATCGCAAGGGTGAAAGTTAAAATGAAGTTAGACGGAGTTTATGTTTGCAGAAAGAAACAGACGGCACATAAAAAATCACAAACTTGCACACACACAGAGACACACGTACCTCTCGGTTTGCTGAGAACCGATGAAAGTGGCACAGAGCAGTCACACACACACAACAAGATGAGTCTGCAAGCTTCCAGAAGCTTGAAACGACACCGGTTGGAAGGGGTTGGAAGGCTCCGGTACTGGTACTGGTACTGCTTGTTGAGCCGTGATTCCTGAGCCCCGAGACGAGTTGTATTTAATAATGCACATGTTCAGCTACCGTACTTACCTGAAGTACGGTACGGTGGTAGCAGGCCAACCTTTTCCATTATCTACGATGGCCCCTCCGTGTTTACCTTGCCCAAGGAGCGGTAGACGGAGTCAGAGCGAGAGCGAGAGAGAGCTGCTGTGACAAGGTGGAACCACCACCACGGCCACCACGGGGGTCGGCGAAACAGCAACCGACAGCGAGTTTCATTACAAGCAGAAACACAGCCAGCCATCATCAGGACTCCCCTCCGAAAACCCGGAAAAAAGCCCGGGGACCGATGTTTGATTGCAGAAATGGAAAGCCCCGCTGGTGCACAGGGTGTGACTCTTTGCTTCAGACAGCACCTTTACGTGTTTTCCACCTTATCAACCTTCCTGCTTCTCGAGGAGAGTGGGAAGTGTATCGTTTTTTTGTGTGTGTAATATTTATCCCAGGGAATGGGCGTTATTTGACATGGAAACAAATAAAAACAAACCGAACGCAAGTCGCCCAAAGGGATGCGGGCGGGAGCACGGATGACATGGGGCATCCCTAGCCTAGCTCCTGCAGATGGCGATGATGATGATGCAGTGGCGCTCGTGCCTTGTGCGCTCGGCTGCAGAAATGAAGAATTTTTCACGGGTACCACATGCACCAGACAATCCTCCGCCAGGGCCGAAGGACTCGTGGGCAACACACACACACACCACTTGAAGCGAGGTGGAGCAAATGAGCACACGGCGCACTGGCACGCAAACACGGAAAACAAATTAGTGGTTTGACATTGTCACTTTGTAAGCATCATTTCATTGTTTGCAGGAGTGAACAAGTCAAGTTCGCTGTTGTAGCGGGAGGGAGGGGTGGAAAGTATTTTGCCGGTGTTTGTATCTTACAAATGGATTGTTGAAGTTTAAAACATGAATCGCTTAGTTGGCTAGCTTTCTAGACGAATGTTTCGAATGGTTTAAACGTTATTTAACGCTATTGATGAAGCTTGCTAGCAAAATACATGATAAGAATAAAAGGTGATATTGGCTTGGATAGGCCACGCTGTTGGATCGAACAATTGGTTGGTTTGTTAATTAATATGACAACAATGTTGAACAAAATTGAACTAAAATTACGTTTATAGAGACTGCTTCATCATTATACTCTTAGGAATGGAACGCAACATCATTCGATGCCTATTAACATGTTATGAATTCGCATCACACTTATTTTATGTCTGCAGTCGAGTAATCTCAACGTCGAGATAATGCATTTTTGTATGGACAAGCCTTTTTTGAATTTTTACAGTGTTCCCCGTGCTTTTTTTTGTTGCTTTACGTAAAATTTTGGATTTATTGATCGTTTTTAACATATTTTTAAATCGTTCTATCTAAATAATCAACCAGCACTGTAAAAAACCTCAGAAAACTACAATGACAAACAACGGGGAACTCTGTATCCTTGAGTTCTATCAAGACGAGACAAATGAAACAAATTGGCGCGTAAGACAAGGATTAAGGTGATGGTTTCGCGGTACAGTCGTCAACTCGTACGACTTATGATAAAATATCCGTCATGAGTTCAAGCCTGGAATAGACCGTCGTCCCTCGTAGCCAAGAATTGACTTTATCTCCGGCTGTGTGGTGGTAATGAATTAAGTCTCGAAAGCACTTGTATAGGCCGGGCATGTCCGCGTGGAACGTTACGCCAAATAGAAGACGAAGAAGAAGAATCACCAAGACTTCTCAATTGTGTGTGTCATATAAAATGCTAATTAATTAATATAAAAATACGAAAAATCAAGAATTGGCTTTTGGCTCAAATTTATGGTTTTGATTATGCCCTTTTTGTTAAGTATAATAAACTTCAAGAATGACAAGTATTTTTGTTCTATAAACACAAATAACTTGTTGTACACAAAAATGTTACAATGTGCTGATTGTATGTATAAGAAAGTTATCTATAAAACTCTCATAACTTATTTTTAGTAATATAAACCCAAACGTATCACACTGTGACCAAATGTATCAAACTAAAGCAAGCAATTCCGAGTTTCAATCTCGCAAACCGCTCACACCGCTCCTCTATTTTCAACATCCCGTTTTAATTCTTCTTCGACAAACTCTCCACTCTTTCTCTGAAGATTTGGAACGATTTTTTAAACTACACAAGAGAATTAAACGATATAGAAGAAGGAGAAAGAAAGAAAAAACCATGCCAACAAATCGTTCCCCTGATCGATTTGGCTCCCGGATGCTGTGACACAAAATTAAGAACTTCCGTGCACAAGCGTGCTTCTTCTGGTGTGGCTCGCCACGAACGAATCTGAAACGACCGAGCTAAACCGAAAGGAATGCCACAGCCAAACGAACGGAAGAGCCTTTGCCCGGAGAGTGTAGGATTTTGTTGTTGTAGTTGCTTTTCTGCTTTGAATTTGAACATTTCCTCAGTCCCGTCGTCCTTCACTCGAGTCTCGGCTTACACACACACACTGCGTAATCAGCATGTTACAGTGGAGAAGCTTCAGAACGAAGCAAAAAGTCCAGCACGATGACAGTAACCACCTTGAGAGCGATTTTGGCGGATTGCGAAGTGGGGCCGGGCCGTGTAGTCGCGGCGCGTATCCAAAGACGTCTGGTTGAAGCAAAAGCGGGACCAAACGGGATGGCAGAGGGAAAACGGATCGGCCAGGGGCTGTGCCCGGCAGTACGGTGGGTGGGTGTGGCGAGTACGCGGGTATGCTGCTGGCTGGTGTGTTATAAAAAAAACCTTTTTAAGTAAATAAAGTATGATAGAAAAATAACAGTTGCCCTCTGTCCCAGCCCGTGGTCCCCTTTCTCGGGCGTTCGGGCTTTTCCTCCCGCAAACGTTTTTTTTTTCTTCTTTCTTTCGAGCGTTGGCTGCAAAAGGGGACATAAAAATGAAAGACGAGCGCGATAGATGGTAAGCGCAATTCACAGACGCACGGGGAGGCGGGGGGGGGGGGGAATGGGGCGTCCTCATTTTGCTTCCAAACCCCGCTGTCTCTCCTCCAACTGTTCCAAAACGGATGGAAAATCAGCAGCTGTGTTGTAGAAGGGGCGCACACACACACACACACACACACACACACACACACACACACACACACACACACACACACACACACAAATATACAAAACGTAATGCTCCCCAGCCTACTATGCGAACCCGGGCGAAACTCCCTTCCCACCTCTCTTTCGCTCTCAGCAAAGGATCCGATTTTTTTTGCTCTCATTTTTCATCCTCATTCGTCGTCATTGTTATTGCTGCTATTGCTACTGCTGTTGCTTTTTCGCCCTCGGCGGGGGAGCGGGCTGTTTTTTTTTCTCTTCTTCTACCTTTTTCTCTTCGCTTCCCGTTCAAGCTGTCTTTCCGCACGGTGAGGCGCGGAAGGAAGCACAACGCAACAGTGTGATGCTCAAGGTGGTGGTGGTGGAAGGCAGCAAGGGTTGAAATCGTTGACTCAGCACCTCCCCCAAAACACAGCGGCACCTTGACCCTCCCCCCCCCCCCTCCCCCCGTTTTGGGTTCGGGAAAAGTGGGCGAGGAAATGAAGGAGTTAAAAAATCACCAGCCCATTTCGTGCCAGCTTCGCTCGCCCTACTCTCCTCCCCTCCCCCACCCCGGAGGGAGCACACAGAACTGAACGCGTGGCTATAATGAAGCAGCGGCCAACCAACCAACCAACCAAACCCGACAGGGCCGACCGGGTTCCGTTTCGGGATCACTTCCGGCTTATGGGTAACGAGGTGGAATACTTTTATACATTCCCCCGGTAGCTCTCTCTGTCTCTCTCTTTCACACGCTGTTGCTAAACAGTGCACAGGGAAGGCAAAGAGCACCGGGTTCTTCTTCACTAAAAGGAGTCGGTGCAAGCGGTGCAGTTGCAGTTGGGAAGAATAAATGAGTTAGAGCTGCTACTAGACGTCTATGGTCCTCCAATGGGCGGATTTTTTTCCTCCCTTCCTGGGCAGGTAACATACAGGTCGTGTGTACGAGTGTGGGTGTGTGTGTGTGCGATGAGATCATTAGTTTAATGACCTCATCCTGTTTTGTGTCACTTGCTGGTGCAACGGTGCACAGCAGCAGCTTCCCCCTTTTTCCCGCCATTCAATCAGTGAGTGTGGCGAACTTGCAGCAACTGTTGAAAAGCAACCGGAATAATATGTGGCTAGTGTTAATGAGCAATGGGCCGATTGCATTCCACTCCACATTTGCTTACCGAGTGCAACCGGGAGGAGCGGGTTTTTTTTGTGCAGCACGTAATCGAAAACGGTTTATTCGCCATTTAGTTTAGTCAGAGTTGTTTACGGTAATAAATGTATATAAGAGAACACCCAATGACACACACACACACATACATACATACAATGTTATTTTCCAAATCAATCGAGCTCCCCATTCAATTATTGGCTATCTGTTTCCGGCTATCGGTTCTGTTTTTATTTATTCGGCCCGGCTCGCTATCAAAATGAATCGTGCTCGTGCGGACTTTCACCCCATTTTGTGCTTTGGGTCACGTTCGCACACATATACACCCTCCCTGGGCAATGAATCTCGTCTTATCCATTTATTTATTCCACGAAATAATCGATGACGGACAGGCGGCGGCGTTTCGGAAGAAGGTGCCGCACAGTAAACGACACTGCCGTACGTGAAACAACGTCCGTCAGTACACACCGCTACACTCTTCGGTGCTCTGTTATAGATTGGACTCCCAGGTGCATAGTTGCGCACGCGGGCATGGTACGATGGGGGAAAATAAACCATCCGCACCCCTGTTCAAACGTGCAGCACTTGCTTACACCGAGGTTGACCAAGGTGAAGACAGATCTCCGGAACGTCGCTGCAAACGGGCGTGTTAAGAGTGAAGCGTGAAAACAACTTCTCCCTCCCCGCAAGAAAAGGGAACGCAGTGAGCAACCCAAACCCTGAGCGATGTCGGCTTGTCATCGACATGCCACGGGAGGCACGTGCGTTGACCGTTCGGTGCGATACAAGGGGCAAGGAGCCCAATGCTCCATGATTGGCCCTTCAATCTTCCCCCCACAGCAGCTGTTAGCCATATGCTGAGCACGGATTTCTTTCCTTGGGAAAGGGAAAGGTTGAAGTATACCGTCCCCTCCTGTTTTTATGTGGAGCAAAATTGCCGAATTACCTATTGCTTTCCGCACGGGTTGTGATGGGCAATCGGGCCTTTCCCCGGGCCAGGGAACGCACGAGTTGAGTGGTTTAGGGGATAAATTATGGGTGACATTGTTCGCCGTTTTCGTTCGTTCGGTCCCCCTGTTTTTTTGCCCGGCCAGCGGTAGTTTGTTGTGCGTTGTGCAGAGTGAGGTTGGAGGAGTTCTTTTTTTGTTATCTCCCCCCCTTTGTTGGGCCTCCGTTAGTATGCCATTGTATACGACATTCTTTACGGTGAAATGTGTAGTCGGAGCTAAAGCGAATTCACTGTGAGTTATTTTAGCCTGTCATAACTAACAACACACGCTCAAGCAAGTTCGTCCGGTAGCCGTTTAATAATATTAATTGAAACACATTTTACAGCACCGATGCATGCAAGCTTTCGTTGTCTACCGAAGCCTCGCTCGAAATTGTCTATTTATTTAGAGTTAATTTTTCAATACAATGTAACTCGTGCTTGTAGATAATGTTCTGCGTTTTTGTTTAGTTTTTTGTTTTGTCCTCCGTTCCTGCCAACATCATTAATTCACCTCGTTCACCAGCTTTGTTCCAGCCGATGGAGACGCATGGTGCCTTACCGCAGCGATTTGGCTGCGTACGTTCGACGTTGCTGCAGCCACGGTTCGGGCACGTTTCCAACCGGGATGTTGGACGTATATAGAGGAACAATGAAGGGGGGGTGCGGGTGGCACCAAGGATTCTTAAATCCGAAACTTTACGACTCGAGTTTACCGAAGCGGATGATACGTTCTTACCTTCTTGCTTCCTCCCCTCACCAAACCCGTGTCAAAAACGTAATCCCGTGGAAAATTGAACGAACAACCTTTTCGCTGCCCGATCCCGGAAGATGGACAGAGAGAGAGAGAGAGAGAGAGAGAGAGAGAGAGAGAGAGACGCACAAGGCCGGGATGGAGGAGGAAGAGGAAAGGTGGAATTTTTATGTAGGCCCAGGCGTAACGGTTCAAGCAGCTTTCGTATCCTGGGCCACTCTATTGAAGAGGGCTCCCGCTTTCCTTGCTCCCGTGTGTGCCAGCGCCGTATTATGAACATGTTACACTCGATTATCGTGTGCGTGTGTATGTGCGTTTCTGTGTGCTTGTTTGCTCATACACGTACGCACCGGTTTCCCATTAGGACTGCGGAAACCAAGCGGTAATGCGGTGCTTGCTTTGCTGCTGCCTGCGGTGAAGGAATTTCATTTGCCCGCATTTCACATTTCGGCACTAATAA